>NC_136061.1:188434335-188457052 GCF_964261635.1 Lissotriton helveticus | reverse complement strand
AGCTCAGCCAGAGTCTCTAGAGCTGTTATCGTTTGTTTGTGTCAGACTCAGGACTCCTCTTGTGTTTCTTCTCTATCTTCCCTATGTATAGTGCGTATGATACATCTACATGAAGATGTGCATCGAAATTGGAGTGATGGAGTTGGTTTTAGGATTGAGAGAAGTACTATGAACAAAAAGATATTAGTTACCTGCCTGCAATTCCAGTTCTCCAGTGTTGGTATCATTCATATATTCAGATGCTTGAATCATTTATAGTTGTGATTCTAAGTAGAAGCAAACAGTGTTAAACTGGACATAGGTCTCAACAACAGTGTTCGTTTGATAGCACGTCCACCTTATTTGAAAAATCTCAGCATAGGTGGTGGAAGTGCTGAGCTCTCCTACTTTCCCCGAAGGCTCACATAGCTGAAATTACATCATACAAGTGTGAAGAGTCATTATAATGAGCCTCTGTTCGGGGTATAAGCCGGCTCTTATGTAAATATATTAAATATACCAATGATGGAGAACAGAAGTTACATGCAAGTGACTAATTTCTTCTCCAACATTGGATCTGTCATATATTTAGTCACTTTAATCAGAATAGCAAGCAGTGCATAATATTTAAATACAGCAGGAAGTAGGCTAGCCTTATTGAACCAGGTTGCGTACTTCTACCATACCTGAATTGGCTACAGCATTCACATGTAATAATGCTTGGTAAAGGTATGCTCTTGTGTAGTTCCTACCAATCCATAGGACCGGTGCGTTTGTTGGACAACATCAACTTTGGACGAAGTGCCTAGACTGATTCCGGCACTCCGCAGGATATATTGGCCTATAGAACAGCTAGCTCACAGCTCCACTGTAATTCCCCCCTAACCTTACGAGGGAGCGAATAGTTTCTGGCAAGCACTGAACAGGACATCCTTGACCCCTCAGGGATCGTGGAAACAGATCAGAACCTTTCACTCAGTCACTCGTGCTTACTCGGGCTCAGAGAAATATATAGAATACACAGTGGGACATTTTCAATATATTTATTGAACCAACGTTATTCTGGGATAGAATACATGTGCTGCGATAATCAGTAGACAGAAACAGATGACAGCGATTACAAGCACAAAGAGCGTAAATAGTAGATACAGTTCTACCAGGGTGCTAAAACAGTATTATGTATAATATTGTTTTAACACCATAAATATATATACAGGCATATAAACAAGGCAGTAATCTGGTGTACTCCTATGCAAAACTGTACTCTGCATGTGCCAAGAATGTGTGTAGGTGCGAAACCAAGAATCACCCAAGGGACGATCCAACCCATTACCTGGCAGGAGAGAATGTAAGAGCCCGCCTTGGTCACAAACCGAACACCCCCTCACGGAGATGTCAGACCGCTGCGTGGTGAAGTCTCAGCATGCAGGGGCCCTCGGTGTCAGCTGAAATGCCTCCACTGCTAATCAATCAGCATGCTCATTATTTATAATAGAAAGCAGCCTTGCAATGTACGTGTAGATTGGCGATGTTGTATATAGATGATGAAGCCCCGATGATGAAGTTAGAATGACATTTGTACCTAGTGTATAAAGAGGCCTTGTACATGATTTTCGAGGCATCGTGATAATGTTGTGGAAATCTAGATGTGTAAAAATGTAGTTTCAGAGAAACTAATTCAACATTGTGGTAAACGCAAATATTTCCAAAAGGTCACAGGCAAAATTTTATTGTGAAAAATAGGACAATGTAAGAAATAAGCTGCTTCCCTGCATGGGCCTAACCTGGGAATATAACACCCACTCCTCATACTAAGGGACGATATATAAAAGCTATCTAAAAGCCAACCAGCCATAATGTAATTGAATGAAAAGGTGTGCCAAAGCAGTGTACCATACACTTACGGCACCACTGCACAAGCAATGCTGTATCCATTCTGGGCTGATCTGGGACATCCATTGCCAAGCAGAAAAATTTAAATCAGGATTCCCACCACAAGTAGCAGGACAAGCAAGAGCCCTCCATAAACACTTCCCAACGCGTAGTGTATGAAAGATGGTATAACTCGTTTGAAAGGTGCTAACCAGTCAAGGGCCGATACATTTAAAATGGTGCACTATTCCTTTCATATCAGACATGTTAAAGATACTGTGAACCAGCTCCCCAAAATGCAGTGGGACAGTAGTGTGGAGTAGTGCTTAGATCTCAGACGAGGACTTTGCAACCTGGGGATAAAACGTCTCTCTGGCTGAAGTTAAGGCCACATCCATTTGAAAAAACTTGGCTTTCAGCTTGCTCAGAGAATCAAACTGCATGTTGGAAACATTTATCAAAGGCCATAGAGTTGCCTCCCTAATTATGTGGGCAGGTGGTAACAGTACTTGTGTGCAACAAGTGACTATGGAATTAACCGTTACCAGATAAGTAATACTCCGTTCCATTCCACAGCAACCTTGATCATTCAGCATCAAATAGCTCCCATTCAAGAATAGCTTGAAAACCAGATGAATCACGGCAGCCGGGAACCTCTTCAGATAACAGGACAAGTTTGCAACTGAAGTATTGCATCCTCCTTGAAGAGAAATGTTTTTGCATATTAAGGACCCACTTCAAGCATCCTCACAGTCAGAACCACTAAGGAAAGCTTTTGTGTCCCTATTCCTGTGTCTAAATCTGAATGGTAATTCCCAGTATTCATGCACATAACCCTCTCCTAGCACTTCATATCTGCCTATTGGAATTGGAAAGTTGTGACTAGTAGGGTAATGTAACCATGGATATCCCGTCACAGGGATTCTGCTCCTACACAGAACTGTGCATAGAGACTTGGAACCTCAGTAAATTAGGGTGTACCAAAACTGACCTTAGTATCCAAAATCCCCTACCAGACTAGCAGTCAGTGTCTCATTGGTTCTTCCATACCTCCAATGATTAGACAACCCAGAACATGAATTTAGAATACCTCAGGTAACGTGGAACACACAAACACTCTTTCGTTATACTATCATACCAGTCCAAAACGAGGAGTAAATGAAGACATGTGCAAGTTTGAAATATTTATTTCTAATGCCGTGTTCTCAGGCGCAGTATCTTAGCTAATACAAGCAGACATATTATAAGCAACAAGGTTATCAGCATGGTTACTATTCCATAAAATACAAAGGGAGAACGCATGTTAAAATGCTAAAGGGAAGAAGGCTAAAATGCACCTCAATCTTACCCTCTCTTGCTAGTATATTATATTATATCTACAGAAGGTCTCTTTGAGATTACAAGGGCGGCCCCATACCTCTGGTCCTAGTAGAAAGGTATCACATCATTTTCTACACCAGCTCTCTGCATGCGAATGTTCACCAACTCTGTGTGCATGCTCTGTGCAGTGCATTATTAAATGATGCGCCAAAATCAGAGGTGGCCACAGCTGCATATGTGTTATGTCTAGGACGTGCGCTGATCAGACCGAACAACAACCACTGTGTTGAAATAACCTTGAAGGCCTCGGCACTCACTGTTCAGACATAGCTTACCAAGCAAGGCTAATACTATAGGAAAACATATTATTCTCGTGTGAAGCAAAATATTCTGCTAGACTCTAAACATTTATAGTATTGTGTGCTGCGTGCAAAAGCAGCAGAGAGGAAAAATGGCGTTTAAACTTCTAATAAGCTCAGCTAACTTAACACAGTGTAAAGGCAAAGCCCATCTCCATGACAATCCAGTCTGTGGATGGTGTATCAGCCACGGTAAAAGGTAATTGGTCTACGTTTTCAATGTGCAACATGGTTGTAACTTAGCGGGTAATAATTACAATTAGTAAAGAAGGTAACTAAAGAAAAATTCTGTTTATTGACTGGATTCTTAATTGACTACTTTTGTCTTTTATCTTGAGGTCACACATATTTTAACAAAGGTTCACAGGAGGAAAAATAAAAATCTTAGTTCTTTCTTTGCTTTTTTTCTTTTTGTATTTAGATCTTGGCGGAGTCCGGGGCTCGGTTTTGGGATTCCCTTGGAGAAAGAAAAGAATATGCCACAGTAAGATACACTTACTTTTTTATGTAGTTCTTTAGAGAGGATAGTGTGAGGCCCTAAAAAGAGCAAAACACCCGTGCTCCAAGTTGCATCAACTGCTATCGGTACTGAATGTGACTTAAGGAAAGGAAAAACAAACAAAGATAACAACATAATTGTCTGCGTTAAAAGTGTCACACACTGAAGGCAAAAAAAAACAAGAAGAGAGGAGGCGGTGAAGATCCCCAAAAAGGGAGAGACTTGCAGTCAGAACCCAAGCTCGTGTTTCTAACTTGGGTGTGAGATCCCTGACTGAATCCCCCTCCTTTCCTCCCGTCTACCAAAGATTCTACCCCGTACCTTGCTCAGCCACGTTTCTCCAGAAAAGTGGCAGGGCTTTGCGTCTGACCTGGTACTACGTTTTAGGTTGCCGGTATCACATCTCGCCACAGGCTGTCAGAGAGAAGGGACTTCATGTTCGCCGCAGCAGAAGTGCACGTCTCTTTCTTCTCTACTCCGTCCGAGGATAAGGGAGGAACTCTGTGAAAACGTGGTGATCAGGTGGATGAAGCCACATGGGTTCTCTCTCGTCCAGGTTTTGTTGAGGAAGTAGGTTGGCTTTGAGCCCGTACTGTATTTTTCCCCACAGTACTCCTCTGGTGTCGTGCTCTCTCGATTTCTGACTTCGTGTTTTCGTCTAGCAACATCCTTTCCTGGTTCCTGGGTTTAAAAGGCCCTCCCTGTTTGGTGATTGGTTCTAGAACCACCACGTGATTGGCTTCATCCGGTTCTCCCGTCAGTGTGTTTCCCATTCGTACCCCCGCCATGACCGTCGGGCTGCAGAGGAAAAGAAGAGCGTGCAGGTAAGCAGACAATGCTCCAGGGAATGGTTTGTTCGTCTTCTGCCTCATTGTCCACTATCTCCCTTTCAGAGTGGTATATTTTGCATCTCTTCGTGCCATTACGAGCTGCCTTTCTGTTAGTACATACGCGGAAAACATACTTGTACTATTGATGTAACGCCGCGGCACGTGGCCAGAATGTAGTGTTGGCAATGTCCAGCTCATTATTACAACAGACCGTAATTGTGAATGTCCATGTTGTAATATAGACTTCTTGCTGTATAATGTCAATTGCAGACTATACAATGTTGCTCATTGAATACATTCTGGATGATAATGTGGTCATACCATTGCACACCACAGCCAAAGCCTTTTCTAATTAATCCTGCCGATCTTGCACAATCTCTCAGCAGCTTTCTGTTGAGACATTTTCCACGCCTCGTAGTATATTCCGTACAAGATGTAGTTTTGACTTGGGTTTTGAGGACCTAATAAAAAATCTTTGAGATTCATGTAATCAGAAAGAAGGGACAATGGTTGCTTCACCTGTGAAAGTGTTGAGTTTTTTAGCCAATCGAGGCACAACTTCTTGACACTATAAGAGGTCACCACCCCAGAATGTTCTGGTTGTACGCATCGTTCATCAGGCCTATTAATCCTAAATCCTTCAGTGTTACCAAGGAATCTAGATTGACACCTGTGTGTGTCCACAGGTCAAACCAACCACCCTTCCAATTGGGATCGGATGAAATAAAAGAACCATTAGGTATCATGGTATCTAGTGTATCCTCACTAAAGTGTATTAGATGCTGCGAGTTCTCAAAGCATAAGAATGCGGGAATACAAGGTGTATTCAAATCCTTCATTTTGCCATTCCTAGACAGGAAGTTTGTTGCACTGTTTTATTTAAAAAATATTTATTTGATGTGGTATGAGGCATGCTCTGAATAAGGCCTCAGTTCCCTGAACCTGCCAATCGTTTGTCCCCCAGTTTTGTGTCTATGGTGCCTTTCCAAAATTCGAAACCCTGTACAGACAGTACAGACAGTTGGGAAATAGAGGAAGCAGAGTATATCAGCTTTGTGTTTGTTAGCTTATTTGTATTTGCAGGTGTAGATGCACGCCTACAGTAATAAGAGGCGGTGTCTGATGTGTCAAAAACAGAAAAATAAGCAAACGTTTGTGCAAATTCTGTTGAACTACCTTTAGGCGGTGTTGAGCAGTGCTCCCATTGAGTGTAATTGCAAACAGCTTGTGGGATACTAGCTTTGTGAAAGAAATGGCGACCATAATGTTTATGACAGAATATGTCGCCAAAATTAGATGTACCATCATACAATTCATCATTAGAAAATGCAGCTGATTGCTCTGGAACTGCAAGGAAATTATGCACAGTTTCAATGTCCAAATCATCAGAGAAAGCACTAGAGGTGATATATTTTAAGGACATTTTAAACAAATATGGAATATGCAAAATGTCAGTAGGACCATATACAAAAATACAACATACAATACCCTGTCCCATACTATTCCTTCCAGAACTGAAACTACTGTAATGTTCAGCAGGGACAGGCTCCTTAGTTCACAGTGCAATGATGCATGTGGCTTTAGAACCAAGTTCACAAGTTGTACTGCAGTGTGTCCTGGGAGATAGTGTAATTCAGGAGTAGGATAAAGACCATTACCAAACTGTTAGACCCGTCTGCTTCTGAGAGTCCCCTCACCACTATGATTTCTTTTGTTCCCCTGTACCTCCCAAAATTTGTCGCTTTTTATTTGTCTACCAGGACTTTTTATGTGTTGTCTCATGGGGTTAGATGTTCCTTGACGCCCAGTTGCTCACAGGGTTTGTGGCACCTATTTACAAGGCGCCTGGCCCAAACCTGTGGCATTACAAACTGGGGTTGTCAACCTGTATAAATGAACCTAAAATGGTGGACACCCTTTTTCCTCATGTGAAGTGACTCCCATTGGAGCCTTCATGAACCCTGGCCTTTTGAGGTTTTGGCGCCCTTTGTTTGGCGCGCATTTCTGACAGGAATTCCTTTATTTTCCTCAGGTACACAAAATGGCTGCTCTAGAACCCCAGTACGGTGGCTGTGAGTGTCCTAAATACCCCTCAAGAGTGCCATGTCATTGTCACAGCCAGAGAAGGTTCTAGAACCTTCTGGCTCGTGCCAGTACCCCAGGGCACTGGCTATATAAGGCCCAGTCCCTGGTGGCCATTTTAGATTAGACTAGAGAAGAGGAGATTCCAGACTTGACACCAGATTGACACCTGCCCTGTTGACCCCTGAGGTGGCTGGTAGCGCAGGCAGTAGAGCAGCAAAGGGTTGCTGGCGTAGTGTCTGACTGGCGTTCCAGTCAGCTACGTGAGAAGTGATCTAGCGCCTACAGCGCCTGCCCAGCGAGTACCTCATTGCCCCCAAAGACTGTGGCCAGATTCGTGTGCCTCCCCGCCCCCCGGTGGTGAACTGTGATCGATTTATCGAGTCGCGAGGCGAGAGCAAGTTCGCCGCGACTGCGATCGTCAGCTGTGCCCCCTTCGCGACAGGTGCCTCTAGAGGGGAGCTCGGACGTCTCCGAGCCCCACCAGTGTAGAGCGCTGCCTGCGCAGATTGAAGGTGAGGTGGTGCGCCGGGGCGGGGAAAGGCCGGCCTTCGTTGGGCGGGACTAGCGTCTCTGCCACTCCCCAGTGACTGGGGAGCTGTAGCTGTGGGCGGGAACCACCCTGTATGCGGAAGTCGGAGGGAGGTCCGTGGAGCCCCTGAGAGCCCCGTCGCTGACGAGAGAAGTGCTGTGCCCGACTGAATCGTATTTTGATTGCAGCTGATGTGAGGTGGGCCCGTTTCTTCATAGTGAATGCAGCGTTGTGAAGGAACTGTGAACCGGCATTCATTTGACTGTGCGCGAAGGTTGTGTGACCTCTCCGGCAGCCCGTTCGTCAGTCTAAAGACTTTGAACTGGTGCCGCCTGTGCTCTAGTGGTGCTGAAGCCCGTAGGCGCGCATAGACTTCACCGGCAAAAGCAGAGATCTTATCCTGGTGACCGCTGAGTGCAAATGATGTATTTACTGTGTTTCCTTGCCTTTTAGATATACGCGCATACGCCCTGAATGATTATTAAAGAGTCCCAAACCTTATTTTGTGCTCAGAGAAGCCGTATACCCGGTCATTGAAAACAGCATAAACTGTAAGAGTTATCTTTCCCATTTGAAACGTATTGCACATGTAATGATTCTAAAGTATTTAATTGGTGGCAGCGATACCAGAAGAAACATGTGGTTGTTTATTTAAATGAACCAATATTTATTCTGATATTTATTCTGATATTTATTCTGATATTTATTGTGATACTCATTCCTGAAGTTATTCTATTTATTAATACTATTTATTACCAGAACCGTATGACCAAAAGAAATGTATATGTGCTTTCCCAGTCAACCCTATTTACAACAAAGAACTTTTATATAAAGGAATCGTATTTTTCTACAGCAGTGGTGTGGTGTCCTTCTTTTTGGTGAGGATGTACAAGGAGTTATTATTGGGTCAGAGCCGGCTTAACACTACAGCCTTCACTTGCCTTGTCACTTGAGCCAAGCTACCCCCTTTGTGCTGGGCTTGCCCATCGCAGGTCCAACATAAAATTGGTGCTCAGCGGGTGGGATTGCGAGCCGTGCTTGTTTTGTACCCCATAATAATTCAGTGTGCACCCCATGTACACACCCGGAGTTTTCTCCTAGCGGCCCTCAAATTCAACGTTTTGCTTTTTCCAAATTCTTTCCTGGAGGTGGGTGGAAGTGACCCTCAAAGTTCTTATCCTGGTCACCTACTTCGGGGTGGTTGTCCACACTTTTCACTGACAAGATGGAATTCGAAATGTCAGAGCTGGAGACCTATACTGTGGCACAGCTCAAGGATTTCTGTCAGGAGAGGGGAGTGTTTGTCAGGCGAGGGGCCAAAAGAGAGGAGCTCCGTACTAGTCTGCGAGCATGGGTGGAAGCACACACGGAGGGAACGGTGGAGGAGGAGGAATCGGACAGAGGTACTGTCATTGATAGGACTGCGGAATGTCCCCCGGGGGTGGGTGAGATGTCAATCAGCCCCAAGGCAACCTCACGGGAGGGCAGCAGTGTGTCATCGAGAGGGTTGTCAGAAACCGAGTTAGCTGACAGGAGAGAGGAAAGACTGTTAAGGTGGGATATAGCAAAAATGGAGTTGGAAGAAAGGAGGGAGGGGAGGAGGTTGGAACATGAGTTCAAGCTACAAGAACTCGAATTCCAGGCCCCTAACATCACTCCGAAGGGTGTCGAGTCAAAGGAATTTGCCAGGGAGCCCAAGCCCCATTTACCCAAGGACGTAGTCGCCAGTTATACCGCTGGAGACGACATAGCCAAGTGGCTGGCAGCCTATGAGGTCTCCTTAAGAGCCCATGGGATCCATGAGAAGCATTGGGGTGGTGGATTATACCGGTACATGCCTCCGACAGGTAGGGATGCCCTATTGGCCCTAGACCGGGAGGAACAGGTTAATTACCCCGCCATGAAAGTGGCGCTCATCAGGAGGTTTGGGTTGACCCCCGAGAAATACCGGCAAAGGTTTAGGGGCAGCCACAAGCTGAGCTCACAGAATTGGGTTGACTTCCTGGATTTTGCTAAGAAAGCCCTGGATGGGTGGGTCCAAGGTAATGAGGTGGAGGACTATCGAGGGTTGTACGACCTGATACTCAAGGAACATCTACTCGAGAAATGTCTTCCCGAGCTGAGGCAACACCTGGTAGACAGCAAACTTACTTGCCCCCGTAAGCTTGCTGAGGAGGCGGACATTTGGGCAAGTACCCGAGTGTCCACGAAGGGGACGGGAGGAGATTCTCAGAAGTCCGGACAGGGCGCTCCCCAGAATGAAGAGGGGGGAGATAACAAGAAGCAGGAGTTCTCCAAAGGCCCCCAAAATACCTTTAAGGGGAAAAGTTTCTTCTCCACATCTAAGGCTAACCCACAGAAGAACCCTAATCCTGGCCAGAGTCAGCAGCCAAGGGTTATCCATTGCTATGAGTGCGGTGGTATTGGACATTATAAGGGAGACGTGAAATGCCCAAAGAGACCACTCCCTCCCACTGGAGGAAAGGCCCCGGGAGTCGCTAGTGTAGCGCTCGGGGAGGAGATGCCCTTAGTTAAGGGGGGAGAGTGGGCGGGTGTCACCTTAGTGTCCCTGGGTGATCGGGAGGTGGTTCCAAAGATCCAGGTGCCCTCAAATACTACCAAGTATGGGCAATGGGTCACCATCAATGGCCATAGAGGGGAAGCTCTGAGAGATACAGGAGCCAGTATGACTTTGGTAAGGAGTCATCTGGTGTCCTCAGAGCAGGTGATTACAGGCGTACTTCATCCAGCCGCGATGGCTGACGGCAGAATGGGCCACTATTCTGTGGCCAAGGTTCCCTTTGAGTGGGGAGGGGTTGCAGGTTCACTTCGAGTTGCCGTAAGCCCCGCCGTGCCAGTCGATTGTCTGCTGGGCAATGATATGGAGCACAATGCTTGGAAGGAGGTGGAATACCGGACTCATACTGAGATGCTGGGTACACCTGATTGGGCCTGTGTGAGTACCAGGTCTGCGACTGCTCGGGAGGAGACGTTGCGTGGGTTGGAGCCTGGAACAATGGCCCACCCAGCTGCTAATGAGGGAACATTTCGAGGACAGGAGGAGCCTGCCTCGAGGTCCATGCCCCCTGAGACGGATAGGCCACCTGTGGAGGTGGACCCGGAGTCCGCGGAGGAGGACATGGTTCCGTTGGAGGACTTGCCTATCCCCGCTGAGTGGCGAGTGGAAGGAGGACCATCCAGGGAGGAACTGAGCAAGGGACAAAGGGAATGTCCCACCCTCGAGGGTCTGAGGCAACAGGCTGAAGCCCAGGCAGCAGGTAACGAGTCTGGGAACTATCGTGTTTACTGGGAGGATGGTCTCCTCTACAGTGAACCCAGGGCGCCAGTGCACGGATTGTCACGGGCCCTGGTAGTCCCACAGTGTTACCGAGCCTTCCTATTAGAGTTGGCTCATGAGATTCCCTTGGCAGGACACTTGGGTCAGGACAAGACCTTTGCCTGGCTTGTCCCCCACTTTTATTGGCCTCGAATGAGGGTGGCGTCCGACACATACTGTCGGTCGTGCGTGTCATGCCAAGCCAGTGGGAAAACAGGGACGAAGCTGAAGGCTCCCCTGGAACCACTTCCCGTCGTTGGCACCCCCTTTGAAAGGGTGGGCATCGACATTGCTGGGCCCCTAGATCCACCTACATCATCCGGTCACAGGTTTATCCTGGTCCTGGTAGATCACGCCACAAGGTATCTAGAGGCAATTCCTCTGAGAACCATTACTGCACCAGTAGTGGCCAAGGCCCTGATGGGGATCTTTACCCGAGTGGGATTTCCCCAAGGAAGTTGTGTCTGACAGGGGGACCAACTTCCTGTCAGCATATATGCGGGCCATGTGGAAGGAGTGTGGAGTGATTTACAGGTTCACCACTCCTTATCACCCACAGACCAATGGTCTTGTGGAAAGGTTCAACCAAACCTTGAAGGGTATGATCAGAAGTCTACCCGAAAGCCTGCGGAGAAAATGGGAGGTCCTCCTACCCTGTTTGCTCTTTTCCTACAGGGAAGTGCCGCAAAAGGGAGTGGGCTTCAGCCCCTTCGAGCTTTTGTACGGGCACCCTGTACGTGGACCTCTCAGCCTGGTGAGGGATTCCTGGGAAAAGTCTCCCCGGAAAGTTCCCCAGGATGTGGTGAGCTACATGCTGGCCTTCCGAAGCCAAATGGCTAAGTTGTGGATGCAAGCTTCTGAAAACTTGGAAGCCAGTCAGGCAGTTATGAAAGCGTGGTATGACCACAACGCTCACCCAGTGGAGTTGGAGCCTGGCCAGAAGGTGTGGGTGATGGAGCCTGGAGAGCTGAGTGCCCTCCAGGACCGTTGGACAGGCCCCTATGAGGTATTGGAGAAGAAGGGCAAGTCTACCTATCTGGTGGACGTAAAGACCCCTCGGCATCCGCATCGGGTGTTACATGCCAATCGCCTCAAGCCCCACTACGAGAGGCCCGAAGTCATGTTGATTATGGTGACTGACGGATCGGAGGAAGAGGACACAGAGCCTCTCCCCGACCTTTTTGCGTCTCAAGAAAAGGATGGGTCAGTGGAGGGAGTGAAACTCTCGCCAACCCTGACTTCTGAGCAGCAGGAGGAATGTCGCCAGGTCTTGGGGTCATTCGCTCCTCTGTTCTCCCTTGTCCCGGGTAAGACCCACCTGTCTACCCATGACGTGGACACAGGGGACAGCCCACCTGTGAAGTCAAAGTCTTACCGGCTGTCTGACAAGGTGAAGGCCAGTATCCAAAGCGAAGTAGCTAAGATGCTGGAGCTAGGAGTCATCGAACCTTAAAGTAGCCCTTGGTCTAGCCCGGTGGTGTTAGTTCCTAAAGCTGCCCCACCTGGCACCACACCAGAATTGAGATTCTGTGTGGACTACTGAGGACTAAATTCGGTAACCAAAACGGATGCTCATCCGATCCCTCGGGCGGATGAATTGATTGACCGGTTGGGAGCTGCCCAATATCTCAGTACCATTGACCTCACTGCAGGGTACTGGCAGATTCCCATGTCTAATGGAGCCAAGGAAAGGTCAGCCTTCTCCACACCTGATGGACACTACCAGTTTTGCGTCATGCCCTTTGGGCTCAAGAACGCTCCTTCCACTTTTCAGCGGCTGGTGAACACGATCCTCACCGGGATGGAGTCATTCTCTGCTGCTTACTTGGATGACATAGCTGTCTTCAGTAGCAGCTGGGAGGATCACTTGCAGCACTTGCAAGCCGTTCTCCAGGCCCTGGAACGGGCTGGCTTGACGATCAAGGCCAGCAAATGTCAGATTGGACAGGGGTCGGTAGTGTACTTAGGACACTTGGTGGGCCGGGGAACAGTGCAGCCCCTTCAGGCGAAGATTGAGGCAATCATGGCCTGGAAACCCCCCAAGACCCAGACTGTGGTCCGAGCCTTCCTGGGCCTCACAGGTTACTACAGACGATTTGTGAAGGGGTATGGCACTATCGTGGCACCCCTTACAGAACTCACGGCCAAAAAGCAACCCAGGAGAGTCATTTGGACGGAGGCTTGCCAGCGAGCCTTCGACACTCTGAAACAAGCATTGTGTAAAGCTCCAGTCCTGAAGGCTCCAGATTTTTCAAAAGAGTTCATTGTCCAGACAGATGCATCCGACATTGGCATTGGGGCGGTGCTATCGCAACTCAATGAAGAGGGTCTGGATCAACCCGTGGTCTTTCTGTCACGGAGACTGCTTCCCCGGGAACAGAGGTGGAGTACCATCGAGCGGGAAGCCTTTGCGGTGGTCTGGGCACTGAAGAAGCTGCGACCATATTTGTTTGGTTCACACTTCCTTGTTCAGACAGACCACCGACCCCTTCGTTGGCTCATGCAAATGAAGGGGGAAAATCCCAAACTGTTGAGGTGGTCTATCTCCCTACAGGGAATGGACTTTCGGGAGGAACACCGGCCCGGAGTTGACCAAGCCAATGCAGACGGTCTCTCCAGGTATTTCCGCCTTAGTGTTGAGGACTCCCAAGGGGTTGGGTAGCTCTCCCCACTTTCAGCTGGGGGGGGGACGCGTGTTAGACCCGTCTGCTTCTGAGAGTCCCCTCACCACTATGATTTCTTTTGTTCCCCTGTACCTCCCAAAATTTGTCGCTTTTTATTTGTCTACCAGGACTTTTTATGTGTTGTCTCATGGGGTTAGATGTTCCTTGACGCCCAGTTGCTCACAGGGTTTGTGGCACCTATTTACAAGGCGCCTGGCCCAAACCTGTGGCATTACAAACTGGGGTTGTCAACCTGTATAAATGAACCTAAAATGGTGGACACCCTTTTTCCTCATGTGAAGTGACTCCCATTGGAGCCTTCATGAACCCTGGCCTTTTGAGGTTTTGGCGCCCTTTGTTTGGCGCACATTTCTGACAGGAATTCCTTTATTTTCCTCAGGTACACAAAATGGCTGCTCTAGAACCCCAGTACGGTGGCTGTGAGTGTCCTAAATACCCCTCAAGAGTGCCATGTCATTGTCACAGCCAGAGAAGGTTCTAGAACCTTCTGGCTCGTGCCAGTACCCCAGGGCACTGGCTATATAAGGCCCAGTCCCTGGCGGCCATTTTAGATTAGACTAGAGAAGAGGAGATTAAGAGATTCCAGACTTGACACCAGATTGACACCTGCCCTGTTGACCCCTGAGGTGGCTGGTAGCGCAGGCAGTAGAGCAGCAAAGGGTTGCTGGTGTTGTGTCTGACTGGCGTTCCAGTCAGCTACGTGAGAAGTGATCTAGCGCCTACAGCGCCTGCCCAGCGAGTACCTCATTGCCCCCAAAGACTGTGGCCAGATTCGTGTGCCTCCCCGCCCCCCGGTGGTGAACTGTGATCGATTTATCGAGTCGCGAGGCGAGAGCAAGTTCGCCGCGACTGCGATCGTCAGCTGTGCCCCCTTCGCGACAGGTGCCTCTAGAGGGGAGCTGGGACGTCTCCGAGCCCCACCAGTGTAGAGCATTGCCTGCGCAGATTGAAGGTGAGGTGGTGCGCCGGGGCGGGGAAAGGCCGGCCTTCGTTGGGCGGGACTAGCGTCTCTGCCACTCCCCAGTGACCCGGGAGCTGTAGCTGTGGGCGGGAACCACCCTGTATGCGGAAGTCGGAGGGAGGTCCGTGGAGCCCCTGAGAGCCCTGTCGCTGACGAGAGAAGTGCTGTGCCCGACTGAATCGTATTTTGATTGCAGCCGATGTGAGGTGGGCCCGTTTCTTCATAGTAAATGCAGCGTTGTGAAGGAACTGTGAACCGGCATTCATTTGACTGTGCGCGAAGGTTGTGTGACCTCTCCGGCAGCCCGTTCGTCAGTCTAAAGACTTTGAACTGGTGCCGCCTGTGCTCTAGTGGTGCTAAAGCCCGTAGGCCACTCCCCAGTGACCCGGGAGCTGTAGCTGTGGGCGGGAACCACCCTGTATGCGGAGAGTTGGAAGCATGCCGAGCTCAGCGCCCTACTGAAGAAACCAACAGCAGACCCCACCGACCTCAAAAACTTCCGCCCCATTTCGCTCCTTCCTTTTCCTGCCAAAGTCATCGAGAAGATCGTCAACAGACAGCTCGCCGCCTTCCTTGAGACGAACGGATCCCTCGACCCCTCGCAGTCCAGTTTCAGAGCCAACCACAGCACCGAGACCGCCCTCATCGCAGCCACCGACGACATCCGGGCCCTGCTCGACAATGGGGAAACAGCAGCACTCATCCTCCTGGACCTCTCTGCAGCGTTCGACACTGTCTGCCACCACACCCTAGTCCAACGCCTCAGCAACATCGGCATCCAAGAGAAGGCACTGGAGTGGATCATTTCGTTCCTCGCCGGAAGAACACAGAGAGTCCGCCTCCCCCAGTATTGCTCCGAGGCCACCGAAGTCATCTGCGGCGTCCCGCAAGGATCATCTCTCAGCCCCACCCTCTTCAACATCTACATGAGACCCCTTGCTGCCATCGCACACCAACACAACCTCAACATCATCTCCTATGCCGACGACACCCAGCTGATCCTCTCCCTCACCAGAGACCCAGACACCGCCAGAACCAGCCTACACGAAGGGATGAAAGACGTCGCCGAGTGGATGAAGAACAGCCGCCTGAAACTGAACTCAGACAAGACGGAAGTCCTCATCCTGGGACCATCGCCCTCCGCGTGGGACGACTCCTGGTGGCCCCCAGCCCTGGGCACCGCTCCCAAGCCAACAGACCACGCACGCAACCTGGGCTTCATCCTGGTCTCCTCCCTCTCGTTGACCAGACAAGTCAACGCCGTCTCCTCATCATGCTTTCACACCCTTCGCATGCTTCGCAAGATCTTCCGTTGGATCCCGACAGAAACCAAGAAGACGGTCACCCAGGCCCTCGTCACCAGCCGTCTGGACTACGGAAACACCCTCTACGCCGGAACCACAGCCAAGCTACAGAAAAGACTCCAACGCATCCAGAACGCCTCCGCCCGACTCATCCTGGACATCCCCCGACGCAGCCACATCTCCAGCCACCTGAGGGACCTGCACTGGCTCCCCGTCAACAAGAGGATCACGTTCAGGCTCCTCACCCACGCACACAAGTCTCTCCACGACCTGGGCCCCAAGTACCTCAACGACCGCCTGACCTTCTACACGCCCACCCGCCAGCTACGGTCGACCAGCCTCGCCCTCGCCGCCGTGCCACGCATCCGAAAAGCCACCGCCGGAGGCAGATCCTTCTCCTACCTGGCGGCCAAGTCATGGAACTCCCTGCCCATCCACCTTCGGCTGACCCAGGACCACCTCGCCTTCAGGAGACAACTCAAGACCTGGCTGTTCGAGCAGTAGCGAACCCCCTCCCCCAAGCGCCTTGAGACCCTTCCGGGTGAGTAGTGCGCTATACAAATGGCATGATTGATTGATTGATTGAATTTCCCTTGAGATGGTAGGGAGAGGAGTACTGTAAGGCCACACTCACACTTCCCATGGCTTCTTTGTAGGCCCAAGAGCTAATCTCCGGGCCCTGGTCGGAATGCAGTGTGCCAATTGTGCATGTTCTGATGAAGACTTGCAAATCCTTTAAAACATAAAACAGTTTGAGCATCAGTGAAGCGATGTGGCCAGACCTACAGGAATCTGGAGCATGAATCAAAAATTAGCTAGCATTCGCGCCAAGAATTTTCAATTCTATTAAGGACACGGAGGCGAGGATTATGCTTCTCATTCTTTACTGCAAACATCACAGCAGCCAATGAAAATGCGTTTTTTCATTAAATAACAATAAAACAACTACATTTCCCATGATGACTTGTACATAGGCACGCCCCCATAGTCCATAAGAACCCCTTGCGTGCAGCCATCTTCCTCTTTCTTTGTAGCGAACAAGTCCAAATAACTTGAATAACATCATAACTCCTCCAACATGGAAGAAAGACCGTCCTCCTCAGGTTGAATATCCTGGCAGTCTTCTGCATTTAGTCAGATTTCTTGTCTGATCCTGAAACAAAGGAGATGAAACCGTAACCACCGAAAACAACTGGGTGGGCAAGCTGTTACACATAACCAAGCCGGGTGGGATAATCCTCGCCTCCGTGTCCTTAATAGAATTGAAAATTCTTGGCGCGAATGCTAGCTAATTTTTGATTCTATTACAGGACCGGAGGCTTCAGATTATGCTAGTTTAACGCTCATTGAAAACAACAGAGGTAATATCCCCCACCGGCTTATAATAATATGTCTTAAAAGTGGACTCTGAGGACCAATCTGCGCTACGCATGATGTCCTGAATGCTGGAACCCAACATAAATGATTTTGACGCCATAGCGCCTCATAGAATGAGCACCGAATATGGTGATGTCAATGCCAGGTTCTTTCATAACATAACGAAGCCATCTGGCAATGGTGGCGGCCGCCACAGCTTTAAAAGGTTTTTGCAATGCAATTAACAATTGTGAACAGCTCTGAGGCCTAATGGCCTTTGTGCATTCCTCATATGTCTTCAAAGATCGTACCAAACATAATTTCTCATTATCATTAAATGCATTATAACTAATATGACGTGACATTGTTTTGGTGCGTCCTGTAATGGTAAAAGAAACTCCTTCCGGGGTAAATACTCTACCTGTAACGTCGAGAGCTCGCACGTCCGACGAACGTCTGCATGCTGAAAGGCAAAGTAGCATGGCCAGCTTGGCCGATAATTGTTTCCTAGTTAAAAGCGTGTTGACTGGCCATCCGTTAAACAAAGCGAGAACTAGTGAAACATCCCACAAGCCTGTGTATTTGGGTTTCGGTGGGTTGGCCAACCGAATACCTTTAAGCAACTTGCACACCACTGGGTGCATGCCTACCGGCTTCCCGTCTATCCGGGCATGGCCCGCTGAAATGACGGACCGGAAATTGTTCACCCATCTATAAGCCAATCCTTCTGCTGCTTTATCCGATAAAAAGTTCAACACGTGGGGTAAGTCTGCCCCCACGGGATCCAGTCTTTCCAGGCCGAGGAATACCGTTTTCTTGTGGATGGTGCCCAGGCCTGCCTGATAAAATCGGAAGACCTGCTCGAAACCCCTGGCAGTTGCCACTGCTCCCTGAAAGCCTCCAAGCCATCAGCTGAAGCCTGCCTTCCACTATCAGTGGGTGTCGTTCTTGAAGTGGGCCCAGCAATAGCAATTCCGACTCCGGGAGGAGTCTGGGGAGGTCGCAACTCCACTGCAATAACTTGGGGAACCACGATTGGGACGTCCACCATGGCGTCACCATAACTATCTCTGCCCGTTGTCTGATCACCTGCGACATTACTCTGGGTATCAGCATGAAAGGGGGGAAAGCATATTGAATTGCCGTCGACCAATCTTGAAGAAAAGCATCGGTCGCTTTCGCCAGCGGGTCCGGCCTCCAGCTGAAGAACCGCAGGAGTTGGTATGTTAACCTGGAGGCAAAGAGGTCCGTCTGGAATGGACCCCAAATTCTCTGTATCCACTGAAAGACCTCTGGAAGCAACTTCCAGTCGCTGTGGTCCCTGAGGTACCTCGAGTTCCAATCCGCTACCTGATTGGACTGGCCCGGAAGATATTCCGCCATTACCGATATTTGATTTGTCAGGCAATAATGCCAAAAATCCTTGGCCATCTGCACAAGAAGCGACGACCTCGTGCCGCCCAACTTGTTGATGTACCTCACTGCTGACACATTGTCCATGCGCAGGAGGATACAACAAGAGATCTGCCTCGGGGATAACGTCCGCACGGCGAACGACCCTGCGAGCAGTTCCAAGCAATTTATATGCAGGGCAAGTTCTTGTGGAGACCATCTGCCACCTGTGGAGATGTCTCCGCAGCGCGCCCCCCGGCCCAACCGGCTGGCCTCTGACTCGATTATGACTTCTGGTTGGGAGCCGAAAATCGCTCTGCCGTTCCAGGCGTCTACATGGCCTAGTCACCATTGTAGCTCGGTCCGTACCTCCTCTGATAGAGGGATGATGTCTGAGTAGGACAGTCCCTTCTAAAGATGTCTGATCTTTAGCCTTTGCAGGGCCCTGTAGTCTAGAGGGCCCGGGAATATCGCTTGGACAGATGAGGCCAAAATCTCTACTACTCTGGCAATCGCCCTGAGAGTTACTGTCTGGTTGCTCAACAACTTCCGGATTTCCTTCTTGAGATCCTTCAGTTTCGCCTTTGGAAGGCACAGCTGGGCGGACGTTGAATCTATCGTGAAACCCAGGAAATCTATTACTTGAGTAGGAATGATCACTGATTTCTTTGGATTGATGACAAACCCTAATGTTTGAAGCAGCGTCGTCGTGAGAGCGAGGTGCTGCAGAAGAACCTGTTGACCCTGTGCCATTATCAGGATGTCGTCCAGATAAATTATAAGACGTATCCCTCTCTCCCGTAGATGAGCCACAATCGGCTTCATTATCTTGGTGAAACACCAAGGAGCTGAGGAGAGCCCGAAAGGCAGAGCCAAATATTCGTACCATTGGCCGTTCCACTTGAACTGTAGGTACCTGCGATGCGGAGGGAAGATGGGAACGGAGAGGTAAGCGCCTTTGAGCTCCAACCTAACCATCCAGTCCCCTTCCTGAAGCAAGTCCATTAAAAGATGGATGCCTTCCATCTTGAAGTGATTGTACACTAGAAATTGATTGAAATCCTTGAGGGATCAGAACAAGTCTGTTCCCACCTCCCTTCTTTTGTACAATAAAGATGTTGCTGCAGAAGCCGCGAGGCCCTTGGATGACTGGTGCTATCGCTTGCTTCTGCAGCAACCCAACGATCTCCGCCTCGATAAAACTGCGATCTTGTTGGGTAAAATGGAGATCTGCAGGTGTACCCGATTGAACAGGATGAGAGTAAAAATAAGTGAAAACCCTGCACTGTCTGTAACACCCAGGCGTCCTGCGTTAAATCCTGCCACTGCCGCAGGCAGTGTCGAGTACGACCCCCCCAACGGAAGAAGAGAAAGGTCTGAAACGCTCACCTGTGTTATGCTGAACCTTGAAGTTCGCTCTGTTGTTATTCGACTGGTACCGTCCCCTGTTGAACCTCTGGCGAGATGGATAGAAGGTCCCGCCTCTGGTGGAGTCGTAGTTTCCTCGTCCATGACCAAAATCCCCTCTTTGGGAGCCTTGGGGACCTCCACGGCCTGACGAGCGACCCCCGCCTCGTCCGGCCCTGGTAAAAACACCCTGGCTAAGGGCTCTCTTGATCCCTGTCTGGGCCTTATCCAAGGCCTTGAAAGTCCTGACGTACTTTGAGACGTCCTTCACGAATTTGTCACCAAAGAGCTGACCCGCTGCTATGGGTCCTGGTTCTGCATCTGCCAACTCGGTCAAGTTACTATCCATTTTGATTAAGAGAGATTTCCATCTCTCGGATGATATGGCACAGTTGGCATTGCCAATGAGGCATATGGCCCTCTGGGTCCATCCTGCCAATACATCCGTATCTACGGGGGTAGAGGATTCTTTGGCCGCTAAGGCCATTTCTAGGATCTTGGCCAATGGGCCCACCACATCCAGCATCTTGTCTTGGCATCCTCTCCATGCCCGGTGAAGACCTCGCTTAGGATCTTTTGAAAATTTGAGGAGAAAGGTCAAGAGGCTAGCATCAATCTCCGGCGTTTCCGCCACCTTGTCCGGGAGTTCCGGCCATGGACACTCCGATTTGAGGCGATTGCGCACCTCTCTTGGGAAACTCTTCCTAAGGTTCTCATGCAGATATGCTGCGACTGCGGTGGGAGGCACCCAGTCTGATGACCTAGGGTGCATGATATCAGAAGGGTCGAAGGTGAATGGGGTGTTTGTAGGTACAGCTCCAGACAGCTGAGATGGTCTAGCCTTCTTTGTGGGAGGAGGTTCCTCCGAAGTATCAGTGTCAGTGTCTGTATTAGAGGTTGTAGTGTCAGTATCCGTGTCGGCATGGGTCCTACGTTTATCCCTGGCCTTGCCTTCCGAATATGAGTGATCTGCTGCCTTGCCGGCAGGTAACGCAGATAATGCCTGCGCGTGTGGCCAAGTTGCAGAGTCAGACGAGGACTGAGCCGATGTAGATGCCTCTGCCTTCTTTTTCTGCGGCTTTTTATCGTAGCCGTGCCTCTTCACAAAGCCCTCAAGCTGCTTTCTAATAGGGTGTAAAGCTGCTGCTAGAGCTTGTTGGACGTTTGTGGGACCGTGGTCTCCATAGCTTTATTTACCGAGGACTGGACCGAGGCGTCCAATGCATTAACCAGATTGTCCTCCAAAACAGCTTCCTGCTGTCCTTCATACGTCTCCTCCTCAGCGTACTCCTCAGGGTACTGCTCCAACTCAGCCATTATCAGGGGTGGCGAGAATCCTCTATAGATATTTGATAAATTTGAAATAGGGTTTGTTAAGCTCCTATTTCAGCCACAAGGAGGGTAATGGGGGGTTAGCCCACAACTGCACACCAAGATTAGTCAATGAAAACCCCCTCAGCAAAGCTGTAATCTGATGGGTCAAAGACCCTGGCCAAACCAATGATCCTCTGAGCGGGTGCACACTCAATTCAGGCCTGTATTTTACCACCTGCACCAGGCGATTGTAAGGGCAGAGCGAAGACCGTCCCTAAATGCACTGAAAACTAGTTTGAAATTCGCGCGTAGCGCGCGCCGCCCAAAAACGCCTGAAAATCGCCCAAAAGTGGCCCAATTCAGCGCTTTGGGGAGCGCGTGTACGTCGAGAGCCACCCGGTCCACTACGCGTCATAGGGCGATCAGGGGAGCCCGTGCGCATGCGCGTGGATCGCGCTACCGTGAGGGGAGAAGACAATCCCGGGAACAAAGGCTCATTACTACGTAAGGACTCGGTCTGCCCCGGTCAACGACCGCTACTTCCTCACGCTAAAGCGCGTTAATCTATGCCACACAGGAATGCCTTACAGAAAGAAACAAGTAATTAAATAACGAAAGCAGATCAGAGCGACGCGCTCGTCGGCAAGCGCTCGCCTGCTAAGCACAATCCCTCAACCTTCTAAGTGGCTTTCTGACACTTTCCATTAACGCAAAACCTGCATAATAGTCTTAAACAATGAAACAAACGATTTGCTAAAACAGCAGATAGAGGGAACAAGGTGCACTTATCTCTTGCTGTGAGCAGCAAAGAAAGAGGAAGATGGCTGCACGCAAGGGGTTCTTATAGACTATGGGGGCGTGCCTATGTACAAGTCATCATGGGAAATGTAGTTTTATTGTTATTTAATGAAAATACGCATTTTCATTGGCTGCTGTGATGTTTGCAGTAAAGAATGAGAAGCATAATCTGAAGCCTCCGGTCCTGTAATATAATCCACTGCTAAGATATACTTGTAAGACCCGTCTGAGTGTAAGTGGCCGCAATGATCTAAATAAACTGCCAGAGGCTTGTCTGAGATCAAAAAAGGCGTGTGTGGTAGACGTGCTACAAGGGAGCCTTTCCTCTGCTGGTAGATGTTGCATTTTAGGACAAACTCCTTGATCTGTTTTGTTAGACAGGGCCACCAATAACCCTGTTTAGTAACAAGACTGTTGCAGTAACCCCTGTGGATGGTGATCCCAATCTGCGATCAGTGTTTGGTATTACTCGATCCCCCACTCCTGAAATCTGAGCATATGGAGTGTTTTCTGCATCTTACTTGTAGGAGTACTTGAGTGGAAAGCCTTTCAGCAGGTCGGTGTCATTGCGGGCAGCATTGACGGCCACCATGAGGTCTGTCTAATCTCATACTTGAATGAGTGATTGCAACAACGGCAGCAGGGCGGACTGTTGCCTTTGCGGCATCATCAGCTATAGAATTCCCTTCAA
>NC_136061.1:188039335-188429335 GCF_964261635.1 Lissotriton helveticus | reverse complement strand
GTAGTGTTGTAGTGTTTGCGTAGTGTGGGGTCATGCTGGGGTGTAGTATTTTAGGGTTTAGGGTAGTGTTGTAGTGTTTGCGTAGTGTGGGGTCATGCTGGGGGTAGTGTTTTAGGGTTTTGGGTAGTGTTGTAGTGTTTGCGTAGTGTAGGGTCATGCTGGGGGTAGTGTTTTAGGGTTTTGGGTAGTGTTGTAGTGTTTGCGTAGTGTAGGGTCATGCTGGGGTGTAGTGTTTTAGGGTTTTGGGTAGTGTTGTAGTGTTTGCGTAGTGTAGGGTCATGCTGGGGTGTAGTGTTTTAGGGTTTTGGGTAGTGTTGTAGTGTTTGCGTAGTGTAGGGTCATGCTGGGGGTAGTGTTTTAGGGTTTTGGGTAGTGTTGTAGTGTTTGCGTAGTGTAGGGTCATGCTGGGGGTAGTGTTTTAGGGTTTTGGGTAGTGTTGTAGTGTTTGCGTAGGGTAGGGTCATGCTGGGGGTAGTGTTTTAGGGTTTTGGGTAGTGTTGTAGTGTTTGCGTAGTGTAGGGTCATGCTGGGGGTAGTGTTTTAGGGTTTAGGGTAGTGTTGTAGTGTTTGCATAGTGTAGGGTCATGCTGGGGGTAGTGTTTTAGGGTTTAGGGTAGTGTTGTAGTGTTTGCGTAGTGTAGGGTCATGCTGGGGGTAGTGTTTTAGGGTTTAGGGTAGTGTTGTAGTGTTTGCGTAGTGTAGGGTCATGCTGGGGGTAGTGTTTTAGGGTTTAGGGTAGTGTTGTAGTGTTTGCGTAGTGTAGGATCATGCTGGGGGTAGTGTTTTAGGGTTTAGGGTAGTGTTGTAGTGTTTGTGTAGTGTAGGGTCATGCTGGGGTGTAGTGTTTTAGGGTTTTGGGTAGTGTTGTAGTGTTTGCGTAGTGTAGGGTCATGCTGGGGGTAGTGTTTTAGGGTTTAGGGTAGTGTTGTAGTGTTTGCGTAGTGTAGGGTCATGCTGGGGTGTAGTGTTTTAGGGTTTTGGGTAGTGTTGTAGTGTTTGCGTAGTGTAGGGTCATGCTGGGGGTAGTGTTTTAGGGTTTAGGGTAGTGTTGTAGTGTTTGCGTAGTGTAGGGTCATGCTGGGGGTAGTGTTTTAGGGTTTAGGGTTGTGTTGTAGTGTTTGCGTAGTGTAGGGTCATGCTGGGGGTAGTGTTTTAGGGTTTAGGGTTGTGTTGTAGTGTTTGTGTAGTGTAGGGTCATGCTGGGGGTAGTGTTTTAGGGTTTAGGGTAGTGTTGTAGTGTTTGCGTAGTGTAGGGTCATGCTGGGGTGTAGTGTTTTAGGGTTTTGGGTAGTGTTGTAGTGTTTGCGTAGTGTAGGGTCATGCTGGGGGTAGTGTTTTAGGGTTTAGGGTAGTGTTGTAGTGTTTGTGTAGTGTAGGGTCATGCTGGGGGTAGTGTTTTAGGGTAGTGTTGTACTGTTTGTGTAGTGTAGGGTCATGCTGGGGGTAGTGTTTTAGGGTTTAGGGTAGTTTAGTTGTTTAGTGTATGCTAAAGGCATATTCGTTCTAAAAGTTTTCGTTATTTTAATTTGCGGCCTAATAGTACATGCGGGATTTTTTTTGCGGACTCATGGTATGCGGGATTTCGTCATATATTCGCTAATCATACTTTCTATGGCAAAATGAACCCCCTCATTTTGTTCCTTTTTAAATTAAATGTTTTAAGAGTTACCACTTTATTCCAATCAAGATGGCTTCAGGTGTGCCATACCTTTGTAATAAGTAGGACTGTTAGCACTCTAGTTGTTCTTTAGAACACTCTGGGACATTCTGTCATTGGGCTATAGTTGGGCTACATCTGGCTGATATTTGGGCTACATTTGTTTTTTTTTGTCTCTGGTGGCCATCTTTGGGCTACATTGGGCTACATTGGGCTACATTGGGCTACATTTGGGCTCCAACATATATATAGCCCAATGTAGCCCAATATATATTTTTCAAAGTTAATTTTCGTAAAAACCACTGGAGCCTATATCTTGAGACATAGCAAAGGCACATCGGGCTACCAGTCCCTACAATTTTGCCAAGTTTGGTGTAAATCCATTCAGCCGTTCAGGCTAAAAGTGAGGCCAACCGCCCTATGGAAAATTGCATGGGAAAAACACGTTTTGGGACCCCCCTTTTTTCTCGGCCTCCCCTTGACGAAACCCCCCCAAATTTTCAGGGGCTGCTCAGAAACAAAATGTTCCATTTTCCTGAAAATTTCAGCCAATTCTGTCCTCAAACGCCAAAGTTATTCGACATAGAATTTTCAAAAATCCCATAGGAAAAAAATCCTAACTATATATACCTACTGGCTATCGCCAGTAGGTAATATATATATATATATATATATATATATATATATATATATATATATATATATATATATATATATACATATATATACACACACACACACACACACACACACACACACGATGGTATGTTTGCGGCTGTAGCCCAGCCGCAGAAGAAAGCCTGCCACTTGCTGCGGACCCGTGATGGCGCCCAATGGCGATATCACTATACGGGAGATTGGTGTCCAGGAACAGCTGACCACAGACAATAGGACACCCAGCGCAACATTTTCTTCAGCCCACAGGGGTTTTTAATCACCCAGTTATTTTACTGCTTCAATGATGAACTCACTCGAGACAATTGGTTCATGCACTACAAGATCCAGAAGGCCACTTTATCTGACCACGCCCATGGAGGCAGGCGCTTTTAATCAAAGTGCATGCTGCATCATCATTGTTAGCAAAGGCCATTGAGAAAGGGATAGGATTCCCGAAACCGGTTTGGCTGAAAAGAACAGATGATGACTGTTTTCTCTGCGTCTCCTGTTGCAGTTGATTCCTAAATGAAATGGATGCAAATGTTACCGATCTTGTGGCTTCTTCCTTCGAGGGCTAAACTCTACGATGGTGTATATATGTATATGTATATATATATATATATATATATATATATATATATATATATATAACTAACATGAGTAAACGTAAACTGAGTATAGGTAAAAGTGTGGCTGGAACCTTAGATGCCTTCATACTGAGGGCAGAGTCAGCCCTCATTAATGAGGTAAAGCTTACTAAACGAAGGTTATCTCTTAGCCCCAACCTTCACAAGGTAGACTTTCTTTAACTCCCGCAATCTCTGAATCTCTGGTGGTATCCAACCATGATATATCCCCATCCCTGCTTAGTCAGTCCCCATATGTTGTTCCAGACTCAACGACAAACCTTGTCTCCTGTTCATCTTTTGAAAAAGAATCCAGCCCTGCTAACCCAAAGTTCCGACCAGAGAGCAGAAAGCTAAATTGAGGCCAACCCGTACTAATGAATCCCCCTCCAAAAAAAAAAAAAGAGCAGAGGATTACTGAAATTAAGTAAAACTGCTCAGAGAATAACTGGAAAGAAAACATTACCTGTCATCTCTGTAAATGATTCCAAAGAGGGTCCCCCCCCTTCCTACGATCCAGACAACGATAGGGCAGTTCGCTGATAGCACACAGGAGGGGAACTTCTGGGGCAGGCTTGAAACTATGATGTCTACCTTACTGGACCCTATTTTGCAGAAAATAAGCTCTGTAGAAGCTAGACTATTAAAACTAGAGGGGATGGTTAGTGGCAAACCGCCGGTCACACCGGCAGTTAGTTCAAATATTAGTGGAGATCATTCAGCCACTAGGGGTATAGGCACGGGGGTAGGTTCACCTGCAAGCTCTGTTGCAAATAGAGAGGGGTCAGATACGAGTAGCTCCAACAACATTATGCCTAGCAGTGTTGACATTCCAGCGCGCACCCGTCCGTCCCCTACAAGAGTAGGGTCCTCTGTTCCTTCAAGGGTTGGGAGGTTAGAAAGAAGGGAGTTACAGCCAACGAGTCTCCCAGTTATCAACCTCCCACCGGAATCCACTTCTTATGTAGTGGGGTTGGGGAGTGTTCCCTCCCTACCCCAAGGGGCTAGCAAGAACTTTGGGCAGCTGATAAACTAACTCACTGGTTCACATATAACACCACTTTGGGTGCCCGTGTGTCTAAAAACATTCTTATGGCCCGCAGGGCGAGTTGGATTTGGTGCTTGTGAAAAATGGGCTCAGGGGAACTGTGTTATTGTAAACTTTGATAACCCCCTCACCACAGGCAGGATCCTATCTAGGGACATCTGCCTCACTTCCCTTTCTGGATCTGCCATCAGGGTTTTTCCCCTGGGTTATTTTTACAGACCAGTCCCTTTTAGGGACATGTTTGATAATATCCCCAGGGCACTTCCCCGAGGTGGGTGGCTAAACAGAATCACACCTAGGCAACAGCCTATTTCTATGACCCACTCATCCTTTGAAACAGATGGGCAGACTGGTGACGACCCCTCACTGGAGCTCAACAATAGATTTTCTGCTTTAACCGGGTTGGAGGAGTGTGACTGACTAAGGATCTCCACGCCCACGGAGATTGAGCCTGTTGTGCTCACCCAGTCCCCAGTAGAGGTAGTTGAGAAGCCCACAGGTGAGAGACCCAACAATTTTTTATCTTGGAATATCGCAGGGCTGGCAATAAATTTTAAGACCCATTGTAGGTGCGATTTGTGAAGCAATTCTCGGTAATTAGCTTGCAAAAAACATGGTCAGTGGATTGCAATCTATTCTTGGAAGGTTATAAGGCTTTTTTTGTCCCAGCCACTCCTTCGGTGAGTGGAAGACCCAAGGGTAGTCGATTGTCAGATCCAGGTTGTGTGGACCACAAACCCAGGAATCGTGGCATTGTCAGTCAATAGGGGGGACATTAGATGGGGCCTTATTAGCTTCTACAATTCGGTGTCCTGCCCTTATGGTGCTTGTGATATTACCACCTTGGGAGCATTTATAAGACAATCTTTTGGCCCTATTCTACATAGTCGTTTGGTTTCTGGCGATTTTACATACATCGCTGTGGTAACCCATTACTA
Source organism: Lissotriton helveticus (assembly GCF_964261635.1). Lineage (NCBI taxonomy): Eukaryota > Metazoa > Chordata > Amphibia > Caudata > Salamandridae > Lissotriton > Lissotriton helveticus. The sequence continues at coordinate 188,424,409 of NC_136061.1, read as the reverse complement.
TCCTGTATTTCTGAGTTGGGATGCCCCCGCATGAGAGGGTTTCACTTTAAACATCATGCACAGGGGGAACTGTTGAATAACATGATAAATGAACTAGTCATGGTGGCCTTGATGTTCCTAACTGCCCCGCAAACTAAATTCTCTGTGCCAACTTTTAAAGTGCGTGGTAGGGGGTCGTTTATAGATTTTATTTTAATTTCCTCTTCTTTGTAATCCTTTTTTCATGGTTTTAATATTATGGAGAGTGAATTTAGTGACCACAACCCACTTTGTGTCCACATGATGGGCCCATTATCAGCACGAATTGGCGATGTTCCAACTAGGGGTGCACTGAGATTGACTGATGGCAAGCGAAAACTTAAATGGTCTCAGATTTCCCCAGATAAATTTTACAGCGAAGTAAATGCATCATGTGCCCCCGGGTTAGCACTATGCATAGCTGCAGGTTCCTCCCCTAATGAGATTCTTGGCGCATACGAGTCAATAACGCATAAAGTTGGTGTAATCTTAAGTGTCCTGGCTAGCAGAACTGCCATTCACAGCCCCAGATGGTTTGACGCCCATTGCTCTAAGGTGATAAGAGAACAACGGTCCAAGACCTCTATAGTTTCTTGAACTAAATTAATCAGCATGAATTCATAAATTAAACATTTGAAGAGCATCTACCTCAGTATGCTCTATACATTCATGTAAGTGTTACGCATGAGCATAAGGGCATAAACCAACGACAATATTATCTAGATAAAGGTTTTAATCAATTATCTTCAGATCAAAATTCATCACAGTATTTACATTTGTAACACATTCTGAATACCAAAGGTTGCCCCAAATAGAGCGTGCAACATAGCAAAAGGGTGCAAAAAGGTAGTGAGTGTTTAAAGAAACAGAAGGATAATAGAAGTGATAGCAAAAAATAATTCAAAAATACTTTTAAGCACACAGGTGAATTTACAAATCATCCAGCCTATGTAAACCTGACCACTGACATTAAAGAGAACTCCTTATTGTCAATATTTTTACAATGAATCAATCTTAGATTGTGCACATCTATACATTGAACATAAGGGTCCAGGTATTTACAAAACAGCGTCGACGTTTTGACTCGTCTTGTGGCCTCCCGGTTAATTATACCTTGGCCATGCGAGTCTTCATCAGGACAATGAATGGGACAATCAAGGGTATAGCAGGTGACCCCAAAGGGTGCACCTTGTGAATGTTCCCCCGTCAGGACCAGACTCTCTCAGTCCTGGTAATCAAGTCGGAATTGGTAAGCCTCAGTCTCCAAATTAGTGCAAGCCGTATCTGATCGTGGGTGCCGAGCCGGTCCACCTCTCCGACCGAAGGGACCTCTAACCACACTTGAAATTTTCTTCCTTATTTGTATCACCGATTACAACAAGCTCTCGGCAAAACTTGCACAGGGGTACCGGCAGATAACGCGCTCCGCCATTACTGTAGTCCAGAACCTTTTGGGTTACCCCATTTTTCCTTAATGGCCCATTGCTCTAAGGCAGCAAAGAAGCTGAAGGGAAGCTCTGTCAGCCAAACCAAGAATTCAATATGAGGTATTGTATTAAGTTCTTATATAGCGCAGACTGCCACCCTACGGGTATCCTGGCGCCTAGACTTGATTATGACCACCACATGAGCAGACCGGAATAACAGTGGAGAAAACTACAGGTCAGTCCTTGGGAAAAGCCGGCTTTTCAGTCTCTTTCTGAACTCAGTTAGGGAATTGGCTTGTCTAATACTCTGGAGCAGCTCGTTCCATAAGTGTGCGGCAGCCAAACTAAAGGCTCTGCCCCCATCCTCGAACGTTTGAATCTGATAGTCATTAGATTTGCACTAGAGGGTTATACTAAGTAACCTTCTCCTGCAGTGGGACTGGGCACTGGTCACGTACTGCTCTGTATACAATAAAGAGCGTTTTAAAACAGACTCTTTCCTTAATAAGCAGCCAATGAAGATCTCTCAAGGTCAAAGTTGTAGAGGACCTACGTTGCCTATTTAGTACCAACTTTACTGCCATGGACTGGACTCTCTTGAGGTATGTGTTTGTCGTAAAGAATATAAGTCAGCTCTGGTCAGACGGAAGGGTGCCCTAAAGGAGGAGCCGTGGAGGGAGCTGATTGATTCAAGCACTATTAGGAACAGCTCCAGGTTCTGGAACGTTGTGAATCGACCCCTTTTTGGTCAGGAAGTGGGGGGGGCTTTAGACTCACATATCACTGAGGCAGATTGGGTGCTTCACTTTAAATCTATGTTTGACTGCCCTACAGAGCATATTTGCCAAGAAAGTCTGGACACAAATGTCCCTGTAATAATATTTGAAAAGGGTAAGGTTATGGCTGGTATTGTAGGGCTAACCATTAATAAAGCGCCGGGCCCAGATGGGTTTCCTCTGGACTTATTTAAGTCCGATCCTCCGATCTGGGCCCGATACTGGCAGCATTGTTTAACGCAGCAGCAAAGAATGGCTGTCCTCAGTCTTGGGCGTCTTCCACCATAGTCCCTGTTTTCAAGAAGGGTGACAGGAACAGTACCCACTGTTACAGGCCAATCTCCCTCATTGATTCAGTGGTTAAGGTTGTAGGACGTATTCTTTTGCAGATATTATCAACTTGGAGGAGGAGCATGAGATCCTGTCAGACGTCCAGCATGGATTCCGGTCAGGACGTTCTACTGTTGCTCAGTGTCTCAATCTATCTATGATACTGAGCAAATATACTGTTGCACGCCCCGGCACTATCTACCTTGCCTTCATGGACTTGTCCTCTGCATTTGATTGTGTTAACAGGGTTAAATTGTGGCAGCCCATGAGGGCAGTAGGGGTGGATAACAGTATTGTTAATTTCCTAGAGGACCTGCATAGATCAATCAAGGCTAATGTCAGGTTTTCTCAGGATCTGCGGGCCACTAAGGACCTTAAGATTAAGAGGAGACTACAGCAAGGATGCATTTTGGCAGCTTTTTTGTTTAATTTTTACATCAATGATTTGGATACTGTACAGACCCTCCAGGATTTCGCGATTTCGCGATTTGCAAAAAAATCGCGAAATCGGCAGTTTTGTAAAAATGCCGCGATTTTTACAAAACTGCCCGCGAAATTTGGAAGGGTCAGAGGATGTTTAAATGGAACAGTGATGGGCTGGGAAGATGCAGGGTTTGCAGTGAGGTGAGAGTGGTATGCAAGGCTAAGAGGCAGCGCAGCGAGCAAGAGTTGCTGCAGGCAGACATTCACGGAGGAACAAAAACTGCTGAGAGGAAGGTGGACTGTGTAAAACTTCCGAGGATAGGTACCAGGTCTGAATAGAAGGGGTCGGCGCAGCTGCAATGAGGAAAAGCCGCCGGGCAGAGGTGCCTGCCTGTGACCCTGTGTGCAGGCATCCCTGCCTGCCAGGATGCGGGCACCCGCCGGGCCTTGGGGCTAACGGGTTGCACGAGCGAGTGCGCCATTTCCTGGGGCAGGGAGAGTGAAAAATGAAGGAAGAACTTCGGAAAATATAGGCATCTTAAGTGGCTGTAAGTCCAGCAAAACCGGCTCTTGATACTTGTGCTTTGGGAGCTACACGTTTCTGTCTCAGAGCGCAAGTGTACGACTATAATTCATTTGAGGGGCCTATTGCGCGGTGTTACTGGCCAGTATTCCCTATAAGACAACAAGTCCCACAATGCATTGCGCTGGATGAGTTGTGACACCCTGCAAGATGCGTCATGAGGCCCGGCATTATATCCACCTGGCCTGTTTCTAATATTACTGATGCTCTGTGTAACCCCGCTCGCCTCATCTACCTCGGATAAAGAACAAATGAAATCTAACATCAGGTTTACATCCCCGTTTGCATTCAGATTTTCCACATTTCATTAATTTTGCTGCAAAAAACGGATTACAAAATCTCGAAAAAGTAAAGTCCACATTTGTAAAGCGCACAATCACCCGTAAGGGTCTCTAGGCGCTGACGCACTGGCGGCGGTAGTGGCTTGTAACCCCCCCTCCCCCGAGCCTTGTGTTGTCTCAGAAATCAGTATCGGATCTTTTTGGCACTTCGTGCTTTCACGTGAACCCTTGCCCGCGCGCTCTGCTGGCGCCTACTCTTTATTTCGTTTACCTTCAAGGTTTCAGTAAGACACACACACAGACATACAAACTCGAGAACACAAAGAAACATACATTCCGATATGGAGAGGGAGAAATACACAGTCACACATGTAGACAGACACACACACAGAAACATTAAGCTATAGAGGGAGAGGAAGGCACACAGTCACATGTGTAAACTAACAAACACACAAACATTCACATTCAGAAAGAGAAACACACAGGCACACATGCAAACAGAAACAATCAGATACAGGGTTGAGGAATGCACACCGTCAGACGTGTAAACACACATACACAAACATTCAGACAGAGAAAAATAAACAGTCACAAATGTAAATAACAAACATTCAGATACAGAGAAAGAAAAATGAACGCAGTCACGCATGTAAACAAAAAAACACACAAACATTCAGATACAGAGAGCGAAAAAAGCACACAGGCACTCATGCGTACACATTCAGAGAGAGAGAAACACAGTCACACATGTAAACAGAGCACATGCATACATGGGCACTAGAACATCCCAGGGAGAAATACAGCTCCCTCCCACAAGGTTAGGACTGGAGCTGTGCTTCCGTAGAGCTGCAGACACTTTAAACAGGCCTATTTCAAAGTGGAATACTCTGCTAAAATACTTTCCATTGATTTCAGGCTGAAAATGAATGATTATTTGTAAAATAAAGTGCCGCAAAAATGCCGCTAAATTTCCATATTTGTGCCGCTAAATTTCCATATTTGTGCCGCTAAATTTGCTAATCCATGCCGCTATATCCTGGGGGGTCTGACTGTACTAAGAGCAACTGGAGTTGATTACCCTGGTGTAGGGCGGCGTGGTATTCCCGTCCTGCTATATGCGGAGTACGCCGTCCTTATATCTAGGACTGCAATGGACTTGCAATCTCTTTTAATAGCATTCTCAAGATTCATGACTATTCGGGACTTGGCAATAAATAATTCAAAATCCTATGTAATGCAAGTGGGGCAACAACCCAAAAAGAGTTTCCAATTTAGTTTTGGCCCCGCTAAGATCCCCCGTACCAACGTATTTTCCTGTTTAGGGGTTCCTTTTGATGACCAATTAAAATGGGGGTCCTTTAATTTCGAGGAAACGGGGGGACCTGGCCTGGGTAAATTGGCAATTTTTAATTTTGCCTCTAAAATAGGGAAGAAACCAACAGGAGCTATGTTGAAAGTCTATCAAGCCAAAAGTATGGCCATAGCTACCTATGGTAGTGAAATCTGGGGATATACTGCTGCGGATTTCCTTCAGGTGACAGAGAATGACTTTTTGAAGCACCTATTGTGTGTTCCGCGCAGAACCTCTAACCTAGCGGTCCATGAGGAACTGGGGATTCCCTATTTAAGTGATGTTCTTGCACTCTGCCCCCCCGCCCCCCGTTTTTTTGGTTGAAGTGCTGGCTAAACAAAGATTTAACTCGCAACCATTTAATTTTAAGAGAGTGTATGTCTCTCGATAATGCATCCTGAATTCCTTGGCTTAAGTATATTAAAAGCAGTTTGGAAGGGGTAGGGTATGGTAACTTATTTTGTAAGCCTGAATCCATTGTCAAGAAGGATGTGGAATTAATTAGGGTAGCCTTCTTGACCTCTCAAGGAAAGGGGACATGGAAGTGCAAGGAGATGCTGAAACCCAGTGTTCGTATGTTTTTAATGCTCAAAACAACTCCGACAACTGAACCTTATCTTATGGGGTTTCTGTCAACACACAAGGGGGTCGATTCCGATCCGGTAAAATGCGCTACGAATCGTCGTACGGAGCGTTTTTACCCCGTACGAATCGTACCCGTAAACGTCCCGTACGTACGACGAAGTACGATCCGTATCAGGAGCCGAACTCCGTACGAGTACAGGACTCCGTACGACTCAAATCTCCATACGAGTCTCACTCGGAACCCGCTGTACACGACATCACTACAGTTCGCGGCTGGTTTTTACGACCCAGCAAGTACGATTCGTGTCGGGTACGCACCGTACGACCCTTTTCCTACGGGAGCCGAAAACAGTCGTAAACGCAGAGTTTGCGCCGAAACAGGTACGGAACGCCCCCCCGGGTATGGCACGTACCCCGCATGATCGCAGGGGTACGCGCCGTACCCCTGTGATCATGCGGGGTACGTGCCGTACACCCAGCGTACATGGGGTACGCACCGTACCCCATGTACGCTGGGTGTACGGCGCGTACCCCTGCGATCATGCGGGGTACGTGCCGTATGGTGTGTAGGTGATCGTGCGCTTTTCCGTACGAATCGACGTGTACCGTACGAATCGCGACCGGGTCGGACGATCGGGATCGGAATCGTCCGGTCGTACAGCGTCCGTACGAGTCGTACGGAAACGGCTCCGGATACGAATCGTACGGACGGGGATTTTACCGGATCGGAATCGACCCCTAGAAGTTTTTATTAACTAGGTTTCGGATGAACCTCTTCCACCTTGTGTTAGCCTGGCCTAAGGGATACAGCAGAGGTCAAGTGTTAGCTCCCTGCGGCTGCGACGGATAGTCTCTGCAGGGTCTGCTGCATTTTATGTTTTTATATAAATTGTATGAAACCCCCCAAAGGCATTTTCTGGTTCCCATTTAAAAAAAAATGAATTTTAGACAGGCACGTCTTGCTCTTATGTATCTTCACCTGCTGAAAGAGGACTGCATTATTTTTATAGTAGGGTTTTTAAAAGCTTCTGTGAAATCTAGGACCTGTATGGATGTGTAGACATTTTATGATCTAGGTATGTTTTATTATTTAGCTGATCTAGCTTGTGGTATAAAGTAAATACAATTGGAAGTCATGCTCTCCTGTTATATTGCACTTTACGGCCCGAATAAATTTGGGTGGGTGGGTTTGGTTCCTTTTTATAAACTGTATAAGAGTTTCTGACTTCTTAAATCATGTTTTAATGTATTACAGTTTTTACGCACCTGTATCCGTCTAACTGTTATGGTTTTCCGATGTAAAACCGAATAAAGTATATTTGAGTGATTTGTATTATCAAAAATAAAAAAGCAATTACTTGTGGAAAAGTATATGAACACGTTTTTACAATCTAATAAAAAAGACAACCAGTATGTACATGCTTATGACTTAATGATTTCAGTATTGGTCAGCCCATGTAGCCCTAGCAGGCCTATATAGAAGAAATGCAGGTCGTGTGGGAGTTTTTCATTGGGTTTCCACCTTTCTCCTAGACCTAAAGGTATTCCTAGGGGGTACCTTTTACTCGATAGTGTGGGCCTAACCCGGAAACATAACCATGCCTGCTTTTAAAAGTCTCAGTATTATACAAAGTGGTCGAGGCAGTTAGAACAAATTATATATATATTTACAAAAACACACAACACAGGAATAAATGTGGTCATTTGATCCACTTCTGAATCCTTTGTATTTGTACACAAATAATAATAGCTGATGCAGTATAAATCAAAGCATCTAACAATATGAGTCTTATATATGCTCAATGGTTCAGAATTATGAAAAAAAATGTATATACAGTGCTCGAGGTGAAGTAGTAGGGAAAGGAGATGGGGATAAAGTGATTTTGTGCAGGTGAGGGACTAGGAAAGGTAGTGGTGACATATATACATCAAAATTCTTCGCTGTATACGTTACCATATATGATCATAATGTTCCCATTTTCATACATAACTCTACAGGACCCTGAGTTTATCTTATATGGTGTCGCTAGAGTTTGTATTAGGATTGAAGTCGACGTTTCGACCCCTTCTTGTACAGGATGAATAGTTTTCCTTGTCGTGGGGTCTTCTTCAGGACTAAGCGAGCACGTGTAGTAAGGACGGGGGACAGAATCTGCCGTATTCAGTCTGCGGGTAGGGCTGTATCAAGATGCTCTTCAAATGAATTGAAGTATCTCGTAGATTGGCAACAGGGTATTAATCTCCTTGACGCATATTGAAAGCATGAAGATGGTAGGCCTGTGGCGGAGCTCGCTCGCAGGTCCTGGGAACAATCCCTGGTATGCTCTTCAGCCAGTGTCACCTCAAAAAAGTCTCAGCACTACAAATGTCCTGGGAAGACACTCCATTATCAATCCCATGCTTTTGGTAGAATGTAACAACACTCAGTGGCTGCTTTGTAGTGTTTGACCGACTGACGCAGGCAGCCAATGTCCACGGTAGAAGCCGATGCAGCAGCAAGAATTCAGTGGGTTCAAAAAGCTCTCCACAGAAGTGGATGGATTAGGGAAGAAAGATCTTAGGGTCTCAGGTTCATTAAAGTGAAAGACTGCAGGGAAATCTAGAAACAATCTTGAGCCAGTCTGTCAAATCACCTTGTTATTGGTGAAGCAAAGATATGCCTTTATTATGATGACTTCTGCTGAGGTGAAAGCAAGTAGAAGCATATTCTTCAACAAAAGGAATTTCAGGTGCATTCTTTATATGAGTTTGAGGAAGCAGCATTAGTTGGCTCAAAACAATCTTTAGCTCCCATGGAACTGGAGGATGCTTCACTGGTGGAAAGGCCTAAAAGAGACCTACTGTAATTATTACATAATTCTCTGTGAGAATAAAAAGTCTCGTCATTAAGAATCTACAAATTGAGTCAAAGTAAACCCGGACTGAAGACTACATTAGACTGCTCTAGGTAGCAGCTGACAGGGGACTCATGTAAATTGGGTTACACCTACCATCTTTGCATAGTGTGCAAAATCTTTTCCACTTAACACACTATAATATATATATGTTAATAGATTTTCAATCACAAAGAAGGAACTGGGTGTGCACTTTTCTCATGAACACGAATCACCCTTCACGTCTATTTATATTCACTCAAGATATGTCTTCTGGCGCTTTGTGATACCTGAACTTTAGCGTATGTTTACCATTTAACTGTGCAACTTTTAATAAACAACAATGCTAAGAAAATGGTGTAGTAATAATCTTACTTTCTGACTCTTCCAATGGCACTCTTTGGGTTTATCTTGTTTGTATATCTGTTTTTTGGTCTGTCTACCAGTACACAGCACTGTGGGTTGATGGATTTGCTATGAAACTGTATTTTGTGTAACTGACATAAGTGTGTACTCTCAAATGGAGGGTTTTTAGTGGCCAGGGAGAAATAGGCACTCTGCTAGATAAAGCAAGTGTGTGTATGGGAAACGTGTGAGTATGGTGCAGCCAGGTGAGGGGATAAGCCCTGTAACCCCTCAGTTTATTGTGTGGGAAAGTCCCTCACAAGTACAATTTAAAGCCGGGGGCGTGGCTAGCGGCCGAGGAGGAAGGTCGCAGCCTAACGAGGCTCCCGACCCTCCGCCCGCAGATCCGACATAAATCCTTGCTGAGACCCGGGATCCCCGCGCAAATCGGGTAGATCCCGAGTCCTATATCCGAGCCTGCTCTGGCGCGAGTATTGAGCCCGCGAACCGACTCCAGCGATAACCGTGCGTTGCGGAGTGCCTGGGCCGCCGGCTCGCAAGATGGCGGCTCCCGGATTGCCGAACGCCGAGTGCTCCTGAGGATTCCTCCCCGGCGCCTGCCTATACTACGAGGGGTCGCCGAGTCCCTGAATGCGGCCTGGGACGCCCTGGTGAGCCACTATCCCCCATCTGCGGCGAGGTTGGTGAGAAGCGCTGCCGACGGAGAGTCCCGGTGAGGCCCCGCCCCCACCCGAAGGACTACAACTACACGCCCCGGCTTTGGGGCCTGCACTCCCGGCGGGAGCTCCCGTGGTCCCGGATCCCGCCCAGCCGCAAGGGGCACCACAACAGCAGACACGAAGACGGGAGCAGACTGGCCCCTGGTGCCCCGCCGGCCAGCCTATTGTAAACGTGCAGGTTTGACGGCACTCCGCCGCTGCGGGGCCTGCCCGGGAGACGCTGCAGCCCCATCCTTGTAACTGGCCACTTTGCTGGTGGGGGCCCGGACCACGACCTGGGGCTGGCAGGCGCACCATCACAAACGGCGCCCTGAGTAGTGGAGATCCCTGGGGAGAACCTGCCTGCCCCATTGGTCGTCTGGAACCAGGTGCCCCCCTGCGTCATAGAGCGCCGACTGGAGCCCCGGCTGCTGACTATATCTGGCTCCGGCTGTAAGGTGTGGTCCCCTACACAGAGTGCTGTGGGCACAACAACTATCGACGAGGGCAACCGGAAGGCGGCTGGGCCGCGCCACGCCTGAGGCGAGGGGCTACCTGGCTCGGAGGCGAACGGCGAGCTTCACGGAGCGGACCGAGATCCCGCCTGGCCCACCGACCTGCACTGGGCGGACGCCCGGGGGAGAGACCACCCAGTGAGTGCCCCTTACATATCCACCCCCACTGGGCTTTGCGTGGGGAACCCTGCTGACCTCACTACAGCGATCACAGGGTAATAGTTGGAGCCCGGGAGGAGGAGGCCCTTAGCACTAGAGAAGACCCCGAGGCCGGACTACCGTAGAGGGGGTAGGGTGGACCCCGGACAGACACCCGGAAGACGTTCTATTGCGGGGGGGTCTGCCGCTGCTGCACGTCCCTGGGACTCGGAACGACATCAAGAGGGAGACATGGGGAAGACCAAAGGCCCCAAAGGAGAGGGGAGTCCTCCCTCAGAAACACCAGACGACGCCACGCAACCAGCGACGGACCTGCAACAAATGCAGGACAGGATCCTAGAGGCTATCGCTGCTACGAAAGACGCATTGCACAGCGACATTGCGCAGGTATCAGCTGGCCTAGGACTCCTACGGGCCGACCATGCGAAACTAGCGGACAGAGTAAAAGACGCGGATGCCACCCTAAAGGACATTGTACCGGCGCAAAAGTCGATAGAAGGGAAGCTCACGGAGGCACTGCACCGGATCCACACCCTGGAAAGGAGAGCCGAGGACGCCAAAAATCGCAGGCGACGGAACAACGTGCGCCTCGTGGGCCTGCCGGAAAAAATAGAAGGAACGGACATGGTGGGCTATCTACACGAATGGCTACAGTCGGTGGTGGCCCCGGAGGGTCTTTCCCCCTTCTTCACTCTGGAGAGGGCGCACAGAGTGCCATCGAGACCCCCGAAACCGGGCCTCCCACCTCGCCCTGTGGTCATAAAACGTCTACACTACAAGGACAGGGACTGGCTGTTGCAGCGAGCCAGAGAAGCCGGCCCATTCCAGGTGGATAACAGTAAGGTGACGCTGTTCCCGGACTACACGTTCGAAACCCAAAAACAGCGCGCCTCCTTCTTTTCTATCAAAAGAGAGCTCCGCACGGAAGGCATACAATATTCGCTCTTGTTCCCAGCCAGACTCCACGTAGTGGTGGATGAGAACACCCTGTTCTTCCCGACATCAGATGCAGCTTGGACCTGGTGGGATACCTACAAAGCAGGCACGGACGGAGCTAGGTTCAGAGCAGAAGAGGAGCGCCAGCAACATTCTCTCAGACGATCGAAGCGACGGCGAGGACGGGGTTCCAAAAGACCGACGACCTTCCAAACAGCGGACGAACGTAGAGCAGCGCTGCAGGCAGTGAAGGAAGTATCGGGGTCAGCACTGACCCACTCGGAGAAGGACTCGTGCTCGGAGGGCCAGGGAACGGGCTCGGACACTGAATTGTCAGAGCTGGGAGGAGCCAGAGGCCCGAAGGTCACACCGCAGACGTCAGGTGAAATCATCGAGAGCTGAACCCTCGACAAGGTACCTGGTGGGGATGCAGGGGGCTTCTGCAGCTGTTGAGGACTCTGGAGCAGGCCGCTGTGAGACTGAACTGTTATAGTCTATGAAGAGTATTGCGGGGCGGGGGTCTGGTGGCAGCACTTACAGGCTTTAGAGGCTAGCGTGCACACCCCGAGGCCCATAAGGCCGACGTAGCTTTGACTACGGGTTAGTGGATCTGTGAGCACGTTGCTCAATTGTTTGGATGGGAGCATCTCTTTTGAAGTTAGGTCCTATTCTGGGGGAGGGAGGGTCTGGAGCAGTTGGGGAGACTCTGGGAACTGTTCGGGGAGGGGAGTTTGGGGGTTGGGGGGGAAGGGAAGGGGCGGGACCGAGCCTGCAGTCCGGATGCAAACTGCTACTCACTTTACGTCCAATGGGACAATGGCTAATGTGGGCCCGTTGAAATGTGTGACCTGGAATGTGCGTGGCCTATACACAATGACGAAGAGACACAAAATCCACTCGTACCTAATTCGCCGTGGAGTGCATATAGCATTCCTGCAAGAAACCCATTTAACCAAACAGGAGGGACTTGCGCTTCAGCGTAGATGGAGGGGCCACTTATTCTATACTACATACTCTGCGTTCGCTAGGGGAGTGTTAATTTGGGTGAGGGCGGGTGTACCCCTCCAGGTCACTAGACACACTGAGGACCCGGATGGGAGGTATGTGGCAATCGAGGGTCTGCTTAGAGGCCGACACATTGTGCTCTGTAGCGTATATGCGCCGAATGTAGATCAAGCGACTTATTTTACAAAACTCTCCGGGGTACTTGCCAGCTATATCATAGGTCCAGTGTTAATGGGTGGGGACTTTAATTCCATAGCGGATGTTCCACTAGATAGATCACACCCACTGCTGCGCACCTCCCCAGTGTACCGGTTGGCGAAGTGCAGATCTGAATGGCAGGGTACATGGGACCTGACCGACTGCTGGCACGCACAGCATCCAGCCGAGCGGGATTACTCATTTTATTCTGGTCTGCACAACTTGCACGTGCGCCTGGATTCCTTTCTGTGTTCCCCTGCGGTACTTACTGCGGTGGCCCGGACGGAATACTTAGCACGCACATTATCGGATCATAATCCGCTCCTCCTGACACTAGATTGGATGACTGTACCTCCCAAGATCCCGGCGTGGCAGCTGCGGCCGGACACACTGGACGACCCGCCCTTCCGCGCTGAGCTGGGGGATCGGATCACCCAGTACTTTGGGGAGAACGAGGGCACCACCTCCTCCAGAGAAATAGAGTGGGATGCGTTTAAAGTAGTGGTGAGGGGACACTGTATTGGGAAGTATGCAGGAGTACGCAGGACACTGATAGAAGACCTAGAGAAAGCTGAGTGTACACTGCGAGAAGTAGAACTTAACCGACCTAACCACCCTGAATTACAGGAGAAAGTGAGTAGGGCACGGGAGGCGGTGGCTGTGGAGGTGGAACGCCTTCGTAGCTTTGATTACAAGACGTACCTGACAAAGACTCTTGCTGAAGGGGACAAGACTGGATCACTCCTGGCTTGGCTTGCAAACCCCAGCAGAAATAGCCAGCCGATTCTAGCCTTGCGGAGATATGGGGGCCACATCCACACCACACAATCCGTAATACTGGATTGTTTCAGATCGTACTATGAGAGGTTGTACAGAACTGAGATGGGTGACAACACTGAAGTGCTGGAAGCCTTTCTGGGCGACCTGCAGCTCCCACACCTAGAACAAGAACAAGCTGATACCTTGGGAGGCCCCATTGCCTTGACTGAAATAAGGGGTGCAGTGAAGCGAATGGCGCGCAATAAAACACCGGGGATAGACGGGTTGCCCGTTGAGTTCTACGGGAAATATCTAGACCAACTAGCCCCGAGGCTCCAGGTGATTTAAAACGAGGCCAAAGAGGCAGGCCGACTCCCCCGATCAATGAGCGAAGCCATAATGATCCCTTTGTTGAAACCGCGTAGAGAGAGCACGGATCCTGCATCCTACAGGCCGCTCTCTATGCTGACGACTGACTACAAAATACTGAGCACGGTGCTGGCCACCAGGCTGTTGTCCCATATGCAGGATCTGGTCCATAAAGACCAATCAGGTTTTATACCCACGAGGAATACCACGCACAACATTCGCAGACTGCTACGGCTGGTGGATGCCCCGCTTCCGGAGGCGAGATCCCCCCTAGTATTGGCCGTTGATATAGAAAAGGCCTTTGATAGTCTGGAATGGAGCTACCTATACGGAGTGATGCGCAGGTTTGGCCTAGGAGAGGGATACATACGGTGGACGAGGGTGCTCTACTCCTCAGCGAAGGCCAGGGTGAGGGTCGGATCGTTGGTATCGGACCAACACGAAGTGACTCGGGAAACCCGACAGGGGTGCGCACTCTCCCCCCTGCTGTTCGCGCTTGCGGTGGAACCGCTCGCAGCTATGGCTAGGAGAGAATACTATAACGGACTGGTCTTCAGGGGAGAACTCCATTACATCTCCTTATATGCGGATGGCCTCCTCCTCTTTCTAGATAATGCGGAAGAGGCTGTGGAGGGTGCCGAGAAATTATTGGAGCGCTTTGGCGATATTTCGGGACTGCAGGTAAACTGGACGAAAACCTGCCTTTTCCCACTTCGGAGGGGGGAGGAAAGCCCTTCACTCCGCTCAAACCTTCGATGGGAACCCCGCTGCCTGAGCTACCTGGGGGTGCACATATACCATGATTCAGCGGATCTCCTAGACGGTAACGTAGGCCGATGTATCCGTGCCCTGAGGGGTTGCATGTCCTTCTGGGCCACCCTGCCCCTTTCGACAGCGGGCCAAGTTGCACTTCTGAAAATGATTGCCCTGCCGCGACTATTGTATTTCTTCCGGACCCTTGCCGTATGGATACCCGGTGCGACCTTTAAACACTTGAAATCAGTATTAGTATCCTTCTTATGGGGTGCGGGCAGGCGCAGGATTGCACTGGCGACGCTAACCCGCCCTAGAGATGAAGGGGGACTGGCTGTCCCAGACTTTGAGCTATATTACTTAGCAGCTCAGTTGCAATCCTTCACGCAGGAAGTGGCGAGAGTGTATCGTGGGCCGGAACAGGAGAGAGAGAACGGCACTCCCCGCCATGTCCTGGCGTATATCACCCTACAACAAAAATTGCTACTACGGGGGCTATCTCAGGAGGAACGGACATTCCGTTTGTGCTGGAACCGCTCGCAGAAGCGAATCGGACCCGGTCGCCCATATGCTCCCAAAATCCCATTGGGCATGGTGACGGCACTGCCGCATGGCGGGGACTGGTCGGGACTGCGTCTCTGGGAAGAGGCGGGGCTGCAGATGTTGGGCGACCTATACGAGGACGGGGTGTTGTCTCCTTACCAGACCTTACAAGAGCGGTACGACCTTCCGAGGGGCGACTACTTGCTGCACGCGGCAGTGGTGAGAGCCATACAGGTGCACTGGGGGGGGGGGGCTGATGGAGCCTGCAACAACACTGGCGTGTCAGTATACAATGATGGCGGCGGGAACATTTAAAGCCGTTACATGCCTCTATCGCAGAATGATCTCGGAAACACTACTACCTCTTACACCACTTAAAAATAAATGGGAGGCGGACCTGCAATTAGACATCCCGGACGCGACATGGGCGCAGCTGGTGCGGAGAGCCAGAAAGAGCACCAGGAACGCACGCTTCCAACTAATACACCTCTGTATCCTCCACAGAGCCTACCTCACCCCGAGTAAACTTACAGCGTACTTTCAGGTAGTAGACGCGGCTTGCCCTAGGTGCAACTGATCCAGCGGGCATTAGGAAATATGTCATAAGCAACGCTACCCAACTCTACTATATACACCATCAATCAATAAACTCTCATAAGGCCCATAAATCTAACATGACATATTATAACCAACTGGATCATGTGACCTAATTAACCTATTCACAAATTATATACATTTATATACAACCATGGTAAATGAATTCATCATACTATACAAACCTACAAGCTAATTAAGCCACTGTGGCGATAAGATCTAACTATGAATAACCTATACATATGAAAATAACAAGACCAGCTTGATTTCCAAAGTAAGATTTTTATTAGCTACTCATTTGGAAAATGTATTAGAGATTTTATTAAAGCATTTTTATTTGAATCATTGCAAATAGTTATGACAATTTTATTATGAATCAAAATTAATATTGCAAATGAGAATTATCAGTTTGGCATTTTTCAAAAACCTAAGTCCCTAACTAAAACTAGCTATAAGGAAAAATTAAAAGTAAAGTCTTTGAGGGCTCTTACGTGCTCCAAGAGAAGTCCAACAGCATAACGCCCTCATCAAAAGGTCTGCAAGGAGAAGCATAACTCTTCCACGGGGCAAGAGTTTTTATACCTTTCTACGCTAAGCTAATCTAAAATTGTATATTTTTCTCTGCTGAAATGGAGTCCCATTGGTTCAAAAGTGACAAGCGACATGTCACCAGATTTCAGAATTACAGTTCCGTCATCATTCTTAGAGACCATTGTCTCCGGTTTTCGAAAAACGCAGTTTCCTCCAGTTCGATACATTGGAAACAAAATGAAGTTTTCAGCTTCCTCGGATGCATGAAAATTATAATCCTTTCGCCGGTTCCTGGCCTTGGCCTTGCTCGGCAAAGAGAATGTCATTTCATCGAGACAAACTTTTCAGACGGAAAGAACTGAAGTCATCACAGACTTATTCTGGCTCCAAGCAGATTTTTGCAAGCACGGAAAATTTTCACTAGGCCCAAAGCCTCTTCATTAACTAATGTATAAACAAACACAAGAAAATAATTAATGCAAGAAAAATAATTTATTCTGTTGCCACCCTTTATTGCTAAAAACCAACCCATTAGTTTGAATTAACTAGCAGAAGCAAACAAATAAAGCAGCATTTTATATCTACCATTCTTCTTATTATCCAGCAATATTCTTTAATGCACCTATAGAGAATAGAATGACACCACATAGACAGGGAAGCAAAATAAGCACATGCCATTTATTCTAAACAGCTGCAGTTAATTTTTGACATGACAAATAAACATGATTAATTTATTATTTTCACAAACAAGGAAATGCAACATAATGCACGTTTATGAGCACAGATATTAGTATCCCACGTTTGTCAGGTGTAGATGCAACTTAAACTAGATTAAATTAATACATATACAATACAACTGTTAATTTTATTATTTTATTATGGAAGTGTGACTTCACGAGTCGAAATGAAAAACATTTCTGAATCTCGCTCCATCACAACCACATAGGAGCTGACCTAGTACATATGTTGAGGGGGTGCCCCGATCTACAAGAATATTGGAAGGACGTTGAAGAGACCCTGAACACAGTCACAGACAGGGAGTTGCATTATGACAGCGCGGTCACTATTTTACATTGGTTCCCTCACACAAAAAAGAACAAGTTATCGAGTAAATTTATAGACATGGGCTTACTCATAGCGAAGAGAGAGCTGACTAAAGGGTGGAAGTCAAGGGTGGGACCGACACATAGAAGATGGATAAATGAATTCCTGAAATGGGCAACTGCGGAGAGCACAATTCGTTACCAACTGGCCCGCCGCAGCTCAGATGATAAGGCGCAGGAAGCGGCAATGGCTTGGGAAATACTAGTACAGGCTCTCAGAGATAACACACTCGATGGAGAAGGGGAGGAGGAGGCAGTGGAAGGATCAGCCCCAACAGTAGAGGGCATGCCTGCGACACTACCACAGGACACACACGCAGTAAAACACAATAGATCCGGACTCCCACAATATAAGTTTTTACATTTGCACCGAACACAGACGCAGGCACCGGGAGGGGTGGGAAGGGCGGGGAGTTATGTATTGGGGGGATACCGCAGTGGTACATGTACATCTTCACTAGCACAACAAGGCTACACAGTCCACCGAAAAGATAAAAGCAGAGGGCGGAGAACGCTAAACGTTGTCAGAGATGGACAGGACGGCTCAGAGAGAGGCCTGTATTGAGCATTGACGCCGCCCTGCCTCCGGGATGTGGGCTGAATGGCTGTGTTCACCACATCTAGAAAGCATTCAATCAACAGCGACTCTGTAATATGTGACACTAATTATGGCTCTGCATGTTGTACGTAACCCTGCAAAAAAAATTGTTTTACAAAAAAAAAAAAGTACAATTTAAAGCCAAATCCTGGGCACACAAAGTAGTTAGACAGTATGCAAGTTATTACAAGAACTCAAACCCTAGCAGAAATAAATTCAAACATTTTTTTTTTCTTCTGACGAATCGGATATTGTTCAGTCTTTAGTATTCTTTATTCATAGAACCAACGAAAAGGGGGCAATACCAGCCATACTGTCTAACTACTTTGTGTGCCTAGGATTTATCTTTAACGTAAGTGTGTATTAGTATCAGTAAACAGTTTTTATATGTATCCACTGATATGTGATGTACACGTTTTTTTGTTTGCAGCCCTGAGGAAGCCTTAAGGTGAAACGCGTTGGTAGCGCTATCTTGGAAATACACAATAAAGAATAATTACATCAATAACCAAGCCCCAATTCAATGTTCAATTGTGAATTTATACTTGCATAAGCGCATCTGTTTCCTCTCTGTTTGTGGTATAAAAACGAATACTTTAATTCCCAGAGAATGAAGAATACCTACCATCAGGGTCAAGAGCTTTGTAAAAACCCTTGGCACCGGTGTAAGGCCGAAAGGAAGCACCTGGAATTGGTAAGGCTTTATTCCCACCGCAAAGCAAAGAAACTTCTGATCTGCTAGATGGATGGTAATGTGCAGGTATGCATCCATTAGGCCCAGGGACGCCAGGAAGTTTCCCTGATGAACTAGCCTAAGGATTGACCATAAGGTCATCTTCTTGAAGTGCTTGTGTGGAATTTGCATATTCATCCCTCCAGATCTTAGACTGCAGGGTATTTGCCAGAGGCTTTCTGCACAAGAAACAGAATAAAATAACCCTGTCCCCCTCTCCTGGGGGAATGCCTAGATTATTGCCGACTTTGCCAAAAGAAACCGAACACCTACCAGTAATGCGGCTCGCTATGCATGGTTCTGAGGCAGAGGAGTCACCTGAAAACCGTGAGCAGGGAAAGATGAAAATTCAATCCGGTACCAGAGGATACGGTCTGAATTGCTCAGGCATCCAATAGTCATGGCCACTGGCTACAGAAAAAGCAAAGCTGACCTCCCACCGGAAGGCATGGATAGTTACTGCTTAGGAGAAGGGAGGTTGATGTGACGGCGGACCGAGACCAGGCTTTGTCTCCACCATGGGACCCTCGGACATGACCTCCCCGCAACGAAAAGTCTGGCTAGTACTCTTTACCAGACGATGTACAAAAGCCCAACTATATCCAAAACCTCTCCCCCTGAAGGAGGGCGAACTGGAGCAACCAGCGTCCTCTTTTCAGCCAACTGCTTCTCCAAACACCTTCAAAACACAACTTTAGGAGGACATCAGTCTTACAAGTCCTCATCCAGACAACGCAACGTGCCAGAATAGATGCCCCTGACAATGCAGCTGATACCACTACTGGGTTTGGGCTCCCAACAGTAAGACCAAGCCACTGACCTATATTAAACAGCACAAATGCCAACACTGTTCCTTGATTTATAATCAAATCAATGTAGCCATATTTCAACTCTCTACAACATGTGCTGAAGACTACTAGTTCTGTCTGAATAAATCTATTTTATTATTTTTTTAAATCAACACAAGAATTTTTGATTTTAAACAAACATTTACATTTTTACATCATAATTGCAACACAAATATCACATTTCAAAATCACATAAAACATCCACATATTGGGATTCCTGGTATCCCTTTGAAAACTCTCAATCTCTCATAATAATCACCTATTTTAAACACTCAAACAATCAAAACTTCCATTCACACCTAACATTGTCTATTTACAAAGTAATTACAGTTCAATCTTTTTTTTGAACAATGCCATAGAAAAACCAATATCAGCACTTCATTTTTTTGTATACATAATTCAAATTCGGTTTAAATATTCTTATGGCTAGAAATAATTGTCAACGCGTTTCGAACTCTTGATGGATGTAGGGTTCTCTTTAGGACCAAAAAAGCTTCACTTGCAAAATGCTCAAGTCAAAACCAACGTTGGAACAATCATTTGTTTGGACCAACGTGCTCTTCAAACTCTTTGAATCTTGCCTGCTGCACTTGTATCTATAAATTGTGTGCCTTGGAATGATTGCGATAAATCACCACCCCCTTTTGTACCACTTTGTTCGCCATAAGTTGGCAGGGTATGCTCCAACGTGAGTCCCTTGCTCACTTTGCCACTGGATTCAAGCAAGCCGGGCTGAAGACGGCTGAAATGCCTGAAACTTGTCCTCGGAAGCTTGTTTCCGGTCCAGGGAAGGCATGGCTTGGCAGTTCGGGTTGGACTGTTTCCATGAGGCACAGGGTCAGACTGATTTGCATATGGTAATGTCTGAACTGGGGTGGCAGAGTGGGCTAAAGAATGGTGATGGATTAAACCCAGATCTGTTGACTGGGTGCGAGTGTTTGATTGGTTCAGATGCTCCGTCCATCACCACCCCCTTTTGTACCACTTTGTTCGCCATAAGTTGGCAGGGTATGCTCAGATGTGAGTCCCTTGCTCACTTTGCCACTGGATTCAAGCAAGCCGGGCTGAAGACGGCTGAAATGCCAGAAACCGGTCCTCGGAAGCTTGTTTCCGGTCCAGGGAAGGCATGGCTTGGCAGTTCGGGCTGGACTGTTCCCATGAGGCACAGGGTCAGACTGATTTGCATATGGTAATGTCTGAACTGGGGTGGCAGAGTGGGCTAAAGAATGGAGATGGATTAAACCCAGATCTGTTGACTGGGTGTGAGTGTTTGATTGGTTCAGATGCTCCGTCTATCACCACCCCCTTTTGTACCACTTTGTTCGCCATAAGTTGGCAGGGTATGCTCAGACGTGAGTCCCTTGCTCACTTTGCCACTGGATTCAAGCAAGCCGGGCTGAAGACGGCTGAAATGCCAGAAACCGGTCCTCGAAAGCTTGTTTCCGGTCCAGGGAAGGCTTGGCTTGGCAGTTCGGGCTGGACTGTTCCCATGAGGCACAGGGTCAGACTGATTTGCATATGGTAATGTCTGAACTGGGGTGGCAGAGTGGGCTAAAGAATGGTGATGGATTAAACCCATATCTGTTGACTGGGTGTGAGTGTTTGATTGGTTCAGATGCTCCGTCCATCACCACCCCCCTTTTGTACCACTTTGGAATGATTGCGACGCGATGCACGCCGGAAGAGACTGACGGGTGCTCCCAAACTTGTTCTCAGGTTCCCCCAAAAAGCGGCTTACTGAATATAAGAAAGAAAAGACCTGCGAGGCGCACAATTTATAGATACAAGAGATTGAGAGTTTGCAAGGGGATACCAGGAATTTGTATATGTGGATGTTTTATGTGATTTTCAAATGTGATATTTGTGTTGCAATTATGATGTAAAAATGTAAATGTTTTTTAAAATCATAAATTCTTATGTTGATTTAAAAAAATAAAATAGATTTATTCAGACAGAACTAGTAGTCTTCAGCACATGTTGTAGAGAGTAGCAATATGGCTACATTGATTTGATTAGATTATAAATCAAGGAACAGTATTGGCATTTGTGATGTTTAATATACTGACAATGGAGCAGCCAAACAAAATGTCGAAAGAAACGTCAGACAAGTAGCAAACCTGAAGTTCCATCAAGGTCAACAAAAAGGTCATTTCCACCCTTAGACTCATCTACTGAGCCAAAGTCAAACTTCTTCAAGAGGGACTATACCATGTACATAGTATATACCGCTGCCCTGCAGGAGAAATTAGCAGTTTAATAAAACCACTTCACTGCCCCAGTCACCTTCTTATCCACAGGGTCCAAGGGAAGGGTGTCGTCAGAAATCACCATGCCCTGTTTAGGATAGACATGTTATCCACCTTGATGGAATGTGAGAATTCCTCCAAAACCCCCTCCAAGGCATAACGCTTGCCCAGGAAACAAGAAAATGTAGACTCAATGTTTTTCTAATCATGAGAGAGCACTTTGCGTACTGCACTAGCAAAGAGTCTGGGTCAGGGCGCTGGTACTGGGTAAAAAAAAGAAAATCTTCCCCCCACTTCTTGTTCCACAGGAGTAGAAATCCCAAATTATTCTAGACATGGGCAAAGAGATTAGAGTACTCAGCTCCCGGCATAAATCAACCCCGCCTTCCTTCACCCTCATCTGGGTCCGCCATGTCATCCACAGGATTGGGCCTGGGTACCTTAGCAGGTGGCCCTTCAGTCTCTCGGCCATGAACGGCCTCACTGATCGAGAGGCGCAGTGCATTTACAGTAGCCCCCCCCCCCCCACAAAGCTACAAATGGCAAACTCAATTCTGCTAAAACGCCAACACGGACACTTCCTGCATCCGTCCCAGTTTCGAAGGGAACCAACTCTCATGACTCCAGAGATATCACAGGAACCGACATGCAGGAAACGCACATGAAAATATAAAAAAATGCACACCTGCTCATGGCCAAATGCATCAACTGCAGAGGAGCTGCACACTACATGGAGCCAAGATACAGGAAGCCCCCCCCAAATGGGCCATGGACCTGCAGGGGAGGAAAGCAGGCAAAAGGACACCCAGCATTGCAGCCCGACACACATGGACCAACAACAACTGCGCAGGGCAGTTCGGTGCCCTACAAGGACAGACTGCTGAAGCAAGTCCCTCGGTAAGGAGAAACGTAAGATAAATAGACAAAAGCACGATCCTAACAGGTGTGCAGCACAGAAAGAAAAGAACAGGCTGTCTTGGTGACATGCTTCCCCCTTTATGCATGGTGGGTAGCCGGCACCATATTGGGGGAAGTATTTTGACCTCCGCTCGGTGATAGGTTCTGTGGAGCAGGAGAACCTCTCATGTGTATGGAATGGGATGGAAGACCGATGAGGTGGTAATATTCATCGTCCGTGAATATCAGCCAACATACAGTGATTGAGATCCTTTTATTTCCCCTTAAGACTGGCATCACAGAAGAAGGGATAAACAAATGACTTACATATTGTAAAGTGTTCTAGGGAACAACTCACCTTCTCAGTTCCTCAGGCACTAAACTTGATCCAAAAATTCCCACACAAATTGCTTCCGATCAACAATTGGTGGTGTTAGGGGGCTCCGCAGCAGCCTCACACCACCTGCTTCAGAGACAACACAACGCTGTATATAGGTCCTACCCCCTGCACACAGGCAGTCCGTTTTTCTTGAAACCCTTCCAAGCCTTCAGACAACATGGGACTTATGAGAATTCCGCTCCATAGAGAGGGAATGCAGGGACGAATCTGTGGTTAGAGTATCCACCAGAAAGTGCATCACTGAAGGTAATTAACTTATTCTTCCGATAGCTACTTCTCACTGCAGATTCATCAGATTTGGAATCGATACAAAACCAGTACCTTAAAAAAGGGAGAGACTGGAGAGTAAACTTAGTCCAGGTAGTCCTGCAGGACCAGGCTGGCAAAACAGCCCTCTCTGTAGACATAGCTTTTGGGACAGTAATGCCTGCTCAAGGTGTACAGACTCCCATGTAGCATTCTAGTAGATGTCCAGCACTGGGACACTTCTCACACAACTGTAGAAGACTTGGCTCTGGTAGAATGAGCACAAAGGAGGCGCATGTGTAGCTTGTGTATAGCACATTTTCAAGATGATCCACAGAAACCAGGTTTGTTTCCAGACCCTTTACTCTTTTTTGGCACAGTCAATAAAAAGCTGTTCATTCAGTGCAGTTTGTTTACACTCAATGCAAAACCAACACGCATTGGCATGGTCAATAGGTCTCGCTTTTAGGACCTTATAAGTATTTAGTTATGCAGCACAATATCCTTAGTGCTACAACATCAACTGTTGCATGGCTAAACACTTATAAGGTCCCAAAGGCGAGACCTATTGGCTATGCCAATGCTTGTTTACATTGTCCTTTCTTTAGAAAATATTTCAAATTATTAGCAGTATAAATACTTTCAATCGTAAACGTAATCTTTCTGAAAAGATATTCCCTAGCTCAGTTTTTAGGATGATTGACATAAAAGCACACAAGGCCACCTCAGACTGCTGAAAGCGCATTAGGAGGTTAAGGGTGCAGAGGTACACACTGCTGGGCTAAGTGCAACCATGTGATGGAAATGGAAGGACGGCATCGAATGTGGTGAATATACTACAGCTTGTATGGTTAATAATGTTTTGAGCACCCGTCTTTAGTTGACAAAAGGAGTACAACGACTACAACAGTGAATACTTGCATTATCCCAGCAATGCTCACAGCTCTCAAGATAGGAAATTGAGTGAAAAGTCTACACTAAAATGAGATTGGTTAGTTGGTAGTTCAAAAGCAAGACAATAAGAATGAGCACTAGAGGCATGTGGCTGCACATACACAATATGGACACCAGGGTAAACCTTCTGTATTCATTCCATAGTCCAAAAACTGCTCAAACCAAATTCGAGGCTGGCATGGGAGATTCTAGCACTGGTATCAGACACATCAGACACATCAGAGCCTAAAATCTAGTCTTGAGGACTAATCTCATTTGAAACATGTCAGAGGTTACTAGAGCGGGCCAAAATGGACTCCTAAAACATTAGTCTATCCAAAAATATTTACTGAGCGTTTACGTGAACAAGTCATCCATGCTGCACCATAAAAGTAAAATGTCACACTCAAACCTGCCTTAAAGAACACTTCACTGGCTGCCAGTGAAGTACAGAATTATATCCTAAATCGTCTGCTAGAATCGCCATGTATTCTAGAGTAAAGGTCAAAACAAATCAGCTGAAAATAAAGCCTTCTATGGACCAACCAACAACTTTAGATAGAGTACCATCATGCCAAACTACTATGAAGTAAACGTGGCAAAAATAATTACATGGCCCTACTGGAATTAGAGGGCCACAGTCTCTGAACGCTACCTTCGTCAATGCTCGAGAGCCTAGCCAATTCATCAGCTCTTTGAACAAATGTTTTCATTAAAAGTGCTAAAACATTCTCTAGAGCACAGAAACAGGGTACTGTGGGAGTGGGCCATGATCAACTTGAAATGACCCACAGAGCAAAATTATTTGTTCTTCAACCTTAGCAACTGACTACCTACTGCCTTTTATGGTCCAGCACTGCGTTTACCAGGTGTACCTGTACCTATCTGAACAAAGCGCTCCAAAGGGGCATATAGGCTAGCTCTTTGGCATTATATATAGTAATACATAGATTATTCGGATTTCTCCATAAAAACATAACTGTCAAACTACAATACATCATGTTATGCAAGAAAAAATCACAAAATATTAAACAATAAAATAACATGTCACCCGTACACCAAGCCGAATAATCTTAGAAAAAAATAATTAAAAAAATACATTATGAATTTGCAGTGGGTATCTTCTTAGGCGAACTTGCCTAAACTTACACTACTGCCACACACACTGCTTTCCATAAACATAAGAAAGCCTCCTGTTGATCTTCGACACAACGTGCTTATATTATCTTCTGACCTCTCAACAGAGGGGCAAATCAGGTAAAACTGCATCATCTCTTTAGCAATCCTCCTTCAAACAAAAACAAGAATGTTGTCCATTTCAATTCTAGATTCCAGTGGCACCATATTCATCCTAAACTTGCCCACCAAAGCTATCAAACTGTGCGCAACTACAAGTCTAATAAAACAAGCCTCTTAAAAAGGAAATGTGTGCACACTATAAAAGAAGAACAAGCATTGGAAATGCAATAGGTCTCGGATTTATTTGAGTTAGAGCTAATGGCATTGTAAATGGCAATGTCTTTTAGCCATGTGTTATGGAGTGTATGCATGTGGTGTGTAGTGGAATTATGTGGGTTGGATTGGAATTGTAGCAATGGTGGCATGCTGCGCTTTAGATGAATATGTTTAAAAGTTAAGTGCATCATACTGCGATTGCTACAATAGTTAATTGTGGATGCGTTAACAATTGATGTGTGCACTGATGGCTGGTGGTGTGTGTGCCTGTAGAAATTGTGCACTGATGGCTGGTGGTGTGTGTGTGCCTGGTGGAAGCGTGCACTGCCGGCTGGAGGTGTGTGTGCCTGGTGGACGCGTGCACTGACGGCTGGTGATGTGTGTGCCTGGTAAAAGCGTGCACAGACGGCTGGTGGTGTGTGTGCCTGTGCCTGGTGAAAGCACGCACTGACGGCTGGTGTTGTGTGTGCCTGGTGGAAGCCTGCACTGACGGCTGGTGGTGTTTGTGCCCGGTGAAAGCGTGCACTGACAGCTGGTGGTGTGTGTGCCTGGTAAAAGCATGCACTGACGACTTATGGTGTCTGGTGAAAGTGTGCACTGACGAAGTGGTTGTGTGGTTGTGTGTGTGTGTGTGTGTGTGTGTGTGTGTGTGTGTGTGCGTGTGTGTGGTTGTGTGTGTGTGGTGTTGTGCGTGGTCTTATGTGCGTGGTCTTATGTGCGTGGTCTTATGTGCGTGGTCTTATGTGCGTGGTCTTATGTGCGTGGTCTTATGTGCGTGGTCTTGTGTGTGTGTGGTGGACTTAGTTTGAGTTTTCGTACCCTGCACACTCACACACTGCCCCTACACACTCACACTGCTCACCCTGCACACTCACACACTGCTCACCTTACACACTCACACACTGTTCACCCTGCACACTCACACACTGTTCACCCTGCACTCACACAATGTTCACCCTGCACACTCACACAATGCTCACCCTGCACACTCACACAATGCTCACCCTGCACACTCACACACTGCTGACCCTGCACACTCACACACTGCTCACCCTACAAACACACACACTGCCCACCCTACACACTCACACAATGTTCACCCTACATACTCACACAATATTCACCCTACACACTCACACACTACTCACCCTACACGCTCACACAATGTTCACCCTGCACGCTCACACTGCTCACCCTGCATGCTCACACACTGCTCACCCTGCACACACACACTGCTCACCCTACACACTCCTCACCCTACACACACTGCTCACCCTATGTAATGCGAAAAGACCTAGCTTTGGCCGGTGTTGTAATCGTACAGTAGGTTGTGAGTAGTTTTGCTTGATTGGTTGGGGCATCCCCTCACAGAGGGCCGGCTGCCTCCATGAAGCTCCCAAGACACGTGTTCAGCTGTTATTTGTTTCAGCTCCTGTGTGTCAGTGCACCATGTAAGCGCACAAGCATACCCTGCTCTCTCTGGAACACTCACACTGCTGAGTCTCTCACACTGCTGAGTCTATCTCACACTGCCGAGTCTATCTCACACTGCCGAGTCTCTCCCACACTGCCGAGTCTCTCCCACACTGCCGAGTCTCTCCCACACTGCCGAGTCTCTCCCACACTGCCGAGTCTCTCCCACACTGCCGAGTCTCTCCCACACTGCCGAGTCTAAAACATAAGGTGATGAGTGATGGTGAATTGCCAGCCAGCGCAATTACACGTTTTACCGAGTGCAAATTTGCACCTGGTGCCATCTTTCACTTTTAAGCACACATTTGGAACATATCTGGAAGATGTCTGCAGAAAAGGGCCACCGGTGGGGTGAATTGCTTGCACTAAGGGCCCATTAATTCTTGGACTTGCCTGTTATCTCCCATTCTATCCCAAAAACGTATGATGGGTGTTCACTGTGGTTTGGGTACCATCTCCAGTCGGTACCACTGGACTACTATTACCACTTTATGTTATCAGCCATGTTATAGTGTGGATTATGGGCGGGCCACTAGAATTGATTCTGTGGCTACAGCGATTTTTGCAGTTATGGATTTGCCGCATTTGCCACATAATCCATCATCTGCTGCATAATCTAAACATTTTAAAAAAACAATAGTTTCAAGTTCAAATGGATCAAAAGTTACTAAAAATGCGGCAACGCTTATTGCTGTGTAGGGGATGGCAGGTCGCAAAAGTGGACTCTTCACCCTTCAGTTTCATATGCCTTTCAGTTGCATATTGCTGTATTTGGGTGTTAAACTAGTACTAATTCGGTAAAGCCTTTGTCAATTATTACTTTCGCAAAATGTGCCTCACCATGCCAAATAATTTGCATTTTCGTTAAGCATGGCCATGGGCGGAGCTACGCGACCGCCCATGGCCTATTTCGTGTTCTGTTTTGAAAGTACACGCACGCAAAGGCCATAGAAAATGCACCTAGGAAATAACACGCACAAGCTGTGTGGAATTTCTAGGTCCATTTTCAAAACCCCAGGAAAAGGACTCTAGCTACGCCACACTGCTTCCGCAGTGTACGCTGGGACCGAGACCTAAAAAGGATAATCTTGAGATTGCATACCACTTCAGTGACAGAGTCTGTGTTTTATTTATTTATTTATTTAAAAGTTTAATCTCCATCATTAGGTCCTGACATGAAGCAACAACAGAGCCCTGGAGCATACTTTTACATTTACACTGCAAATTCAACATTTTGAAAACCTATGCGAGCTACGTATAGGAGGATCAAGGTCCTTTTGACACCAACAACAGATGTAATACATTTGGGGTAATTGGATAAATCAAAGAAAATGTAGGATTACTCTCTTTAATCTGCTGATACTTCATCATAATGAAAACCAGGGCCCCATGATTCCTAGCACTAAAAAAATATGAACAACATCTCCAACCTTAATTTTTGGAAAGCAGACACTGTCAAACTTACTCTTGATTGTTTCCAGGGAAAGGGTCACAGCCATAATCCCACACCATTAAAGCAAAGCTGACACTGTTGTATTCTCACACGCCTGAACACATTTGTCTAGGACACAATACATATCATATTTGGAATAAAAGCGGATAACTCCACATAAATTTCGTGTAACCCTCTTAGAAAATCTTGTCTCTTCATTTTAACCATTTTCCTTTTGTCTGGAAAACACTTCTAGTTCTCAAATAACCCAACATTTTCTTTTCAAATTATACAAAGACCCCCGACCTGTGGATTCGCTGAAAAAAAACTTTGTTTTGGTCTTTTGGGTCAAATTTTAGCTGAGTGTCCCCAACATTTTTTAAATGGTTTTGTAACCCTCTAAATGTTTGAAAAGTAAGAGAGTGGGGTCATCCACATAAATGAGGGAAACAAAATGGTGTGCAAGATCTAAAAAGGTGGCATAAAATCACCTCTGATCTTACTATATTTTTCAAACTGTTTTATAGCTTAACAACGATCCATGATAGAAAACCCACTTGTAAAACTGTCTTATTTGTGGGAATGATATTATTGTAAATGGCCCACTCTTCGACTCTAATCGATAACTAACCACTTACTGAACAACTTAGTTAGTGTCTAGAAGACTAATCGTCTGTTTGATTTAGCTTGAAACACTTCATATTTTAACTAAAGGACAATAATATTATCCTTAAGGGTGCATAGCAATTGTCATTGCTCAGGTTAGGTTACTAGCTTGTCCAACCAATGGGGCAGAACCTAAACATATGTGAACGTAAAACTGGGTTGGGACAGGTGTCTTACTGCTTTCATAGAGTTCAAGCAACTCAAACATTCCTTACTAGTTGTGTGTGGGTGGGTGGGTGCCCTCAGGGATTGCTATCAAAAAAATATATTTATCAATTGATCCAATCAAGCTTGGAGCATCACTACCAGATCCAATGCTATGAGAAACCACAAGCCATAATTTACCTAACCTCCAAATGCCTTCTGCTTACAATTTCTAACAGGATATTCCTCTTCCGCATGATAAACTCACGTTTCTTGGCATTAAAAATGTGCTGTGAAGTTAAGCTAGACTTTAAAATGACCTGTAACAGGCTACACGACCTACTGCTACTAATTAAAATACAAAGTTAGTCTTGGCACCACCCAGCGGAGAATTACTCTCATATACAATTACCTGTTTGGTGCATCAATCTGCGTCCCCTGGACACCTTGGTTTGCCATGTGTACGGGACTAACATATCTCAAAATTACAACGAATCAACAAGCGTTTCATTTGATGTCTTGTAGAAACCTTGAATACAGAAATTAATCGTTTACTGCTTTGCTTTTAGCACTGCAATTAGATTTTTTTGTTTTAGTCCGAAGTCCATAAAAGCAAGACAATGTTTTTCAACCGTGTGGTTTGCAATAATGTCACAATCACAGCTGCCAACTTAATGCGAATTGGTAAGATAGGTAATGTTGACACAAAAAATCAGTTGTGGTGGCCACTTTCCCCGAGCCTTCCTCTCAATTTTAATAGTTTTTGAGCAATGCTTCAAAAACGTCTAGGTCTTCCCAAAGCTGAACCTCGGGTCAGTATTTGTAGCAAACCCATGATTAATCCCTCTGAATGACAAAAATAACAACCCATGACACGCCAATAGACCACTTGTATCAGGTCGTAATATCAAATCAGCCTCACGTGCCCCTGGATCACTGGATTATTTACAGTCTTCTAAAACACGCCCTGCCACTAAGTATCAATGCATGGTGTATTTATATGTATGTTCGGTGGCATTATAGTAAAACAAATAAAAAAATGCCTCAAATGCATGCACCACCAGTAAATCAACTCGCAGCCAGCGAGAATACAAGTAAGTATGCTGGGGTGGTCCTGGCTCACACAAAGATAGGGTTGAAGCTCTTTCAGGCATTGCCATTTCAGCCCACGCTGTTCAATGTGCTGTCCATTTCTGACAGCAGTCGTACTGAAGTGGACTGAGCAACTGCCTTCACAGGTCACCGAGCAGGCAGCAGCCACGAGACTGCACAGACCCTCGGCCGACGTTTGAACGGACTCTACGAATGGAACAGGTTTCTAAAATCATATGCCATTCAGTTGTGCTGGCTTCTAATTTTACCGGACAAAAAATAAGGTTTCACGAAGAATGAGTTAATAGTATACTCTAATTGTTTTAACTGCATCTAACATGCTTCCAATTAGATACATCACATTAAATCACTGCAAACATACCCACTTCTAACAAAAGAACGCTATCTTCCAGACTATTCGACCCTTCGATGAGCGGTTATTTGTTGTATAAATAACGACACGGTCGTGTGCTAAATGAATAGGCAGGACATTTTTAAAAAAAACAATGCACATAAAACCATGTTAACCTTCTGCATATGACTGGTAAACAAAACTCCCAATAGGCAGGGCTTTGAGTGTGTGTGTGTGGGGTGGGGGGGGGGGGGTTTGGGGTAGTAGGGGGCTGAGCCCCCCCAGTTTTTTTGGGGGGGTCTCGAAAGGGGGCTCTATTTTCGGGCCTCAAAGGTCAAAGGTAGACGTCCCGATTTTTGATTGGTGTTACTAGTGTGGGTAACATGTCTTGATAGTAAAATACTGCCAATTTGGTTTTACACTATTGAAAGGCTATCTTGCCCATAGGATAACATGAGGACTGCTGTGTGACATGTTTACCTACAGTTGCTGTGATTGCTGAGGAAGGGACTGTCTGCTGTGTGCTGTGTCCCCCTAACTTGAAGAGGAGCTGTGCTGTGTGCTTTGCCCCTCAGAAGCCTGCATGTCTCCAAGGGCCTAAGAAGAGCTGGGAACTCCGGGATATAAAAGTTCTCCAGCACCCACCCTTCCAGCTGCTGTGTGGGTCTCTGCACTGTGCCTTCGTGAAGCTGCCCCCCTGTAAAATCTGTCTCGGTGTGCTCATCGGCACACAGCTGGGATGTAAGGTCATGAGGCCTGCTCTGCCTCCAACGTGATCTGCCCCAGGATCGAGTCCCTCGCGCTCTGTGTGTGCAGATTAACGCACCGCTGAGGAACTTTGGAGCGCCTGCTTTGCCCCCGAGCGCTGTGTGCGCATTGACTCCCCTGCCGCCCCTCGAGCTGTGTTGTGTGCCCGAGGCCGGGTTCGCTGCTCTGAGAAGCAGCCTTGAAAACACCCTGCCAGTATTCACCATCACAGGCCACGCTCGGATTGGTCACAGAATCGAGGATTTCCCCCAGCAACGCGGAGGTTCGTTAGGCGGAACTACGTTGCATCTGGAGAGGCGCGAGGCATCCCCTAGTAACCGGGGTTCGCTCGCACGCGTCATCGAGGAAAGGAGCTGCCAGAACTTGAGGCCGAGGCGCGTCCCACCAGCGAAAGCGGCTTCACCGGTGATCAGCGCGGAGCGCAGAGCCCCCTTCACATCCTAAGGTAACCGGAGTTTGCACTCGCATACGCTACCAGCGGGCCTGCCTTCTCTTTACAGGTCGCCCTGTTGCTACTTACGTGTCAGTGGCGTAACAAAACTTGAGGGGGCCCCCCTGCAAAGTACCTGGAGGGGGCCCCCTCTAACCACACTCAGGAGCTTGGGGAACCTGGCATCGTGGGGGCTGCGGGGGGCCTTTTTTTACACCACTAGGGGAGATTCATATTCAAGACTTCTGGACTTTAGCCCAATAGCTGCCTTCGCTTTCCAGTTTATAATTCAGTTCACATATGGTTGGCAGCCCTCGCAGTTGCTCATTGTCGCCCTCTCTATTTCTTGGGTCACCGTTAGCACCTCTCCTGCCATGCCCCTTTGTAGTGCTGCTTCTTACCAACTTTGTTTGGTGGGTCTTACAAGTGTGTTTGCAGCAGTGCGCCGGATCCTTCAGTCAGATTCCTGGCACGCCCCCGGGTCACTGTTGTACCACTCACTTCTGAAACCAGTACGACTTGTTTCATAAGGAATCTATTCCTTGTTATATGCCTAGTATTATCTGTACAGCACATGCCCTCAGTCCTACAGCCAGTCAGCTTTCCTCCCCTTGTAACACCAAGACAGGGGATGCTGTCTCTTGAAACAGAGGTGTGCAAAGGAGGTGAGCTCCAGTTCGCCATTGCTCTTCTGGTCCCATTCCCTGGTTCTCTAAAGACAGAGGGATTCTCTTTCTCACCTGATTTCTGGGCCTGTTGGCACTTTCCATCCTGTGCACCTGTTGGCACTTTCCATCCTGTGCATTAGTGAAGAGATTGAGGGGTGGCACAAGCTTTCAGTGGATTCATGAGTCCGAAACTTGACAGCAATTCATGTTAGAATTATTCCCATTACCTTGTTGGTTGTTGCGGCTGACTCCCTAAATGCAGCGGCTACGCCCAGTTGTGGGTACCACGCTCAATTGTCATAGGAACCAAGCTATACCTCTCTGATGAGACCTAAGTACCTTCTGCTGACCCCATCTCTAGTTACACATTAGTTGCCCCAACTAATCCATTGTAGTGTAATAAGAAGGTGTTTTACAGTTGTGATATATGGGAAAACGCTACTTTGGGTGATTCTGTGACTGGATGCGACTTAATAATTTTCTTAAGCACACAATGCTAGTTATCTTGAGTTAGACCACGCCCCTACTCGGATAGGCCACACCCCTTTAATAAATTTGTTCCGCCCCTTTTAGAGCACCCCCAGTTTTTTTCCCACTTAAAGCTCTGCCAATAGGTTAACACCTTCTGCCCTTGATGAAATGTTGCCCACATCCTACATTTACAGCTCGAGGTCCATATGACGCCACACTGAGAAGGGGGACCCCGAGCCCATTTTAGATACACAAGCCGCAAAAGACAAGCAAAAGAAACATATAAAAAACCCACGCCACCAACACGATTATGGTATTTTTCAAGTTGCAACTTTTGCAGCGTGATGCTGCCCTGTTGCCTCTGGATGAAATCAACTGACACGATGGAAAAAAAGCAGCCCACATAGAGTATACAGTCTTAAATCAAGAAAGAAGAAAAAAGATTACAGACACCGGTATTATAGAAGAGAGAAGTCGAGTTAAAGGACAAATCATTTTAGCTTGAATGTTGAATTGGGCCTGCTCTGTTTTTGAGAGGGAAGGTGTGTGGAGCTGAAATTGGTGGAGCCCAGAATTTTACAGTGTGCGGTTCCACTTTACATATAAATACTTAATGGTAAATATCACATGGACTGCAGGCAGCCACAAACTACGTGTTAAACATAACCAACTGAGGTAATTGGACAGGATGGCTACTACAAATAGTGTCATCATTGGCATTTATTTGTTCCTTAACAACGCAGTTCAACTTTGCTCAAAATATGCTCTTTTCATTTTTTACAAATTAGAGTACGAGAAACGATCGTATTTATATATATTTTTTAAATAAAACAAATGCCTGGCGGGTCGAGTTTGGTAACTTTATTTAATGGGTGTAATTGTTGTGAAAAGTCTTTACCTAAAACATATGATCACCCAACAAACGCAGCGGGAGAAGCGGTGCGATACTCCTCAGGGCGAAGAACCGGCCTCCATTTTAGTTTTTAAAAAAGGCCTGAAACCGAAGCTCTCTGCAGCTGGAGGGAACTGGCTAGTTAGTGATGTCAGCAAGCAACGGAGGGCGGGATTGGTTGACAGCAGCGACTCAAAAGGACACTAAAAAATGCAAATAGAAAAATATTCCTGATTGG
Organism: Lissotriton helveticus; assembly: GCF_964261635.1. Taxonomy (NCBI): domain Eukaryota; kingdom Metazoa; phylum Chordata; class Amphibia; order Caudata; family Salamandridae; genus Lissotriton; species Lissotriton helveticus. The sequence goes on along the minus strand of NC_136061.1, from coordinate 188,390,251 downwards.
CTGGGTAGGGCGCCCGTGTGTGTGTGCTTGCAAAGGGGTTATGTATCAATCATCATTCACTTTAACTTTTTATCCGAGGCTTTTACGTTTTTCAGGAAGTGGGGCCTTAATTTTAAAATGGCTGTGTAAACAAAGAATACCTTGGCATATTGTCTTGGATTGTCTCTAATGCTCGTATATCCAGTGACAATTTGGGAAAGCCGTTCTTTCTGTTATGATAAAATAGTGTACACACATGCCCGTTCTTGAAACGGGTGGTACGCTGCTCAGTGGGCTAACACTACTGCTGGTAGTGAGAACCTCGGGTGGTCAGCAGGTTACTTATTCAAAAGCAACTCAACCTTTCGCCCTTTATGTACTTGATGTATGTTTTTTTCATTACATCGAGGCTGGCTTAATAGTTTAACCTGTCTGTGGGCCATACAGAACAAGAAAGTTGGTAAAACTAACGCCTTCCAGAGGAAAAAAACATGGCATTGCGAGTAATTAAAGAAGCAATGGCCGCGCCGCTGTGAAAGTGACACGGGCGCGCAGCCGCTAAAGTGAAAGTAATGGTGAGCTATGCAGGGGCAGAGATAAGAAAGGCAGATGGCAGCTGCGCGCGTGCAAGCAAGCTTAAGGCCAGGAAAAGCTTGTGTGGTAGCACTTTGAAAACTCCCTTACTAAAAGTCGAGCAAGCAGCGCATGCGCTGCTTTAGGCTCGACCTAAAAAGCACTTTGTGTCCAACCAGTGAAGCTTCTCCTCCCTCAGGGTGAGGAGTTGTGGGTGAGGGACCAAAATTGTAGGGGGAGGCAGGGGAGAGGGAGGAGTAGTAGTTAACTTTCCATGTGTTCAAACACCATCATCTTCGGCATAAAGAAAGACATTTTTTTTACCGGTGATTGCATATATCCAGTATTGGCATCTCTCATAGGTTCACCTGCTTCAATCATTCCCCGAAGTGGGAGTCCTACTGTATGAAAAAAAATCAGTATACATTTGTACCATAGGCCATAATGGAAATGTACCGTCACATTAACAGCCTGTAACCAATCAGGCGACAGCACCCTCTAGAAACACTCCAGAGGCTGAGCTCCTCAGATTTCGGAGCACAAGTGGGAAAAACAAATATCGCAATCTGAGGGGAGGAGGGTGGGTCGCATGTGAATCTATGAAAGATGCCAATATTCGATAACTGATGTTACAGCTAAGTAACTTATTTTCTTATACAGTATCGGAACTTTCTTAGACTCACATGCTTGAATCAGAATAGCAAGCAGTCTGTAATACACAAGATATATAAAGTACCCTTGTGGATGGTGTATATATATATATATATATATATATATATATATATATCCAGCTCACGGTTTCCACAAGCTTCAACCAAAGAAACCACGCACTCCGGGGTAGCTCTAAGATATTTATTTTAGAGTTCGCAACAGACGCGTTTCGGCGCTCCGCCTTTATCAATGTCCTGCAGGAAATTGAGCTGGATATATATATATATATATATATATATATATATATATATATATATATATATATATATATATTACCTACTGGCGGTCTCCAGTAGGTAGTTATAGTTAGGACCTAGTTTCCATAGGAAATCTGCAACATTCTATTTGGAATAACTTTGGCGCCGGTCGACGAATACACGCAAAATTCTCCAAGAAAATGGCCTGCTCCGCTCCGCTCCTTCCCTGAAAGTTTGGGGGTGATTCGTGAAGCGGGCACTGAGAAAAAAAGAGGGGTCCCAAAATGGGTTTTCCCCATGCAATTTTCCATAGGACATTTAGCCATAGCTACAGCCCGAACAGCTGAACGGAATTACACCAAATTTGGCAAAAAGGTAGAGTTCAGTTTGCAGATTACCCTTTTTGTTAAATGAAGTAAATCCGTTCAGTAGTTCCTGAGAAAAGCAAAAGTAAAATCATAGATATATCTATAGATGAAGTACCGTACTCAGTACTGTACTCTGTACCTTCCCGAACACGAGCTGCATGGTCATTGGCTGTCAACTGTCTGTCAACACTCCAAACCAGGAAGTTTGGCAGCCATCTTCACAAAAAAGCAGTGAAACAAACGTGCAAAATACGCAAAGGGGGCAGGGTAGAAACACCCTAACCTCCTAGGCGTGCTCAGGGGGTCCCACAAAGAACCCCCAGGGCCCAAACAAATGTTTTATTTTTAAAAGAAAATTTGTTTTGTAATTAGCCCCCGGGGGGACCAAATCCCGGGGGCATAATTAGGGCCCCAATCTCCCCCACACTGCCCCGGGGACCGCCACCCCCGGGGCAAAGTAATTATAATAGCGGGGGCACACGGGCCCCCCCGCAGCCCCGTGGATCGCCACTCCCTGGGGCTTCATTATGAAGTATGAAGGGGGCTCACGGCCCTCACGCAGCCCCAGGGACCGCCACCCCCCGGGGCTCTAATATGTAAAATAGGGGGGTCCGTGACAGACCCCCCTGCCCCGGGGACCACCACCCCCGGGGCTTTTAACAGGTGGGAGGGGGGCCGCGCAGCCCCCCTCCTGGAGCCCTCGATGGCCCTGGGGACCGCCACCCCCCAGGGCCAATCAATCAATCAATCAAAACATTTATATAGCGCACTACTCACCCGCAGGGTCTCAAGGCGCTTGGGGGAGGGGGGGTACGCTACTGCTCGAACAGCCAGGTCTTGAGCTGCTTCCTGAAGGCGAGGTGGTCTTGGGTCAGGCGGAGGTGGGTCGGGAGGGAGTTCCAGGTCTTGGCGGCCAGGAAGGAGAAGGACCTTCCTCCTGTGGTGGCTCTTCGGATGCGGGGGACGGCGGCGAGGGCGTGGCTGGTCGATCGAAGCTGGCGAGTGGGAGTGTAGAAGTTGAGGCGGCTGTTGAGGTATCCTGGGCCTTGGTTGTGTAGGGCTTTGTGTGCGTGGGCGAGGAGACGGAAGGTGATTCTCTTGTTGACCGGGAGCCAGTGCAGGTCTCTCAGGTGTCCAGAGATGTGGCTGTGTCGGGGATGTCGAGGATGAGTCTTGCTGAGGCGTTCTGGATCCGCTGGAGTCTCTTCTGGAGCTTAGCGGTGGTTCCGGCGTAGAGGGCGTTGCCGTAGTCCAGTCGGCTGGTGACGAGGGCCTGGGTGACCGTCTTCCTGGTCTCGGTGGGGATCCACCGGAAGATCTTGCGTAGCATGCGTAGGATGTTGAAGCAAGACGAGGAGACGGCGTTGACTTGTCTGGTCATGGAGAGGGAGGAGTCCAGGATGAAGCCCAGGTTGCGTGCGTGGTCTGTTGGTTTGGGTGCGCTGCCCAGGGCGGGCGGCCACCAGGAGTCGTCCCAGGCGGAGGGCGAGGAGCCCAGGATGAGAACTTCCGTCTTGTCTGAGTTCAGTTTCAGGCGGCTTTTCATCATCCACTCGGCTACGTCTTTCATCCCTTCGTGTAGGTTGGTTCTGGCGGTGGCGGGGTCGTTGGTGAGGGAGAGGATCAGCTGGGTGTCGTCGGCGTAGGAGATGATGTTGAAGTTGCGTTGGCGTGCGATGGCCGCCAGGGGGCTCATGTAGACATTGAAGAGGGTGGGGCTGAGCGAGGAGCCTTGAGGAACGCCGCAGATGACTTCGGTGGCTTCTGATCTGAACGGGGGTAGGCGGACTCTCTGTGCCCTTCCGGCGAGGAAGGAGATGATCCATTCTAGTGCCTTCTCTTGGATTCCGACGTTGCTGAGGCGCTCCACTAGGGTGCGGTGGCAGACAGTGTCGAACGCCGCGGAGAGGTCCAGGAGGATGAGGGCCGCTGTTTCCCCGTTGTCCAGCAGGGCTCGGATGTCGTCCGTGGCTGCGATGAGGGCGGTTTCGGTGCTGTGGTTGGCCCGGAAGCCAGACTGCGAGAGGTCGAGGGATCCGTTCGTCTCGAGAAAGGCGGCCAGCTGCTTGTTGACGGTCTTCTCGATGACTTTGGCCGGAAACGGGAGGAGCGAGATGGGGCGATAGTTTTTGAGTTCGGTGGGGTCCGCTGATGGTTTCTTCAGTAGAGCGCTGAGTTCGGCGTGCTTCCTGCTTTCTGGGAAGGTGGCGGTGTCAAAGGAGGTGTTGATGATGTCCCGCAAATGGGGTGCGATGATGGCGTCGGCTTTGTTGAAGACGTGGTGCGGGCAGGGGTCGGTTGGAGATCCGGAGTGGATGGAGTTCATCGTACGGATGGTGTCTTCGGTGCTGATCGGGGTCCAGGCGCAGACTGTGGTGGTGGAGGGCGTTGGTGCGGTCGTGGGGTGCGTCGGTTGTGTGCTGAAGCTGTTGTGTATGTCTGCGATCTTGTTGTGGAAGTAGGAGGCGAGGGAGTTGCAGAGGTCTTGAGATGGGGTGATGTCGTTGTTTCCGGCGTTGGGGTTGGAGAGCTCTTTGACGATGTTGAAGAGTTCATTGCTGTTGTGTGCGTTGTTGTCCAGTCGTGCCTTGAATGCGGTTTTCTTGATGGCGTGGATCAGTTGGTGGTGTTTTCGGGTGGCGAGCTTGAGGGTGGTCATGTTGTCTGGTGTCGGGTCTTTGCGCCATGCTTTCTCAAGGGCTCGGCAGTTCTTCTTGGAGCTCTTGAGTTCGTCAGTGAACCAGGGTGCTTTCTTGCTGCCGGGTCTGCTGGGAGGGGTCCTCAGTGGGGCGAGGTCGTCTGCGCAGTTGCAACTGTGGTCCGTCCAGTGGAGTCCGGTGGCGTGGCTGAAGACGATGTCCTTGCTGGATGAGAAGATGGCGTCGAGTGTGTGTCAGGCGTAGTGGGTGGGGGTGGTCACCAGCTGCTTGAGGCCGAGGTTGGCGAGGTTGTCCAGCAGGGTGGCGGTGTTGCGGTTGTTGTTGTTCTCCAAGTGGAAGTTGAGGTCCCCGAGGAGGATGTAGTCGGCGGAGGGAAGGGCGTGCGGGCTGATGAAGTCGGCGATGTCTTCGCTGAATTGAGTGCGAGGTCCTGGGGGTCTGTAGATGAGGGTGCCTCTGAGGGTGGTCTTGGGGTCGGTGTGGATCTGGAAGTGCAGGTGTTCGGCGGTTGTGAGGGTGTCGTCGGTGTTGGTCGTGATGCGGATGGTGTTCCTGTGGATGATGGCGATGCCTCCTCCCGTCTGGTTGGTGCGGTCCCTCCGGGTGATCTTGTATCCGTCCGGGATGGCGATGGCGATGTCGGGCCCTGAAGAGGCGTTCACCCAGGTTTCCGTGAGGAAGGTGACGTCTGGCGATGTGGTGTCGAGGATGTTCCAGAGTTCGATGGTGTGTCTGTGGACGGAGCGGGTGTTGAGTAGGATGCACTTCAGGTGGTTGCTGCTGGAGTTTGGTTTGTTGGGTGCTGGTGTAGTGCAGGTCCGGTGGCAGGTGAACTTGCAGGAGTGGCAGCTGAAGGGTCCGTGGGTGCGTCTCGGAGTGGCTCGGTAGCATCCTGGGGATCGGCCGGTGTTGAGTGCGTTGAGTTCGGTGGCATCGTAGATCCGGCGGGTGGGCTGGTGTCTGCGGGGTCCAGGGGTCCTGGCACTGGGCGCGGTCCAGGCGCGGACAACGCTGCGCGTTTGCCACTCTGCCATATGTGGAGCGTGGGGGGGCGGAGCGAGGGAGGAGCAGCTGGGAGGTGGGAGCGGGGCGGCGAATGGGAAGGGTCCCAGGTGGAAGGGGGCAGGGCCGCAGGGGAGCAGCGGCGGGGAGCGGGGAGGTGGCGGGAAACGCGGCGGGGGCACAGCAAGAGGGAAAAACAGCGAACAACAAATAACCAGAGGACAATGGCTGGGCACAGTAAGGGCAACAAGGGAACAAACTAAATATAACAGGAGACAGTGGCTGGGCACGATACGGGCAATAGAGGATAAAACAACAGTCAGCGGGGAAACAAACTGGAAATCACAGGAGACAGTGGCTGGTCACGATACGGCCAACAGGGGAGAAAACAACAGTCAGCAGGTGAAAAGCAGCGCTGCGCTACAGAGGCGGATACCACACCAGTGGTCAGGAGCACAGCTGCGGGCAGAGGCGGGATCGGGGAAGCCTGGGCTCACTCACGGGGAGTGTGCGCGGTGCGTGGTGTGACCGGCCCAGAGGGTCTGAGGTCACTGCTCACCACAGCGTGCACTCCTCCCTAAATGGTCCAGTGGGAGGGAGGGGCAGCTGGGAGGTGGGAGCGGGGCGGTGAATGGGAAGGGTCCCAGGTGGAAGGGGGCGGGGCCGCAGGGGAGCAGCGGCGGGGAGCGGGGAGGTGGCGGGAAACGCGGCGGGGGCACAGCAAGAGGGAAAAACAGCGAACAACAAATAACCAGAGGACAATGGCTGGGCACAGTAAGGGCAACAAGGGAACAAACTAAATATAACAGGAGACAGTGGCTGGGCACGATACGGGCAACAGAGTATAAAACAACAGTCAGCGGGGAAACAAACTGGAAATCACAGGAGACAGTGGCTGGTCACGATACGGCCAACAGGGAGGAAACAACAGTCAGCAGATGAAAAGCAGCGCTGCGCTACAGAGGCGGATACCACACCAGTGGTCAGGAGCACAGCTGCGGGCAGCGGCGGGATCGGGGCAGCCTGGGCTCACTCACGGGGAGTGTGCGCGGTGCGTGGTGTGACCGGCCCAGAGGGTCAGAGGGCCGGCTCCTGCAGTGTCCCGGGGTGCCTTTAGTTTCTATTTTTGAATGTGTGTATCAAAGGTTGCATTAGGGTGAGAGGAGGTCTGCCACTCTTTCACAAGGATGATGTCATCAGTGATGTCATTCGAGATGTCATCAGTGATGTCATGAGTGATGTCACTGACCATGTCATGCGTGATGTAATAGGTGACGTCATCAGCAGTGCATTGCGGGCGCGCGAGTTATAGTTAGCTGAACTAACTATAACGGGGGAATTTCAATGGTTTTGTATGAGTGAAATGTCCAGTTAACTATAACATGTGTGAAACCTATGGTTTTTTCAGTGAATTTCTAAGGTTTTTTAAATGCTAATTCCTAACTATAACGTGGCTGAAACCTATGGTTTTTTCAGTGAATATATATATATATATATATATATATATATATATATATATATATATATATATACACACACACGTGCCTACAAGTACGAAAGTAGAACTTGTGAAACCAGAGTACCATTATAGAGTATAACAATATACATACATTTTTTACAACACTTGCAGAGGCTCACCTCAGTGGAACAAATGACGCAGAACTACTTGCCCCACAGCAGCATCACTTCTCTGTGCAGACTCCAGACAGTAGTGCTGCGTGAACGTGTGTGCTTTCTTCCACATTGCAGCATGGTTATGGCAAACAGGGCCGCTGAAGTTGATCCTGCCCTCACGGAATGGGCTTCACGATTAGCAGAGAGTGATTTCCCATCTTTATTATGGCAATACTGAATTGTTATGTTTTTGAAACTTAGAACGCACACAGCTACTCAGTGTCCCAGCACGAGCCAAGTATGGGGGCAAATGGGCGGACCGTTAGATGAAAAGTAGAGTTTTCAGTCTTTTCCTGAAGAGCTTAGGGTACTGGAAACTGCGAAGGTCCAGAGGAAGCGAATTCCAGGCAGAGGCTGCCTTGAATGCCACAGAGCTTCCGCCAAATCTCTTGAGGCGAAAGCATGGGACGAGAGCAAGAACCTGCGTCGCTGAACGCAGCTTTCTAGCAGGGACGTAGAACCTGAAACGTTTCCTTAGATAGACTGGCCCAAATCCGTATAGAGCTGAATAAGCCAAAACAAGGGCTTTAAACTTTACTCTTTCAGCCACAGGTAACCAGTGGAGATCACGCAGGTGTTGCCTTACTCTAGTTCATTTTTTGTTTAAGTTCTTTTTTATTGGGTTTTCAAAATAAACAATCATTGCTGCCATGCAAGGCAATACAATAAAAAGGACATCCAAAAATAACAAAACACAATTGTAATTGACGGTGCATACCAAACTTGCGCTATGGAGAAAACATCACTTGCCTATTAATATTTCTCAACAGTCCTGTGTGGAGTAGTTTGGGCATGCGATAATAGATATTGCCACAGCGGTTCACATGCCTTATGCTAGTTCTTAAAGGAATATTAAGGAGAGTCCTCACCGCAGCGTTCTGGACTACCTGCAGCCTCTTCAAAAGGTAACCTGGCAGACCTACCTAGAGGGCATTGGCATAAAGATTAAGGCACAGGGAACCGCTTCCTTGGCAGCCCTAGGGAGGAGAGGAAGACATTTTCTGAGTGATTTAAGAGTGCCAACACACTGTCCAGAAGGCTTCTTAATCCGAGTAGTAAAAAGAAGATTGTCGTCATACCAAATCACAAGGTTTTTAGTGGGTAGGCCCAGGGAGATAGGCATTGGATAATCAGCCGGCCAAAGTGATTTCCTAAACTGAGGAGGGAAGGTCCCAAACAAGAGGATCTCTGATTTATCCTCATTGCATTTTAGCTGCAAGGAGAGAAGCCATTGGAAAACGGCCGTCAAACATGTTCTGGCAAGGGAGGTGGATGAATCAGTTTTGTTCCATGTAAAGAGGAGCTGGATAGTGGCAGAAATCCATCTACCAATGGCAGGCTTGGTGACTGCAAAACCTCTTTGGGAGAGTCCATAGGAGAATAAAAACTGATCAGATTTCCTGAATTATTTAGTACACTGGCGATAGGATTTGAGTCACTGTTTAACATCCAAGGTGTGGAGACACTTCTCAGCTGGTGATTCCGGTAGTGAAAAGAAAGTATGTAGAATGATCGTTTCATTGAGATGAAACTGATACAGCACCTTGGGAATAAACTATGAGTTTGTTCTTAAGAGCATATAGTCATCCGTAAAGCGTAAGAAAACCTCTTGAAATACTAAATGCCTGGATCTCAATGACCCTTCCGGTAGATGTGAGAGCCAACAATATAGCTATTTTTCAAGTGAGAAATGTGCGATCTGCCCTGTGTATTGGCTCGAAAGGTGGCTTCATGAGCTGTAAAAGACCCATGCTAAGATGCCATTCTGGTGGAGGAGCTTTTATTCGCTGGAAGGCTCTAAACAACCCCTTCCTGAATTGCTTGACAATCCTAGTTGAACAGAGAGAAGGTGAATGAGACATGCACCTGAATCTTGATATTGCTGCAAGTTGAACCTTTGCCGCTGAATGTACCAATCCTGAATGAGCTAGAGATAAATAGGTACGGGAACATTTTCTCAGGCGACGCCTCCAAGGGATGGAGATTTGAAGCTTCACACCATAAGCGGAAACTTTTCCATTTTAATTTGTATGTCTTGTTTGTTGAGTTGGCCCTAGCTTTGGCCAGAATGTGTTTACATTCCCGGGAGAGATTTAGATTACTGAACTCATGGAATTCAGAAGCCATACATCCAATTGAAGAGAACCTGGATCTGGATGGAAGATCTGGCCGCTATTCCTAGGGATGAGGTTGTGGATCCTGGGCAGACGGATGGGTTGGAATTCTGATAGCAGAAGGAGCTCGGTAAACCAGTGCTGCCTGGGCCATTTGGGATCTATAAGAATGAGGTGACGTCCCTCCAGTTTCATTTCGGTGAGAATCCGGGAGATGAGCGTGAAGTGGGATGCGGGGGTATTGTATGCAGATATCCTCAACTATCTGATTTAAAGCATTTTCCGATGATCCTGGAAGTTAGTATTGACTGGTGTAAAAGAGGCATTTAGCGTTGTTGTTCGTTGAAAAGTGTTGGTTTGCCCCAGCATAAGAAGATTCAGTCAAACACCTGTTTATCTAGTTCCCACTCATGGCAACCGTCCATGGTTCTGTTGAGTGTCTGCCAGGATATTGTTTACCCCTGGCACATGGTCTGCCTTCAAGGTGATTCTGTGCGCATCCAGCCAGTTCCACAGGTTTTGAGCCTAGAGAGTGAGAGATAGGGTGCCTGGTGCCTCCTTGCTTGTTGATCTAATACATGCTGGTTGTGTTGTCTATGTGGACCAGCATGGATGCTCCCGCAATATGTTGGAGGAAGGCTTGCAGAGGGAGGAATCTGGCATTTTGCTCCAGATGATTGATGTGCAGTGATTTTTGCCATTGCTACCATTTTCTTTGAATTTTGAGATCCTGTAAATTGCCGCTCCAACCTTCCCGAGAGGCATCGTGGCGACGTATGTAATAAGGAGTGGACGTCAGAATAGTCAGTCCTTGTGAAAGATGAGGCACTTGAGACCACCAGGTTAGCATTTCTTGCTTTCTGGACGAAATGCTGATCAAATCATCGAAGGAGCCTGTTGATTGGACCCATTGCAACAAGAGCTCTTCTTGCAAAGGTCTAATTTCAGAAGACTATCCACAACTAGGAGCCAAGGGGGTGAAAGAGAACAGATCACCCCCCACTCACAAATGTCAATACAAAGGGGAGGTGCTGAGCAACAGCCATTCACCCACGTCGTCAAGTCTGACCTATGGCAGTGACTGAGACGGGTCTTGTACATGTGGACTAGTACACATGCACAGTATTGGAAGTAGTTATTAACGGGGTTGCAGGTATGCTGATGAAGGGCAATTACCCTGTATAACAAACGGAGAAAAGTGGTGCAGTCAGGACACTGACCCTAACCCTGACGAAATTGCCACAAATCTATATAGGCAATGAAACAGGTTGGTTTTAATTGAGCAGACGCACAGCAAGGAATAAAATAGCACAGCTAGTGGGTCTAGCTCGTTTTTAGACTAGGTGCACCAGGTTTCCAACGCCAGATCCTGGTACTCCTTATAGGGTCACACATCACACTGAACACAAATTTTGTTTCTTTTTCCTCACTACCTATTTGATTTATAAGTTGGTAGTTGCTAATGAAGAGAACCTGAGGATACAGGCGAGTACCAGTCTGTAAACTCCCATGGTGTTACTCCCGCGAGGCACTGCCAACTTTTCCTCACTTTTTTCAACCTCTAGTTCCTCTTCACACCTGTGGGAGGGTCATACTAGCAGATACAGCAACACACATTAGGTTTTAAATTGGTGATTGAGGTCACTTTATGGCAGATGGAAGATACTGATTCACTGCTGCACCACATAAAATTGGGTGATTGTGAAAATATATGGTGGACATCCATAGTAGTCCAGACAGTTGACAGAACAGCTCATTTCAGACGAGCCAGTCGGACCGAGCTTATGGTGGAAGACATAATAACAAGGAGGGATCTGAACATTCGTACTGAAACAGACTTTGAGGAAAATGTTTATGCCAGGTTTGACAATTGCTGTCTGTCCAGAGGCAGATAGGCCTTGACGCTGATGGTATCAAGGTTGGCTCCTAACCTTTGTCAGACTTGGGAGGGTGGAAGATTTTTGGTAGTTCGAGACCAAGCTTGCGAAACAGTGAAAGGCAGGCCGTGGTTGTCCTGAAAGCCTGTTATGGTGTCAAAGCCTTTAGCAGCCAGTCACCTCGGTAAGGAAATACCGGATGACCTTGTTTGGGAAGTATGGCAGCTACGGGGCAAAGACATTTCGTGAAGATTCTCAGAGTGGACTGGCGGCTAAAGTGAAGGGCCTTGAACTGGAAGTGGGTACCAGCCACAGTGAAGTGGAGATACTTGAGATGGATGGAAATGTGGAAATAAGCATCTTGTAAATCCAAGTAGGTCAAGTAGTTTCCGCTGTTTAGAAGATGAAGGATAACAGAAATAGTAACCATACAGAAAGACTGTTTGCGCAGAAATTTCCTGAGGTCCAGGATGGGTCGTAACTCTAATTTCTTTCATATGCGGAAAAACAAGGAGTGGAAAACCCATGCCCTTCTATCGCTCCATTTGACAACATAATTTGAAGGTGAAGTGAAAGCGCTTCTATTGGAGGACTGGCTGGTGGCTTCTGCACAAACTTTAGGGTGAGTCTGTAGGTGACTAAATCCAACATCCGTCTGTCCGATGTTACCTCCTTCCACTGGGGAAGGTAGTTGAAAATGTTTCCATCCAGACGGTTGGAGGGGGCAGATGTAGCCAGTATCTGGACCCTGTTTGTGAACCATGTCACAACCTTGAGGGGTTTGGTTATGGCGCACACCTTGTTTGTTGTATAACGCGGAAGGCGGTTGACAATGAGGCTGGTGGTAAGACAGCCAGTATTGGGATTGAGGTGGATATTGTTATAGCCTCCTTTAAAGGTGAAAAATCCTCTGGTATCACAAAAGGGCAGTTTCCAGTACTGCATAGAGCCAAGAGATTTGGCAGTATTCGGGTCGGTCTTTATGGTCAACAAGGAATCATCGTGTTTTCCAAAGAGCGTTTCGCAATCATCGGCCATGTTGAGAATCCTTGATTGGCTCTCTAGTCTGAAGGACGTCCCTTTGGGCCACCCCTGGTGTCATAAGACTGCAGCTCCAGCCATGTGCCTAAATCCTGTCAAGAGCGCAGTCTATTTCGGAGGATGTGCACTCTCCCTCCTTCTATTTTCTTTGCCTATGCCTTCTTGTCTTCCGGGATGAGGTAGAGTAGGCTGCTGACATCAGACTACATTTGTTGGTCATAGCGCCACATAATTTCAAGAGAATTGGCTGCTCACACTATTATGGCAGACATGTGGGAGAATCTTTTACCTACATTGTTCAGGCACATATCCTCCTTGTCTTGAGAAGTCTAGATAGGGGGTGGAAGGATTTTTTGGAGCATCTTTTTGCAGCCTGCCAAATGACAGTCAGGTTGTGATGGTTTGTAAGGCAGGCCGGGTAATCATCAGTAGTCTTGCACTTAGTTGAGGCATGGTGGAACAGGCGTTACCGTTGCTGGAATTTTCATAACCTATTCCTTCCTCCCAGATGCAATCTGCGATAGGAATTGCCCATACAGACTTCTGGCTTGCTCCTTGAAGTCAAGTAGAAAACAGTAATTGTAGACAGAAGTTGGACGACAGAACTTTCAGCCGCTCTATCCATTAAATTATGAAAAACCCCAATATCCTCAGGGGGAGTGTCTGCAGGGTGAGGTGGAGACGGAGTACTGACACTGCAGGCAGAGGTACCACTGCAGAAACAACAGGCCCAGGAGACATGCAGAATGCACAGTCCAAGAAGCTTCAGAACCATCAATGCTGTAAGCAAAGAGTGATCCTATAACATCATGATCATAACATGAATATTCCAAACTCATCGCAGGTGGGGAGAGGTGAGGGGGTTGAACTTCCCATGTCCTGCAGGCTCCCCATCAGAAGAGTCTTCTGCATAGGCTTTGGGTACAATGTCTTTGATGGAAAATCCTGGGCATGACAGAATTATCCACCACCATCAATTTTGTAAACAGCTGAGGAGGGTAAAGGGTAAGACTGTTAACTGAAAGATTACTTACCTACCCATGAAAGGGAAAAAAATCTTTACGACAGTAGGGCAGGTACAAGAACGTTTGCATCTGGAGAATCCAAAGAAACCAGGGCATAAGAAATTGGGCCATATTCAACATTTTGAACCTATCCTTCTGCAAAAAGGTGTTCAGGAGAAAATGTTACTTTCTGTAACACTTTTTCTAGTGGTTACTCTAGCTAACCACAGATTTCTCACCTGTGAATTTCCTCAGATGCCAGGCCAGATCAGGAAGATTTCAGCATAGCCCGTGTGCAGGTAGGTGGAGTCATGCAGCTCAGCTCAGACTCCACCTAGAAGTGACTGGAGCCTTATATATATGCCACCTATGCTTGTGAATATTTTCCGTGCGTTCAGACGTGGGATTCAGTGGTAATCAATAGCACCAAAATGTAGATCTCTATAAGAAATGCGTTACTTACCTGCAACTGCAGTTATCCAGCATTGGCATCTTTCATAGATTCATATGCCTGAATCATTCCCCGTCGTCTGGATGGGAGTTCCCGGTACATAAGTAAAGTAATGTCCCATTAGACATATAGAGTAATAGGCCAAAGGCCTTGCATTAGTAAAATATCCAGGTCCTTTTGTAATAAGGACCGAACTCTAGAGAACAACCAGTCAGCTGCCACCACCCTCTGGAACCTTCCTGGAAGGAGCTCTAGTCCCTCAGATTGTCGTAAGCACAGAGCTATATAGAGGTACAACTGAGAATCTATGAAAGATACCAATTCTGGATAACTGCAGTTACAGGTAAGTAATGCATTTCTTATCCAGTATTAGGGTATCTTTCATAGATTCACATGCCTAAATCAGAATAGAAAGCAATGATGCGCACATTTCATTTTGCACAAAGAACATAAAAGCACCAGTATATATATATATATATATATATATATATATATATATATATATATATATATATAGATATATGTAGAAAGACGCCATTCGCCATGTCCCCTGTTCCAATGGAGACCAAATAACGTGGAGTGAAACCACCGTTTAAGTGCTAATCCTTAGTGTTTTATTAGTGCAAAATCGTGCCAGCAATCTGTCATGACGCGTTTCGCCTCTCGAAGAGGCTTGATCACATGATGTGTCAACAACATAGATGAGGGTATTTGTAGTCAAAACCACTACGTTAAAGCAGCTGTTTGTAATTAGAAACAGTGAACAGAGAGGAAATACTGTCTAAATGTAATAGCAGCAAACAGTAAGTTAAGGGCATAGTGCCCAAAGTAATGTAAACATATTTTTTCCAAATGTTTAAGAAAAAATAAATATACATAAATTGAGAATGTTAAAAACATTTCTACAATCTAAAAAACTATTTTACATGTTATATTTACAAGGATAAATCCATAAAATTTCATATAACTATATATTTACATTGATTTTCTGAGTAATACAAAAAGTAGGAACATTAGGAGGAGTGGATAGTTATAGACTCATAGCACCCTACCTCGCAATCTTAATTTCCTAACCGTACAGTACAAATCCTCATACTTCTGTTCAATTAACCCAAATGGGTATATATATATATATATATATATATATATATATATATATATATATATATATATATATATATAGAGGAGAGAGGTATTTCTTCTTTCCTGCAACTCCGCAGCGCCAGCACCTATTTTTGAACTTTGCAGCAATGAGAGACATTTGTCTAAATACACGAACTATTGCACTTTAGGATGGGAAAACAAATTGTGTCACTGGAACATTTTACGCTATTTGACAAATATGTACTAAATTCCAGTGTCATTGAAATTACCTACCAAGTGCATTCTGGGTCCCGTAGTCATCATACTGCGGGCCGAAGTCCACATGGAGATTACCTGTAACACACCCACCTGTGAACAAGGCGGAGTATCGCTGAAACGCGTCAGGACCAATTAAGTGTGTTATTTAGCTGCTGTGCTCGAGACGAATAAATGTCAGCTGCTTGCATCAGACGGAGTTGGGCTCTGGTCGTTTCTTTTCTGTGAGGTTTCACACTACAGCAGGATTTCCATTCCTGCCTCAAGAGCCCGCCCTGCAGGTTCGGAGCCCCCAGCAAAATGGAACTCTTTGGTGATATATATATATATATATATATACACATTAAAGTGCAAAGCAATAAGTTGCAAGTCTGGCAAAATGTATAACAGTAAAAGAGAAATGTGCATGGAGAAATAAGAGAAAGGTGGGAAGGAAGGCTCACCTCTATCGAAATAGATGACGCAACATCGCCTGTCCCACTGCAGCATCCTTCATTAGTTCTGTATCCAAACAGCAATGCTTGGTAAATGTATACGGCGTCTTCCATGTTGCCGCTCTGCAAATGTCTGTGATAGGCACACCTGCAAACAGTGCCATAGAAGTAGAAACTGCCCTAGTGGAATTGGCACGAATTGTTGATTGTAAAGGTTGACCAGCTTGTTGGTGACAGAAGACAATAGCACCAGAGATCCATCTGGAAATACTTTGTTTTGTAAGGGGGAAACCCTTCCTGGGCAAACTGTAAGCCACAGAAAGTTGGTTTGACTTAAGGAAAGTTTTTGTTCTGTCAAGGTAGAACTTAAGGCAGCGTTTCAAATCCAGTGAATGTAGAGCTCTTTCTGCTGCTGTTTGAGGATTTGGAAAGAAAGTCTTTAAGACAATAGGCTCGTTCAGGTGGAAGTCCAACGGGTCTTTTGGAATAAATGTTGGATTAGTTCGAAGAATTACCCTGTCGTTCTTGAATTGAAGAAAGTGATCTTGTATTGTGAAAGCGTGAAGGTCGCTAACTTGTCTTGAGGACGCAAAGGCTAGAAGGAGCGCAGTCTTCCAGGAAAGAAACTTAAGATCAGCTCTGTGTATCGGCTCAAAAGGATGCTTCATAAGCTGAGCAAGGACTGTGTTGAGCTGCCATGTTGGAGGTGGGGACTTTACGGGAGGGAAAGTCCGAAACAGACCTTTGAGAAATTGTTATCAATCTATTTAACCACAGAGAAGGTCCTGAGTTCCTGTAGAAGATCTCCTGAAATGGGATATTGCTGCCAGGTGAACTTTGATGGAAGCGTGAGCGAGGCCCGAAGTAGCCAAATGAAGGAGGTATGGCAATATCTCTTCTGGAGAGGATGTGAAGGGATGCACCTTAGCCTACCTGCACCAGATACGAAATCTTTTCCATTTGAAGGAGTAAGTCATTTGTACTATGTGCTCGGGCGCGAGATAGAACAGCTCTGCAGTCCAGAGGGATGTTTTTTTTTTTTTTGATTTCAAGAGTTTTTATTAAGAAAATTTCCATTACAGTACAGTAGTGATGCTAGGGCAGTACATTGATTCTTGGCCCCTTCTTGGTTACATTAGGCTTACTGCTGCATAGGCTAGTTTTAGCTGTGGTTATGTAGAGCCCCAAGAAGAGGGTGGGTGGAGGAAAGGGGGTGAGAGGAGAGGAAAGGGGGAAGAGCTGAGGATAAGAGGGACTGGGGGTGGGCATCCTTGACTGTGGTCCACTTGTAGTTTGTGGTTTGTGAGGTCTAGTGGACAGTGCGCCTACGGAGGTTTGTGCGACCCCAATTGTGCATCAGGTGCGGCCCACATCTCAGTCCTAGCTGTGTGATTGGGCGAAAAATTTTCTGTGATGTTGTCGGCTCCTCTGAGGAAGGTGACCCAGTTGACCCATCCTTTGAGAGTGGCTTTGGCCGTGTTTTTCCAATTCGCTAAGATGGTTTTTACCGCCGCAGTAAGTAGGAGGTCCACTAGGTCTCTCTTCCTTACTTCCTAGGTCTGGTGCCATGAATGCTGTGGCTAGTCCTACGAACCCTGGCTGTATGCTCCTCCCCACTACTGTGTTAATGAGGTCTTTCACCTTCCCCCAGAATGTTTTGACCTTAGGGCACATGAAAATGAGATGTTCTAGGTGACCTTTGCTTTTGTGGCAGTTCCAGCATGTATCACTCTCGCGTATACCAACTTCTGCTAATCTTGCTGGGGTCCAGAATGCTTTGTGTAGGAGCCAGTATTTTGTTTGGGCTAGCTGCGGTGTGATTTTGTTTTTTGTGGGTGACTCCCACAGTCGTGTTTTTTCCACCTCACTGAAGTGTCTGCTATGCATTGTTTCCCAGAAGGATAATGTTTTGGAGTTTAGGTTGGACGTTTTGGGGCTTAGAAGCTTGTATATGTGAGCTGTCTGGTGTCCGACCTTGTTGAGGTTGGTCAAGTAGTGTAGGATGTGAGGTGTCGTCTTAGTTAGGTTCGCTTTAGTTATGGCTGTCCTAATTTTGAGGAACGTGTAGAGTTCTATGTCCGGTAGATTATGTGTTAGTTTAAGGGTGTTAAAAGTAAGTGGGGTGTTATTCTTTTCTAGTTGTGATGGAGTTTTGATTCCCTTCGTGAGCCAGACCTCGTTGTTTAATGTTCGCCCTTTATATTGTATTCTTGTGTTGAACCATATTGACTCCCATTTGGTATTTCCGATACCTTGCTCCATCCGCTTGTCCACCCTTAGCAGGGCTATTTTGGTGTTCCTGATGATGGGATTGGTTGCTGCTGGGTGTTTGTTTGCTGTAAGCATCGCTATGGGGTTTAACTCGTCTAGGATGTTCTTTTCTAGCTCTAGCCACACTGGTGCGTAGTCTTGAGTTGGGGCGATCCAAAAAATACCCTGCTTTGCCAGGCATGCCATTTGGAAGGTTTTGAAGTTTGTGATGTTCAGTCCTCCCAAGTTTTTATTGAGTCGCAGTTTCTGTAGGCTGATCCTGGGTTTCTTTCCTTTCCATACAAACTTGTTTATCATGTTGTCGAGCTTCTTATGGAAATCATCCGTCATTGTCAGTGGTAGCATGCCTAGTGTGTAGTTGACCATTGGTGTTATCATCATCTTTATTGTTTCCACTCTGCCCCACCAGCTGATGTATTTAGGGGACCACAAGTCTAGTCTCTCCTTAACCTTCTTTAGGGTGGTCTCTTCGTTGTGGTCAAGGGTTGCTCTCAAGTCTCTGCCGAAGAGGAGGACCAGGTATTTCAGGGGTTTGGTTTGCCAGGCTAGCCCCGAGGATCCTAAAACTGTTTTCGTTGTATGGACGTTCATGGGTATGCATTCTAATTTGTCCCTGTTCAGTTTATAGCCTGACGCCCGTGCATATTCTTCTATGGTATCCATTAGTGCCGCGATGGAGGTGGTTGTTTTTTTTGTCGTGATTAGTACGTCGTCAGCATACGCTGCCAGTTTCACTGTGTTGTCTTTTATTTGGACTCCTCTTATGTTTGGGTTGTTTCTTATCATGACCAGCAGCGGTTCTAGTGCCAGAATGAACAGGACAGGAGATAGCGGGCATCCCTGCCTTGTCCCCCTTTCTAGTATAAATGGCTCCGATGAGCCCCCATTCACGACTACTCGGGCCTTGGGCTCTTTATACAGTGCCATAACCATGTTCCTGTCTTTGGTACCTAAGCCGAATTTCTCCATGCATCGGTCAAGGAAGGGCCAGGAAACCCTGTCGAAGGCCTTTTCCGCGTCCAGCGCGATCATGACTGCCTGGTCAGTGCTCTGTGCCGTTTGGTTGATGAGGTGGCTGAGGAGTCTGGTTTTGTCTTGAGATAGCCTGTTCTTAAGGTAGCCTACCTGTGAATTGTGGATAAGGTAGGGCAAGAGCCCAAAGAGTCTGGTCGCGAGGATTTTGGCGTACATTTTGCATTCTACGTTGATGAGCGAGATTGGCCGGTAGCTCTGCGGGTATTGAGGGTCTTTGCCTTCTTTGGGGATGACTATGATATTTGCCTCAGCCATAGAAGCAGTCATTCTTCTCTTGCGGATGCAGTGATTGAAGACTTCTACTAGGGTGGATTTGAGCGGCTGTTGGAATTTCTTGTAGAAAGCTGCCGTGTAGCCATCAGGCTCCGGTGCTTTGTTTACCTTGAGTGCTGTTATTGCCATCTCTATCTCTGTTCCTGTGATGTCTCCTCCTAGTGTTTCTCTTTGTTCCGCCGTTAGCGTGGGTAGGCTAATTTTGCTTAGTAGGTCTTCCCCCCCCGTCTGCTACTAGGTTCTTGTCTGCCTTGTACAATTCCTCATAGAACTGTTTGAAGGCTTACAAGATCCCCTTGTTGGTCGTTTGTGATTGGTTTGCTTTGTCCGTTATTGCCGCAATTGAGTGTTGTCTCTGTTTTGCTTTCAGGTATGAGGCTAACGCCTTCCCTGCTTTGTTGGCAGAGCAAAGGTTTATGGATTTGCACTTGTTGATCCATGTGCCAGCTCTTTCGCTCAGTATCTTCTTGAGCTCGTATTTTTTCCTTGTTAGGTCTGTCAGTGTGTTTTTGTCAGTGAGGTTTGCACAGTGTCCTTTTTCTAGGTCTCTGATCTGTTCCTCTAGCTCTGCTATTTTCTTGTTTCTTCCCTTGTTCATTCTGGCTTTGATGTTTATTAGTTTGCCTCTTAGTGTTGCTTTTAGGGCATCCCAGAGGGTGCCTTTGTTAACTTCTGTGTTGTCATTGAAGGTTAGGTATTCCTTAATGTTTCCTTCGATTTCCGTTATATTCTCTGGGTGTTGCAGGATATCACTGTTGAGTCTCCATCTGCGCGTCGGCGTGTCGGCCACTTATTGAAAGGGAGATGTGTGCGTGGTCGGAGATGGTGATTGGGCCATTTCTGTTTGGTCAATCAGGTGTGTGTGTGAGGCTGACATTTGTATGTCATCTATTCTGCTGTATGAGTTGTGTGGGTGCGAGTAGAAGGTGTATTCCCTGGCAGCTGGATGTTGCAGCCTCCAAGGGTCCCTGAGTTGGAGTTTGGTGCATATGTTCCTAAGGATGTTTAGGTTCTGCGAGTCGTGGCTCGGTCTATATGGATGTCTGTCAGTGGCCTGATCTAGTACTTGGTTCGTGTCTCCCGCCAGCAGAAGGAGGTCCTCCTGCTGAAGATCACCTAGTTTGGTCTCTACACAATTCCAGAATTCCTTATCACCTGAGTTAGGCCCATATATGTTGGCAACGTGAATCGTCTCTTCCCCTCTCTTTAAGCTTGTCACAATGTAAATGTATTGGACTTGTAAAGCGCACGGCTGCCCGTAAGCGTCCCGGCGCTTGCTTAGGGAACCCGTCCTGGTATTCCCCTGTGAGAAACCCCGGCAGGGTGTCCACAAAGTGAAAGCCAGGCATCCCGCCGCGAGGGGCCGTAATGAGTCTACCATCGTTGTCTGCATAGCTGTCCTGTAGTGTCAGGTTCGCTCTTTTGCTTAAAAGTGTGACGACCCCTCTTTTCTTCTGTACGGCAGGTGAGCAGAAGACCTCGCCTATCCACTTTGCCTTGAGCCGTTGTGCATCCTCCTCCAAGATTCTAGTCTTTTGGAGGACGTACAGGTCTGCTTTCAGTTTTACCAGGTATTCTAGAGTCTTCCTACGTTTTATTGGGTGGTTGAGGCCTTTCACGTTAAGGGACACCACCTTAAGGTTCGAGTTCGTTGGGGCTGTCATGGCTGTTTTTTGTTTTCGCAGTTTCGCTTGATGTGATCTGGTTCTTCTGTCTCTGTTGTCTGCCGCTCATCTGACCCCCCCATAGGATTGTGCCCAGATTTGTTGACGAAGAGGTTTAGGGCAGTATGCTTGGCCTGTGATATTGCCCCCTGGGTCAGAAGTGGGTGCGGATAGGAAAGTATAGATAGAAAAGGCATGGAAACAAAGAAGTGCATATATCTGTAGTGGAATTAACTCCCCTGCCTCCCCTCCCCCGCCCCCCGAGTTCAGTGGTTTCTTGGCCCATCTGTATCAGTTATGCAACGTGCGTTGCAGCGCATCGCCTTCCCACAATGGTGCCAGCATTCGCAGTGTACGTAACAATGCGGATAAAGGATATGGGTACATCTTCTTGTGTCTTCCTGAGTGGTTTCTGCATCGAACGAGGTAGTCTGTTGGTCATGAGGTAGTGTGGTTGATGCGTTCTGTGCGTTCGGTTGGCCTTCTATGAGAGTTGGCCTGAGGTACATCTTGGTTGTGATTGCCTTGATCGTTCATCAGTCATGCAGGACAGTTCTTTGGTTGAGTCAGCATTCCCCTCCTCCTGCTTCTGCTGCATCTGACGAGGCTCTTCTTTTGGGTACTCCCGGGCTTTGCGCTTCCATGTCTACTGGGTCTCGACCTCTTAGGTATCTCCTTAGTTCGCTGGGCTCATCAAAAATCCGAGTGCCACGTCTGTCTGTGATCTTCATTCTCGCTGGTCCTGCGAAGCTGAAGATGATACCGTCTTTCCGTAGTTTGTCCCTCAGGACCAGGAACCCTTTTCTTGTTTCCACCGTGTGTCGAGAGAAGTCTTGCGTTATGACAATCTTCTGGCCATTCACTTTCACGTTTTGCCCTTTCCGGGCAAAGGCGAAGATAGCTTCTGTGTGGTTGGCACGGAGCGGCTTGCATATGATTGGCCTAGGTCCTCTAGTCTGTGGGGTTTTTGTTGCTGGGACTCTATAGGCCTTGTCTACTTCAAATGGCCTATCGAAGTTCAGACCTGTAAGCTTTGGCAGGAGGTCTTCTAGTAGGGCTGCGCACAAGCCTAGTGTGTATTCTTCTCCCTCTGGCACGCCCAAGAGCCTTATTTTCCCCTTCCTGCTCCGGTCTTCCTGTTCTGCCAACAGTTTCTGCAGATTGTAGGTTGTTTTGGCAGCTTGTCCCAGGTCTATTTGTGCTCTGTGGGTGGAGTCTTCTAGGTCGCTAACCCTTTTTTCCACAGCGTCGATTCTGCAGTTTGTCTCGGATTGGTCCGCTCTTATAGCTGCCAGCTCAAGTTGCATGTTATCAATTGTCTTTTTCGTGGCTTTGGCTAGTTCGTTCCCTTCGTTGATTTTCTTTAGGAGTGTATCTAGTGTCGTCTCGTTTTTGTTATCGTTCTTAATTTTGGTTGGCGATTCCGAAAGGTCCTTCCTGATCTATTTGATGTCGTTGGTGTTCTTATCATCTCGTCCTGCCATGGTGTCGAAACCTCTTCTGGCCAGATAGGTGTGCAACCTGTCGTCTCTTTGTTGTTTGGCTGGGTTGCCTTTTGTCCCTTTTTCTGTGGTTTCCTTGTGCGTGGGTGTTGTATCCACGCGGAATCTGCTTGGCCACCTGACTGTCCTGGTCCCTATCTTCGCCCCAACCAGCTCTGAGGACTTTTCCTGCCTTTGTCTGGGCGGATTGGGCCCCCTTCTTGTTAGCGTTCACCACTTGTTGTTACCGCTGTTTTGGCTAGTTGCATATGTGTGTTCGAGGCCTGCGGGTTTGCAATTGACCTTTTTCGCTTGCGCCGCTGCTCGTCCGGCAGCTGTTCCACTGGGTGAAGTAGCACAGCCCACCGTACCTCTTCTGCGTGCTTGGTTCTGCTCAGTGGGGAGGCTTGGCGTCTCCTTGAGACTTGCCTCTTGCTTGTGGCTCTGCCAGTTCCTGCCCTGCTAATGACCTTCTTGGTCTAGATTCCGCTGCTGCACTCGATATGCTGCTTGCGGTGGACTTATGACCTCGGCCTGTCTGGTATCGCTCTCCAGTGCCTGCTGTTGTTGTCTTCCGTGACTGTGGTAAAATGGCCTGTGGTGTTTGCGTCTGTTTTTAACATCCGGACATCTGAACTAAGATGGCCGCCCCCTGTAAAGTTCTGGTTTAGTTTCGTTTCCGCTCCGGTAGGGTCTTGCTCGTGGCAGCATGGTGGGTAATCTTTATGCGGAGTGCTGGGGGTTTTCCCTGTGATTGCTCTTTGTCTGCCTCTTGTTTCCGCTGTACCTTTGATCCCTCGTTCGACGCGTTTGCTGCAGGTTCGCCTGTCACAAAATGGCCGCTCCCGGTGTGGGTTTCGGTTTCGCCCGCTAGCCTCTGTTATTGTTCTGCTTTGGGGGGTGCTCGCCTTGTTAAGTGTGCTTGGCCTGGGTGTTGTCTGGGTCGGAGGGTTTTATTCGGGGTCGCTTTTTGTGCCTTCCGAAGGCTTGCAGATTCTGTGGTCAGCGTGCGCCCCTTCCGCTGCTTCGCCCTTCTGTAAATGGCTGCGCCTAGTGAGGCTTTGTTTCTTTAGCGCGTTCTTGTTTGGCTTAAGGGTGCACCCTAGCGCAGTGCTCAGCCCGGCTGCGCTTACCAGTTCGTTCACTGTCTTCCGCTGCTGCCCGGTTACCGCTGGTCCTCTACTGGGCTGCCGGTGTGCTGCTCCCTACGGCTCTGTGTGCCGCCATCTTGCGCTCCTCCTCTCGGCGCTCGCCCGAACCTTTTCCTTACTTTCTCGCTTGTTGCACCCTTCCGACCCGGAATGGTTCTTCCTTTATGTGTCTTGAAACTTCAGACACCTTCCCTCGTTCTTTTTTTCTTGGGTTTTGGGCCAATTTGCCGCTATAATCACCGTTAGTTACTCGGGGTGGTGGTGGCTCCGGACTTAGGCGTCTATCCTCCTCGCCATCCAAACCACGCCCCCTCGCCATCCAAACCACGCCCCGAAGGGATGTGTAAGTCCTGAACTTCGTGGAACTCAGGAGCCAGGCCGATAATTTGAGAGATGCGGGATCCAGATGTTGGACTTGTTCCTGGTCCATTGTTTTTTTGTTTTGTTTTTAAACAAACTATTCGTCAATGTGCACAATAGACGCATGACTCTGTACACCATATTCCACTGCAGTATCACATTACATAAACAAATGTCAGCCATTGACTTTTAAAGAAAACCAGCAGCACAGAGTATAATGTACAATTAAGAACCCCACGCGCCCCAACTGTTCCCCTCCGCCCCCACACCCAGAGTTACGCAACCACCACCAAGACCCACCCACCCACACACACACACACACACACATCCCAGACTACCTCCCTCCCCCCGCGCCAGGCCCAACCACCCCGCCCTTACCCTCTTTCCAGTGAGATATCCTCCTTTTCAGCCGGGGGCTCCAGCCACAAACCTCTATAGTCAGCCCACCGCTTCCAAATTTTGAAGTGCTTACGCGGGCAACCCCCGAGCCACATAGACCAGCTGCTCCAACCCCATGCAGAAGTCTAATCCAGCCTTCCAGGCAGCAACCGAGGGCGCTCGCTCATCCTTCCACTTCTGCCACTTATAAATATTGCCCCCGATCCCCTCTATCACATGCAACAGGGCAAACCGTGGCATACGTGGAAGCGTCCACCCCAGGATCTCCGACTGGCAGGAAGACCACTTATGTAGCTGGAGACAAGGCACCACGCATCCTAGCTGAATAAAGTATTGAGTGGACTGCCCAATGAAGTATCGCTCCACAGCATAGGCCGGGCCCCCCGTCTCCAAACCATCACTCGTTGAGGACTAACATGTGCGAGGCCTGATAATATGAAAGGATATCTGAGGTCGCCAGACCATCACAGTAAGTGGAACAAAAGCACGTACGCAATGCAACCCGCACCGCTCCCCCCACAAAGAAACTGCCCCAGAGTAGAGTTTACCAGCTGGAACCATCTGGGCGCGATCGGTTGTGGGTGGTTCTGCAATTTATACAACAGGCGGGGAAGTGCGACCATTTTGAAGATTGCCGACCTGCCATAGATAGTCAGTGGCCTGCACACGCTCCCAGACGCGCACCACATTCTGCTCCCAGGACACCGCCGGCACGTCAGAGGAAAAGGCCCAGATATTTGAGGACCCCTGCCGCCACCTGTAGCGTAGACACCCATGTACCCACTCCAGCCCGAGCCCCCAGAGCGTAGACTTACAAGGGTTCATGTACAGCCCGGACGCCTCCCAGAATATCCACATAATCTCCAGGATCCGCAGCCCGACTTATCCAACGCCGTTAAAAAAAAAAGGACATTGTCCGCGTATAATGCGATCCTGTCTGAGAGAACAGTAGCTCACTCAATCCCCTCCAGCTGTGCATCGATGCGCACCCAGGCCGCGAGGGGCTCCATAGCCAGGGCAAATAGATAATGCAACAGGGGGGCACCCCTGCCGGGTGTCAAGGTGTATTACGAAGCCAGGCGAAACCGCACTCGCAACCCGGACCAACGCCGTCAAGTCAGTGTATAGTAGCTTCACATACGACAAAAACCGGGGGGCCAAGATTAAGCAGACGGAGGAGGGCGAACAGGTAGACCCAATTCGGAGTCAAACGCCCTGTCTATGTCTGCCAGTAGGAGCGCCGCCTGTACCCCTGTCCGCCGCCAGGGCCACGTGAGCCCGCCGTATGTTTGTGCCGCGTCGCCCTCTGGGGCATGAACCCAGCCTGGTCCGGGTGGACCAAAACGGATATACGGCAGAAGACGGTTGGCCAGCGCCTTGGCTAAGACTTTTGCCACCACATTAAGCAGGGAGATGGGACGATAGGAGGCATGCTGCTCCGGAGGCCGTCCCTGGTCCATTGTGAGGAGGGATGGAAACGGTGTCAATAGAATTGGAGTTTTCAGGGAGAAGAGATGAAGTTCCGTGAAACAATGTTGGCGAGGCCATGCTAGGGCTGTTGGAATCAGCGTGCAAGGCTCTGCCTTCCTCTTCCTGAGGAGCCTGGGAATCAGGGGAATCGGTGGAAAGGAGTAGGTGAATTCGCCAAACCATGATATTGAAAATGCATTCCCCAGAGATCCCTGTTGGGGATACTAGTTTGCGAAGTGTTGGCATTTGGTGTTCTGTTGTGTGGCAAACAGATCCAACAATGGTTCGCCCCAGAGAGAAGATGATGTTGAGAATATCCTGGTTTAACTCCCACTCGAGGTAGGTCGTCTGCATCCTGCTTAGCGAGTCTGCCAATGCATTGTCTTTTCCTGCAACATACTCTGCTCGCAGGGAAACTGTGTGCTGAAGAGACCAGTTCCATTGATTTGAATCCACTGAGCGGAGAGAGCCTCTTGAAGAGGACACATGCGGAGGCAACAGTAAGGAACTAGAAGAATGCAGGAAGACCTCATTCCGAGCAGAGATTTGAATAGGCGCACTGAAAGATTTTCTTCTGCGTACGCGTTCTGCCAAACGCAGGAGTTTTTGTTGTTGCTCCTGCGATGGGCAAGCTTTTTTCAGAACCGTATCCAGGACAGCTCCCAGAAATGTTATCCGCTGAGAAGGCTGGGTTGAGGGTAAGACCTAATCTTCTGAAAAGCCACAGACAGGCTTTGGAAGACTTTCTCGCATTGTCAAGAGGGTGCCTTAATGATCCAGTCGTCGAGATAAGGAAAGACCTGGTGATGTTATTGCCTGAGGCATGTAGCCACTGGAGAAAGGCATTTTGTGAAGATGTGTGGGGCTGATTTGAGCCCAAAAGGCAGGACTCGGAATTGGTAATGTCTGCCCGCCACAGCGAACCTCAAACTTCTTGTGCCTTTTGGGGATAGGAATATGAATGTAGGCATCTTGGAGGTCCAAGGATACCATGTAGTTGTTCGCATTGTGAAGTTGCAAGACTTCCTGAATAGTGACCATGCACAATGATTGCTTTTTCAAGTATTTGTTTAGATTTCTTAAATCTAGTATCGGGCTCCATTTCTTTTCCTTTTTGCGCACCAAGAAGAATCGGGAGTAAAAACCTTGTCCTCTTTGATGAACAGGAACCCGTTCTATAGCTCCCTTCTGGATCATTGAAGATATTTCTAGGAGTAAGAGATGTAAATGTTTGTGATTCATATGCTGAGGTGTTGGCGGTGGAGTTTGCACAAATTCCAGAGAATGTCCAAACTGCACCAGCTGTAGAACGCAACGCTCTGTTGTGATCTGATTCAAATTTTGAAGATAGTGGGATATATTTCCTCCTACTTTGGAAGGTGGAAAAGAAACGGAGACTGGCGGTAGAGAGAAATCATTGGCGACTGGCAGAATCCTTCTGTCGCCCGGCTCTTCCGTGAAAAGACTTGTTGTACGAAGTCTGCGTCCATTGTCTCTGTTGAAATTGTGGTCTGTATTGTTGGTTAGAGAATGAGTATGTAGACCTATATTGCTGGTATCCTCTGTTTATATTGCCCTCTACCCCTTGAGCCTCGAAAAGGGGTGCTTTTATATTGAAGGGTATCCAGAGCTCTGGCCGTATCCGTATCTTTCTTGCTACCCTGGAGGGCCTCATCAATATGGGTACTAAAAAGGAGTTGTCCATCAAAGAGCATGTCAAGGATTTTGGTCTGAATTTCAGGCCGGAATTTCGTTGCCTTAAGCCACCCTTGGCGCCGCAGGACTGCCGCCCCAGCCAGTTGGCAGAAACCAGTGGATGTGATGTCCATCGCACAGTCAATAATTTCAGAAGCTGACCTTTCGCCCTCCAGAAGCACCTTTCTTGCTTCTTCCTTAGACTCTTGCGGCAAGGACTCCAAGTATGGCGCAATATCTAACCACATCTGCTGGTTGCAGCGAACCAATAGAGTTAGACGCTGGCACTGTTAACGCGGACATGGAGGAAAACCGCTTTCCAATATTATCCAAGCGTCTGCCTCTTTATCCGGTGGTGCTGAAAGTGGGGCAGAAGGGTTTTTCGATCTGCTTTGAGCTGCCCGAGCAATCACTGAATCAGGCTCGGGATGGCCAATGAGGCAGGCTGGAGCGTTGTCTGGAGCCCTGTATTTCTTGTCCAATCTTGGCAAGACTGGAGGAACTGTAGAGGAATTTTGCATTATCTTGCTCCCTTGATCCCAAATATAGTCTATGATAGGCATAGACATAACAGATTTTTTTAATGGTTCCTTAAAATCGTAAAGGAAACATTCCTGTTGGTGAGAAGGCATTGGCAATTGGAAACGTTGTGCTGCTCTTTCCAGGAGATTATGGAAACCTATATCTTCGGGAGGCAAGTCCGCTTGAGGAGGCAATGGCGATGCTGGAAGAGGGATAACAGTCATCCCATTCGTCATGGTGTGACTGCGTATCCTGAATTTCCCCTTCATGTTGTTCGTCATCGTCCGTAGATGGAAGAGGCAGCACAGGCTCTTCAATGGTAGGAGGCGGAACTTGCGCTCTCAGTGGTGGAGAGAGAACTGGAGCAGGAGACGACGCAGAGGTAGGGAACCTCTTTTTGTAGACGGATCATAAACTGCAGGTCAGAGACCAATGCTGAAGGAAGACAAACCATCTGTGGTTGTTGATGATGGCTGTCGTCATGATAGTACGCCTGCTCATATATGTCTTGATCATCATAATCAGAGTCTTCCTGATACTTAACGTTAAGTTCAGAGGGACTTCTTTGCAGCTCTAAACATACTGTCCTCATCCATAAGGTGAGAGGGAAGCAATGGTTGAACCCTACTGGGTGATGTAAGAGTCAGCCTCTGTTTCATAATTTTTTGTTGAAAATATGTAATTTTCGTCCTTGATTCAGGTGTCAACAAGGCTGTATAGACGTCGTCAACGAGGAATCATCGATGGTTACAATGGACACTACCGTTGACGAGGGACCTCTCGTCGTCGAAGTGGTCGCCGACGGGATGGTAGACGGTACACTCTTCGTCAACGTGTGTATCGACGAGGCACTAGTCCCTGAGCGAGTCGTCGACGCTTGTCACCGGCGACGAGGATTTCTTGATTTTGATAGTCGACGACAAAGGGGTATGTGCTGTCAACGAAGACGTCGTCGACAATAGGAATGCCGACGAGACTGAAAGTGTAGAGATGGTCGTCGTCGACGTCACTCCAATAGCTGTATGAGGAGAGTTTGTCGTCGTCAAGGCCATCATCGACGAGGTGGTCGTCGACGGGTCTGAGGAAAGCTTCTTAAAAGTGTGTTGCACCCTCGACAGAGGAGTTAGAGGGTCTGAAGCTGTTTTTTTCGACCCTTGAAGGGGAGAAGACTCCCTGGCAGGTAACTAAGATTTGGAACCTCCGAAGACTTTTTATGCGTCTTCTTTTGAGGATGCTGCTCAGAAGGACCTGGAGAGACATCTCTGGGCCTTTTCTGAGGAGTCTTCGAAGAGGATTTTGATGAGCTCTGCTTCTCCTCAGAGGACAAGGGGTCTTCTTTGTCCTTAAGCCTCTGCAGCCAAGTTAAAAGCCTACCCTTACGATCTTTTAAAATCTTTGTAGAAAAAGTACGACATACCTTGCGGTCTTTAGGAGTATGATCTGGATAAAGACAGTAGAGGCAGTCCTTATGCTGGTAGTCGACATGTAATCTCTTCTTTTTGCAGGTATCACAGGGCCTAAAAAGGCCTTTTAGTATCCGACATGAAGACAGTAAAGACGTCACTCAGCTAGAGAAATATCCGAAGAAAATACCTTAAATCCAAGAGATTAGGAAAAACCTGAGCAGAGCTCAGAGGAGAATCCCTTAGCACGACGTGTGGTAGAAAATCTGAGGGTCTAAAGCTCCTTCCAGGAAGGTTCCAGAGGGTGGTGGCAGCGGATTGGCTGTTCTCTAGAGTTTGGTCCTTATTATAAAAGGACCTGGATATGTTACTAATGTGAGGCCTTTGGCCTATTACTCTATGTCTAATGGGACATTACTTGACTTATGTACCGGGGACTCCCATCCTGACGGCGGGGAATAATTCAGGCATGTCAATCTATGAAAGATACACTAATACTGGATAATTTGAAACTTGATAGAAAGCGTCCATTCCATAGAACATGAAGGTGTGAGGACAGATATATCTTCGGTTGGATAGAGAATCCACCAGAAAGTGGGAAACTGAAGGTAACTTTCTTCCGATTGATACTTTAAACTTCAGATTCCACACCTTGTGGAAAGATACCAAGGCAATACTCCCCTAGAGGTAGACTGTGGAGTGGCTCAGACCAAAATGTCCTGGAGGACCGAACAGCCAAAATTCCATGCCTGTCAGACCAACCTTTTGAGACAGTAGTGTTTGGTGAAAGTGTACACCAATAGATGTCTCCATCTAACAGATATCCAGGACAAGTCCTCCATGAGCCAGGACGGAGGTAGCAGCTATGGCCTTGGTGGATTGGGCCCTAAACCCCTCTGGCAGCTGCTTCTTAGCAAGTCTTAATGTAGAGAACTATCCATTTAGATCGATTCTGTACTGTTTTGCCTTTCTTTGCCCTGGAGAGCCCAACAGAAAGCCGATCGCCCCCTCTAGTCTTTGGACACCAAGGGAGCACTCTTCTCCTATGTAGATTGTACCAAATGATGGAGTCCATTCTCTGCTTTCAAGATTAGAGGAGGGCAAAGAATGTAGGAACAACAATATCATCCAATATGGAAAGAGGAGAAAACCAAGAAAGGCCACACAGGCCCTGAGCGCAAGCTAGTAAGAAAGTGGTGTAAGGCGGCTAAACTGATAGAGCTTGAAACCCACTGAAGTGACAAGCTGAAGTTGCTGCAAGGAGAAAGGCTGTCTTCAGGGTCAGCAGATAATTTAGGGGACTGTGCAGTGGCTCAAAAGGGGTGTACATCAGGAAATTAAGGCGCAAGTTGAGGTCCCACTCGAGCAATACAAAAGGTTTTGGGGAAACAAACAGACCAAACCTTTAAGGGAAGGCATCACAACAGGGGATTTGAAAAGGGATAGTTGGTCTGGCAAAAGCAAGAAAGTAAAGGGCAGACAAATTACCTTCAACAGTGCTCACTGCAAGTCCTTGCTGGGCCAAAGACAAAACAAAGAGTACCACATCCGACAGTTTGCCTTGTAATGGGTCAGTGTCATTTACTACACTAAATTTGTCCAGGCATCCTGTGTAAACCGATTTTATGAAAGGACGCCTGGCTGCCAAGAGAACATTCACTACCTCTTGAGGGAGATGAAAAATCTGATGTCACCAAGTCACTGCACACAGAGATGTAAATTTCGTAGACCTGGGTTCAAGACCCTCTCGTGGTGGTAACAGAAGATGCAATCAAGCTGCTGCTTCAGGACAGTTGCACATTCTGTTGGCCCAATCCAGAGCCACTATGATGATTTGGACCCAGCTGTTATTATTCGTCTGGCATCTGAGCACAAGAGGTAGCAGGAGGAAGGCATAAAGTTGTCCTGTTCTCTACCTCTAAGGTGGAAGAAGTCTCAGACAGCGCACCTTCTTTGGTATTCAAACACGCAAAATGTTTTGACACTGCACATTTTCGGTGGTGGTTAAGAGATCAAGCCAGGGCTTTCCCCAATAGAGCAGGCTAATGTGGAGGTGGCTCTCTGCCAGAAACCAGATTTCCCTGATCGCCACCTCTCCCAGAAGGTAAACATGTTTAACTGTACACCATTCCACAAACTTGCTCCAACTGCAAGCATATAGAGTATTGGTTGAGGGACGCCAGGCTGCCAGTAAAAAATTGCAGATTATGGGCAGAGGGCCAAAAAAGGTCAACATTCGCCGTTCAATCACCACGCATGAAGGTGAAATCTTTTAAGGTTTGGGTACAGAACCCAGTCCTGCT
Organism: Lissotriton helveticus; assembly: GCF_964261635.1. Taxonomy (NCBI): domain Eukaryota; kingdom Metazoa; phylum Chordata; class Amphibia; order Caudata; family Salamandridae; genus Lissotriton; species Lissotriton helveticus. The sequence continues at coordinate 188,358,780 of NC_136061.1, read as the reverse complement.
GCTGTGATACAAGATCCTTCCAAAGAGGCAGCCCGATCAGGGGGATCAGTGCTCAGTATACCAGACTCCGTGCCCAATTTGGAGCCACAAGAATGACTTGGGCCTAGTCATTCCTGGTCTTCTTGAGACCACTGGGCAGCAGTGGTATTGGCAGAAAGGCGTACAAAAGGCCAGAGCTCAAATCGAGACTAAAGTGTCTCAGAGCAAGAGAAGCTTTGGAAACTCCAGGGTGGAAAACTGCTGGCATTGTGTGTTCTTGGCAGAGCCGAACAGATCTAACCAACACTCTCCCCACTGTTGAGACCTTGCACCACCACCAGGATGCTAGTTTCCGGTCCAGGGAAGACTTGGCATTACAGGCTGGACTGTTCCCATAAGGAACAGGGTCAAGGCGGATTTGCATATGGCTGGGTCTGAACTGGGGTGGCGTAGTGAGCTAAAGAACGATGATGGTTTCAACCAAGATCTGTGACTGGCGGGTGAGTGTTTGAAAAGTTTCAGCGCTCTGTCCATCATCTCCTTATGAAACCATTTGGAATCCACTAAACATACTGCTGAGATCGTCCACTCTGGTGTTCAGAAAGCCCGTCAGGTGTTGAACCACTAGGTATATGCCCTGGTGTTCCAGCCAAGTCCAGTGACATAAAGCTTGTTGACCAAGGGTCCATTACCTTCCCCCTATACATTTTGTTGCAATACCACATGGCAATGGTGTTGTCCATGGTGAACACCTATACCAGCCTTCCCCTGGATTGAAGGAAGAAAGTCTTTAAAATGTCAATTGAACCCAAAGCTCCAACAGACTTGTCTCCAGCAGAATACGAACTCCACATCAGAGTGCTCTGATCGCCACCTCTCACAGATAGCCGCCAAAGCCTAGGAATAACACATCTGTCACTAAAGTCAGCTCTAGTTGGAGGAAGGGCGAGGGCCTGCCACTGACCGTATCACTGTTCATTAGCCACCGCTGCAGGTCTTTTGCAGTTCCTTCCGAGATCTGGACCATGTGGTGGACATTCCCTGGATGCTGCACCCACTGAACCTCAGGACCCACTGCAGAGCCTGCATATTTTAACAGGCATGCGTCACTCTGGGCAGACTTCTGGCTACTTATCCCACATTGGCTGTAGGAACTGCATCGTCTGCCACAAAAATATTGTGTGATTTGCTGGCTGTGTAAAGACATAGTTGAAAGACCCTTCCAGGAGCACAAAAGGAGTTTTGGGGAGGGGAGTGAGGGGTCCATGGAAAGGCCTGTATCCCTGCTATCCTTAAAGCACTCGAGCACCTAGTCTTACTTCTCTCCAAACAAATAAGAGCCAGCAAAGGGCATGTCTGAGTGGTGCTTGGACATTTCCGAAAAAAAGGAATATGCTACTTACCAGTATGCATCTGTTCTTGGCATGTAGGGCTGCTGACATTCAAATCTGTGCATAGATCGCCGCCTTGGGTCCGGATGATTGCACTTTGTTGTCTTGGATGAGTCTTCGAAGTATCACGAGATAGGTGACTCCTCCCCTGGACTACAGTGCGCATGGGCATCCTCTCCATCCTCAGATTGTTTTTCGCCATTGTGGCAGAGATGGAGATAGTAAAGTAAGAGATGGCCATGCCAGAGATAATGCTGCAGCTGCGACAGGCACCGGGGAGGAGGGCGGGCGATATGAATGTCAGCAGCCCTACATGCCAAGAACAGATGCATACTGGTAAGTAGCATATTCCGTTCGAGGCATGTAGGCTGCTGAATTCATATCTGTGCATAGACTGAATAGCAGTATCTCCTCTAGCGGTGGCCACCTGTGCCAGCTGCAGCAGTTTGGAAAAGAGTTTTGAGGACAGCCTGGCCTACAGCAGCTTGCTGTTTTGCTTGCACGTCTACACAGTAGTGTTTTGTGAAAGTGTGTATGGTGGTCCATGTGGCTGCCTTACAGATGTCTTCAAGAGGAATATTTCCTAGTAAAGCCATGGATGCCCCCATTATCCTTGTAGAGTGTGCTCTTGGGGGTACTGTTAAAGTGCGTTTTGCCTTTTGATAACATATTTGAATGCATTTAACTATCCATCTGGCTATTCCTGACTTTGATATAGGATTTCCTTTGTGATGTGGTGCAAAAGCAACAAATAGTTGCTTCGTTTTCCTAAATGATTTAGTTCTGTCCACATAATAAAGTAGAACTCTTTTTACATCTAATATGTGTAGGGCTCTCTCAGCTACTGACTGTGGATTTTGAAAGAATACTGGCAGTTCTATTGATTGATTGATGTGGAAATTGGATACAACTTTTGGCATGAACTTAGGGTTTGTTCTAAGAACCACCCTGTTAGCATGTACTTGCATAAAAGGTTCTTGGATTGTTAGTGCTTGTAATTCGCTTACTCTTCTGAGTGAGGTAATGGCAACCAAGAATGCTAGCTTCCACGTTAAAAATTGTAGTTCGCATGAGTGGAGAGGTTCGAAAGGAGGTCCCATAAGTCTGGTAAGCACTACATTTAAATTCCAGACTGGGGAAGGGGGTGTGCCTTGGAGGGATCACCCTTTTCAGACCCTCCATAAACGCTTTAATTGCTGGTACTCTAAACAGTGAAAGGTGTTGCCTGTTTTGAAGGTATGCTGCTATAGCAGCGAGGTGTAGTCGTATAGAAGAGTATGCGAAGTTACATCTTTGTAGATGCAGCAGGTAGCATATAATGTTTTGTATGGAAGCGTCTAAAGGGTTGATTAAATTATTGTTGCAGTAAATAACAAATCTCTTCCATTTAGCTGCATAGCACGCTTGTGTGGTTGGTCGTCTTGCCTCCCTAATGTTGTTCATGCAATCTGGGGGAAAGTTAAGGTATCCAAACTCTAAGACCTCAGGAGCCAGATCGCTAGGTTCATCGGATTGGGATCTGGGCGTCTGATTTCTCCATGGTTCTGAGTTAGAAGATGGGGTGCAAGGCACAGTCTTTGATGAGGAACTACTGAAAGTTCTAGGAACGTGGTGTACCACGGTTGTCTCGCCCACGTGGGAGCAATTAGGATCAGCGTGAGCGAGTGTTGCCGCAGTTTGCGTGCCACCAGCGTGATCAGCGGTGCTGGGGGAAAAGCGTCCGCAAATCTGCCTGACTAGTTCATCCATATCGCATTGCCCTGTGACAACGGATGTGGGAATCTGGCGGCAAAGTACTGACATTTGGAGTTTTCTTTTGTGGCAAACAGGTCTATTTCTGGGTGACCCCACTCTTTGAAGAATGGGCTGAGAACTTGGGGGTGAATCTCCCATTCGTGTAGTTGTTGGCTGTGCCTGCTGAGCAGGTCGGCAATTTGATTGTCCTTCCCTGTAAGGTGTTCTGCTAGGAGAAAAATGTTCTTTGGAATCGCCCACTTCCATATGCTTTGTGTCAGATGGGACAGCTGTGGAGAGTGCGTTCCTCCCAGTTTCTGGATAGAGTACATTGCGGTCATGTTGTCCATCCGGATCAACACAGTCTTGGTGTACAAGTATTTTTGAAATGCTTTTAGGGCTAGAAATATCGCTAGCAATTCTAGTTGGTTGATATGCAGCTTTTCTGTTTGTTTGTCCAGAGCCCTTGTACTGTGTATTGAAGGAGATGGCCTCCCCAGCCTGTCAGGGATGCGTCCGCTGTTAGTACTAGTTGTGGAACCGGCTCTTGGAACAGTCGCCCCTTGGAAAGGTTTTGTGGGTTCCACCACTGCAGAGAGTTGTGAGCGCAACTGTCTACCAACACTAGGTCTTTTAGTTGTCCTTGAGCCTGGTTCCATTGCCGTGCTAGGCATTCCTGTAATGGGCGCATTTGAAGTCTGGCATGAGGGACAATGAATATGCAAGAGGCCATCATGCCTATGAGCTGCATAAAAACTTGAGCTGGCAGAGAGTGTTGTGGCAGGAATTTACGAATCAGCATACTGGCTATCCTTGCTGATTTTGGATATGCTTTCGCCACTGAGGTGTTTATAGTGGCTCCTAGGTATTGTTGTACGTGGGATGGTTGCATATGCGACTTTGTGTAGTGGATTGAAAAGCCTAGGCTGTGTAGCAACTGAATTGTTTGGGACGTGTGTGCTGCACACTCTTGGTACGATTTTGCTTGTATTAGCCAATCGTCCAGGTAAGGGTACACATGGATGTGCTGCCTCCTGAGAGGTGCTGCCACTGTCGCTAAGCATTTTGTAAACACTCTTGGAGCCGTGGTAACCCCGAAGGGCAAAACGTTGAATTGGTAGTGTTGACCTTCTATTGTGAACCTGAGGTATTTTCTCTGGGCTGGATGGATGGGTATGTGAAAATACGCATCCTTGAGGTCCAGTGTTGCTAGGAAATCTCCTTGCTGTAGCAACTGGAGCACTTGTTGTAGTGTGATCATATGGAAGTGCTCAGATAGTATATATTGATTTAGGGGGTCTGAGGTCCAATATTGGTCTGAGGGAACCGTCCTTCTTTGGGATAAGGAAGTATAGGAGTATACTTCTGTCCCTTGTTGGTGGAAAGGGACCTGCTCTATGGCCCCCTTTTTCAGCATGCATTTCACCTCTTGTTGTAGCAGGGTGATGTGTTCCGTGGACATAGGACATGTCTGTGTGGTATGTTTGGTGGTGTAGAAGTCAGTTCTAGGCAATAACCAGACTGGATAATTTCTCTCACTAACCTGTCTGTGGTAATTGCGTGCCAGACAGGTAGGAACTTTTGTAGTCTGCCTCCGACCAGTGTTAAGTGGTCTGGAAGTAGCGTGATGAAGTGACCGTTTTGTGGCAGTGGAGGCTCTGGTGTTATTGCCTTCATGTCCTCTTCCCTTATTATTGTTACCTCTGTAACCTCCTCTGGTTGTGTTCTTGTTGAAGGAACCTTGTGTGTTACTTTTGTATGAGGCAGATGTTTGCGAGGTATTTCCTTGTGTATTTGCTCTGCATGAGGAGCGTCGAAAGGAGCCCCTATGTGGCAGAATTTGCAATGCCCCCATTGATTTTGTGGTTTCTGTGTCTGTTTTCATTTTATCCAAAACGGTATCGACAGCAGGCCCAAATAGAAAGTCCTGATTGACAAGTTGGTTAAGAATGGTGGACTGCACCTCATTCTTAAAACCGGAAATACGCAGCCATGCATGTCTGTGTAGTAAGACGCTAGTGTTTATAGACCTGGCTGTGGTGTCTGCTGCGTCAAGCGCACATTTGATGGAGGAGTTTGGTATGATTTTCCCTCCTGTATGAGGTCATTAGCTTGTGCTTTAAAAGGCTCAGGTAGGTGTTGCATTAGGCTTTCGAGCTGATCATAGTGCGCCCTTTCGTAACGAGCAGTAGGGCTTGTGTATTAGCAATCCTCCATGAGTTGGAGGCTTGTGCTGCTACCCTTTTGCCTGATGCCTCTAGTATTTTTGACTTTTTGTCAGGGGGAGGTGCTTCCCCTGTTGTCTGGGAGTTGGCTCTTTTACGTGCGTTAGCCACCACCAGTGAGTCTAGTGGCAAATGCCCTTTGATGTAAGTAGGGTCTGTAGGAGCTGCCCTATACTTCTTTTCAATTCTGGGATTAATTACCCGTGCCCTGGCTGTCGCCTTAAAAATGTCAGGTGCGTGTTTTAGAACTCCCTTTAACATGGCGAGTGTTCTGACACTTTTTTCTGCAGTAGGGAATGTGTCAAATAAGAAGTCTTCTTCTACAGGGTCCTTATGCATGTCCACATTGTGGAATTGTGCTGCCTTGTCTATGAGTTGATTGAAGACTACGGTGTCATCAGTAGGTGATGGCTTAGTAGGATAAGTGGATACATCAGGGATGGGATGGGTGTTGTAAGGGTCTGTTGACTCATCCCAAGGTTCCTCTTGTGATTCAGGATCGTGGGAAACCATATAGAGGCTGTGCCTCATCCCCTGTGTTTCCCTCATTGTCCCCGTGGTGAGAACGAGAGTAAGGAGCAAAAGGGGTAGTAGGCACGATAGGTTGAAAAGGGATGAAGGGTCTAGAGGGAGAAGTCCCAAAGTCCTTTTTCTTCAATGGAATAGGGGAATGAGGTTAAAAGTCCAAAGGCCTCTTTTTCCTATGCAGGATGGTAACTTTACCAGTCTCTGGATTAATATATATCTTTGCCTGGTCGTCAAAAGGATCTGGGTGGAATAGTTCTTACTCTACAGTCCTGGTTGGAGTGGTTTTTCAACGACTTTTGGTGTTTTGTTGGACTTTTTCGGCTCAGGCCCTTTTTTCGGGTTGACAAGTGTTTTCCGGTCGACCAGAAGTTTCAGTTCGACACGTTTTTTGTGCTCCATAGGCTTCTTTGGATGAGTGTCTTTTCCAGAGTCGATGTTCTTTTTCGGATTGACTGGTGTCTTTGGAGCCGTTATCTTTGGCTCAACAGGTTTTTCCGGCCTTGCTACGGGCTTTGGTATGGCAGCGTTTGCCGGGTCGACGGATTTCGGAACAGTAAGCTTGTTCGGGTCGGCGCCCTTCTTTGGTTCAGCGCCCTTCGGCTGTGTGCCTTTGTTCGGGTCGACTACTTTTTTGGGGTCGACAGTTTTTGGCTGAACGGCCTTTTTGGGGTCGACAGTCTTCTTTGGCTCAACGCTCTTTGGCTGTACGTCCTTTTCGGGATCGACGCCCTTCGGGTCGACGACCTTCTTTGGCTCTGGAACCTTCTTCGGGACGATGGTACTGGGCCTTGGGGTTTCTGAAGGTTTCGATTTCGGAGCTGAGCCGGACGGCGGGGCTGGCGAAACTTTATGATCTTGGCTAAGGCCTTTTGGCGATGCCTCGACCGGAGCCTTTGGTAACGGGCTAATTGGTGTCGGGGGCAGGGTACTCGCGATTAGCCCCGGTGGGATTTCGTCATCTGAGTCTGAGTAGTCCTCGACGGTGACGATTTCTAGGTCCGAGTCTGGAGCTTCCTGTAGATCCTGGTCAACATCGAAGATGTTGTCCGGTTCCGGTGCCTGTAGCTGCATTTCTTGCCTAGCGGCCCGTCGGTTTCGTATACTTTTCTTGGATCGAGACTGGGCGCAGGCTGGGCAGTTCTCTTCCCTATGGTCTGGGGAAAGGCACTTGTTGCATACTGAGTGTTTATCAGTATGTGGGAACTTGGAGTGGCACTGTGGGCACCTTTTAAACGGGCTTCTTTCCATCGACGGACGGCTCACGTGGCGTCGAAAAGGCCCAACGGCCCGCGTCGACGACCGATTCGAGATGGAAGTTTGGATCGAGTAGAGAGGTACCGAACGAGAACAATACCGTCGAAGCCGAAGGCCTTTTGGCCTTTAGAAAGTTTTGTTTTCGATTCCGAAGTTGGAGTATAGGAGTTAGCATCGGAACCCAATGGCAGAAAAAAACAATCTGAGGATGCCCATGCGCACTGTAGTCCAGGGGAGGAGTCACCTATCTCGTGATACTTCAAAGACTCTTCCAAGACAATAAAGTGCAATCATCCGGACCCAACACTAGGCGGCGATCTATGCAAAGATATGAATTCAGCAGCCCACATGCCTCGAACCAGTGGTTCTCAATCAGACGTGGAGCCTAAGGGCCACAGACTATGAAATCGCTCTGCCAGCAAGTCTCATGTCCAGCTCACATATTATGGTGAACTTGGCTGTATCCCTCCGGTCAGCAGTTGCTTGAGAGAGTATAGCGTAAGTCTCGTGAGACTATGGGCAGCACTTGCACAACAGAGCGCCAGATCATATATAGGAGTATCGGCCCAAGAGGCATGCAGTGGTCCCCAACTGCAGGGCCAGGTTGGCAGAAGAGGACAGCCTATTCACAAAGGAAACCAGGCTTTGAGATTCCCATACAGGTGTAGTAGTAGGGAAAGCACTGGGGTTGATTTTAGAGGTAGAGGCCTGGACCACCAAGTTCTCCTGGGTGGGGTGCTGGGTGAGGAAACCGGTGTTCCTTGGGGTGGGGCAATGGCGGCAGGCAAATGCCCTATGCACAGGAGCTCTTCTACAGGGCTAGTAACAAGACCCAAGTAGGATGTCAGTAAGGGCTTCATTAAATGGCCGTAGTGGTCAGGTAGGGGAAACTCCCGGCTGAAACACCCCCATCCAGACATTTGCCTTGACTGCCAATGAGGGTAGTGGAAGGTCCAGTACCTCAGCCGCCCTCCACACCACCATTGTGAATGAGGCACCTGCTTCCATAGAGACCAGGCCAGTGAAGTGTCCAGTCCAATGGCATCCGCCAGATCCTTACACCAGTTATCCTCTGGATCTTCTAATGTCTGGTATCTGTAAGGGTCTGCAGAACCACACCCAAATTTCACCCAATCCAGGCCTGTCTTATGAATAAGGCACTGTCTCCGAAAAAGGGAGTCTGCCTCGAACAAATGTAGAGGTTGAGGTATCGGCAGTGCTCTATATCCTTCAATAGATACTTGGGGCCAGACTGTCGTCGAGGGCAAACCCGCCAGAAGACTAATAGGGGACCCTCTCATACCAGTGGAGCTCATGGGCACTCCAGTGGGGTCGGGCCACCAAACTGAGGTGCTTGCCTTAAAATTCTTTACCTTGGGCTGGTCTAGCTCCTGGAAATTCAGGTAGGTGCAGAGACAGCACAGGCACAGGCTCCACTACAGGGCTTGGCCTCAAGTGCGGATAGCCCCACGACTCATCCGAAGTCTTGCACGGTGAATTAGAAGACGTGACTGTTTCCTTCTTGTGGGACTTGCACAACTTCTGCGGACTTGGGAGTGTGAGGATTGCCTAGTACGACTTTGCAAACAATCTTGGTACCTTCCTTACAACAACACCTTGAATGTCAGTCAATTGACGTCAGGTGTCTAAGAGCTTGAGGAAGCAGTCCTTCAGCACCTTAGAGTAAATGCCGCAACAGTCCTTGCATGTTTTGGCATTGTGGTCACACTAAAGACACCAGAGACCAACCAAATGTGGGTCCATCACCAACATCTGGTGGCAACAGGCACCGCATGTTTAAAAACGGCCTTTCTGGTGGACATCCTTCACACCAGGAGACAGCCTCAAATAAAAGTCCCAAAAGATCTTTGACAAAGTCAAACAAGCATTGGCATAGCCATTAGGTCTCGCCATTGGGGCCTTATAAGAGATTATAGGCCTTATAAGAAATATAGATACATGTCCTTAACCGCATGCGTGCGGCGGCTTTTTTCGCGCTGTGCTGCATTTTTAAAATAACCGCGTTACATGACGAGCGGCGCATTTGCATCTGGAGCAGGAATCGGAGCGGGGGGGGGGGGGGATTCCAGGAGACTGGCCAACCTTCCTGAGTACTTTTCTGGATTTCCTGAATAGAGCAGCGTTCCCGAGTTAAGCCGGCAAAGCTGCCCCATTCTCCCCCGGATACAGCTAATGCTAGCAGTTTGCTGTGCAAGCAGTAATCATTAACATCAACAACATTTAGGCCACAGGACTAACCCCATAAGTTGCAACTAAATCCAGCAGAAACTATTTGTAACTTCAATAACATTTAGGCCACAGGACAAACCCCATAAGTCTCAACTAAATCCAGCAGAAACTATTTGTAACTCATCAATTGGAATTTCCATTGTATTATTGTCAAAACAGAAAAGACGTTACTACTATTTCTTCTTCAGTAATGCCTCGTGTATCTTTAGTTTGATTCATTCATTAGCAGGATAAAAAAAAGCATGTTGCATAATTTGACACTTACAATTTACAAAAAAACTGGAATGAAAACTAAACATTATGTACTCTAAGCAAACTAGGGTTGTGTCACAACGGAAGCCAATGTTCCCAATTCTTCACAGTTGGCAGTATTTACATCAGGCATAAACCCACCCCGAGCAAAGTACACTGCTAGTCAAAAAGTGAGACACTCTGGAGAGGTACTGTGACCAGAGAATACTTAGGCAGCCTGCTCATCAACCCCATACATTTGAATTGCCTAATCTCTACTGATGACGGATAACAATCCAGAAACACTTGTCTAGAGAAGGCCAGCACTAATCTGCACCTACCTGGTGAAACACTCGAGACTTTGCAAGTACACACACTTGGCGAACTGCATTTACTATGATGCCCAAGGGCGAACCTGCTGGGAGGTGAAGCAGTGTGATCCCACATTTGTTTCCTCTTTAAAAGGCTCCCTCGAGCCATTTGAGCTGAGCTCGTGGAGAGGTACCTGCGCGCCTGGAAAGGTACTGTGACCAGAGAATACTTTGGCAGCTTGCTCAGCATACCCCATACATTCTTATTGCCTAATCTCTACTGATGACAGATAACAATCCAGAAACAAGTGTCTAGAGATGGCCAGAACTAATCTGCACCTACTTGATGAAACACTCGAGAGACTTTGCAAGTACAAACACTTGGCAAACTGCATTTACCATGATGCCTAGGGGCGAACCTGCTGGGAGGTGAAGCAGTGTAATCCCACATTTGTTTCCACGCTGCGAGTTGGATTTGTCCCTTCAAAATAACTAATTTCCTGCTTAGATCGCTCCTGTGAAAACACATCTTGCAATTTACAGCCATACCTCTCTGCGTCTCACACATGAAAGTGTTCTGGCTTTGGTTTACTTTGCAAGTGGTTTGCAGGGCTTGCTGCAACAGAGTGCGTGCTTTCTCTGCCTCACTTACACAAACAGAAGCCCTTAGTTGTGTCGACCCCTACATGTGCCTTATTTTGTTCTTAATGAGCTAGGCGTGAGAATAAGTGTCAGCTCTTCCTACTTATTGTTTATGTCCAAGGATTAGGAGCAGATGTCTAAGGAAAAGAAACTGCAACTCTGCAGCTTAAAACTGGCATCCCGCGTGACACAACCCGGTACCTGCGGTTCACAGGCCTATCCAGTAACTCGCCGCCTCAGTCATTTCCCCAGACCTTATCAGTCGTGCACAGATACACAGCGATAAAGGGTGCTATATATACACCGCCAGAGCATGGTGGTTTGCGTGCCTCTCTGACTCACAGGAACTGCACACGTCAAAGTTTAAGTGTATGAGTATCACATAATATCCCAACAATGCAAACAATAAGTACATGTGTACAAACAAGTCTTATATAAAAAATAAAAAAAAGCACGGCCATGTTGAAGTTGTGTTCATGACACCGCACAAAATCAGTGAAATAAAAGTGTGGAAAACAAACGAAAAACATAGGAGTGTAAAGAGACCTGTAAAATGGGTGGTAGCCACAAAGTAAACAAGCATTGGCATAACCAATAGGTCTCGCTTTTGGGACCTTAAGTATTTGGTTATGCAGCACACTATCCCTGGTGCAACAACATCAACTGTTGCACGGCTAAACACTTATAGTCCCAAAGGCGACCTATTGGCTATGCTAACTCAAATAAATACTCTGTAACAGCCCAAGACTCCGTCAGATGGAGGGGATGGGAATACACTAAGAACGACAGCAGACGCGAGGCAATAAAAAGGAAAGATATGAGGCACAGTACATAAAACAAGATCTAAGAAAGCAGAGGAATGCGCAGAGACACAAGGCAGAGAGGAAGAAGAACAACATTAGATGGCATACATAGAAAGAAACTGTGAAAAAAGCTGACAGCTTCTCATTACCTGACCTCGGACGCTGCTCTTTTTGCTGGCTACCATGCCGTGTACCGTTTACACAGTCGCAGTTTGAATATGACAAAATTCAAAGGGATGTATATTGATGTTTCCCATTATGAGTAACTTTTCAAAATTGACCTAACTTTGACCTTTCTGAGCCCTGAAGAAGTCTCGATTACGAGACGACACGCGTTGGCTAAAAGAAAAATTACCTGTGTATCTAGATTTTATATTTTGGATCAAGTAATAAAGAACATTTATCGATCTGTGGAGTCCGGACCTGTTCATTACACTACTTTTCCTTGAAACTGCTCTAATGAGAAAGAACTTATGTGATACTTTGTTTTGATGGGTGCGAATTCCCCCCCAAACATTTGTGTATTTTTGGGCATTTGCCCAATAGGGAGTAAATAGGGTTGTACTCCCTGGTTTTTTGAGCACCATCACTATACCAACTAGCCACTTATATCAATAGGTGCAGTTCTTTAGCCTCGACCCGGTTATATTATTCTCAGCCAAAAGATAAATAGCAGACAAATACACAGACAAACGAAGGCAAACCTACGGTCAACAGAAAAGTGGAAACCTGTAGAGCCAGAACATGCAAAAAGTGAGTACTAGGCTTTGCTAACCGGCAGGGTGTGGAAAACAGGATGGGTGAAGGGAGGGCGAGTGTTACCAGAACACACTGGGGTCAGCCAAATGAAGCAAGTCAGTTAGGTGGCACTTTAGCATTATTAATGACTGACGGCACGTCTTCACAGGTGGCGCATTCACAAACTTTGCGCACACACAGGATAATAAAGCCTAAATTTGTGCAACCCGCCAGGAGAGTTATTTCCTGCTCAAATGGGAAAATTTTCACCCATTTGTGCAGGAATTAGCTCAATCTGGCAACACTGAGAGCACTGTTCTAGGATTAATACCAGAGTGAGCCGCTGTTTTACAAACATATTGTATCACCCCAGACTCTCTAAAATGTGTGGGTTAGCCTTGTTTTCAATATTGTTCATGTGCTGACACGTACTCGAAGAGTCACAAATTTGACAGAAGAATGTCACTCAGAGCCGGACTTAAACCACAGAAACACCACACATACCGATCTGAAAGCTTAGCAGGTAGGCTGTAGAAGTTTGTGGCGCAGCGTAAAGATTACCTTCCTTTGGTTTTGAAAAGTTGACTGGTATATTAAGCAAATCACACTGTACACTATTTTTGGACTGGCGTACTATGTTCACGGGTAACGAGGAGTCTCAGGATGAAAAGTGCTGTGGTTATGAAAACCAATAAATAATAAATGAACATGCTGCATCTCGACAACTCTGGGTCAAAGAAAAAACACAGCAATGACGCACAGCTCTCGGTTCTACTCTATAATGGCATGAACAGTGTGCAAGGTAATTTTTCGAGGCTTGCTGCAGGAATACACATGCCCTCGATATACCAATCAGACTGTGGGGCCTACCAGCGTTTCAATTACAGGAAACTGAATGACCACTGGGAAATCCTGTGTAGTGAGGTTTGCCAGTCAGATTTTACCTCCGGTGGTTAACTTAGTCAGCCAGTCACTAGGTGGCACTGCAGAGCCTAGACCATTTCCTGCCAAGCAGAAAAAAAAATACAAAAAAAATTTGTGCAAGAGCAACGTGGAAACCCCGGGCGGAAATCCCCCCCCCAGTGGCTGGCAGGGAAATCCTAAAGTACAGTGTTTAGATCCTTAAGTACAGTGTTCAGGGAGGCAGAGACCATCATAACAGCATCTAGGAGCGCGATGGTGGCTAGGACAGCGGTCCAGGAATGCAAACAATGAATGGGAGTCTGTGAGCCTGCCACCAGCGAACCCTGGATATAAATGCAGGTGTGAAGAGGCGCCGGGTTGCTTATCATTTAAACAGTGATGCGGCCCTGAAAGTGAAAGAAAAAAAGCATATAGGGCTGAAAAGGGAGGAACAAAGGACTTAGGGCAACAAGCATGGGAGTTGTGTGCACAAGCTATAAGAATTTTTTTAAAAAGCTCGAGTGGTGTGCACGCCGGCAACGACATGTGAAAGCAGCTGCAGCGTCGCATCTGGCGAGTGGTGTGCGATGTGCGCGCACCGTGATGAGAGGAAAGCCAGATGGCGCCTATGCTCGTAACTGTGCACGCAACCGCACACACTATGCCACCCAAAAAGCTGTGGTCGGCTTTTTAAAGCCCACTCACTAAATGTCTCACCAGAGAAGTGAATGCGCTGGCTCAGGCGAGACCTAAAAACACACCCAAAGGAGCGCCAAATATCAATGTGTTACGAATGTGCAGAAAGGACTTGAGAAAGGCACAACACGGAACAAATGGAAAGTGGTGAGAGTGACCTTAGCACCCCGGACCGGACACATCAGCCTTGCAGAGCAGCGCATGCACGCGGCTAGGCTCGACCTAAATTAGGTCAGTCAAAAAAGTGACTGGATTAGTCCTTCTCAGGACCTGCACTGACTGGCATGGAAGAAAACAAGTTACTTACCTGTAACTTCAGTTATCCAGTACTGGTATCTTTTATAGATTCACATGCTTAGAATCATCCCCGCAGACGAGGTGGGAGTCTCGCAGTACCATAAAACATATACACTATAGTCATAATAACATTATACCATAGGCTACAGTGTATAGAAAAGTCACTACAATAGCCTATCTCAGTCTTTTTGTAAAAAGAACCAAACTTGGAAATCAGCCAATCAGGCAGTAGCATCCCCTAGAACCTTCCCAACAGAGGCAAACCCTCAGATTTTCGTAGCACTAGTGACAGTAGTATATCATCATAAGGTAAGCCTCTCCGGGGAGGAGGGTGTATCGCATGTGAATCTATGAAAGATACCAATACTGGATAACTGAAGTTACAGGTAAGTAACTCGTTTTCTTATCCAATATTGGGGTATCTTTCATAGATTCACATGCTTAAAATCAGAGTAGCTAGCAGTAAGTAATACTTCTATACATAGTGGAAGGTGGGTATCATAAGAAGTTCAAGAGATACCATGTCAAACCAATGTAACATACACAAACCTATCTATATTGTCTGTAAAAATAAACAATACATATACACAATAATGGCCATATGAAATAAATCTTTACAATACCAAAAAATAATATTCTTGCCATCAGGCTTACCAACTGCTGACTCGGCTTCTGTTGCCAGATCCAGGCAGTAATGCAGAGTGAAAGTATGTACACTTTTCCAGGTTGCAGCTCTGCAAATCTTGTCCAAAGACACACCAGCAAACAATGCCGTGGATGATGACATTGCCCTGGTAGAATGAGCTTTCGGCTTGTTTGACAAAGGACGGCCTGCCTTGCAATAGCAGAACTGAATTGCAGATGCAATCCACTTTGAGATAGTAGTTTTTGAGATTGCTGATCCTTTTTTAGGGCCCCCATATGAGAGAAATAACTGGTCTGATTTTCTGAAGGACACAGTCCGAGATATGTAAAATTTCAGGCATCTTTTGACATCGAAAATATGCAGAGACCTCTCCGCCACGGAAGACAGATTGGGGAAGAATGTTCGCAATACTACAGGCTCATTGAGATGAAATGACGTTGGGACTTTAGGTATGAATGAAGGATTAGTTTGCAAAAGGACGTAATCATTAGTGAATTTCAAACAAGGTTGTTGTATAGTGAACGCCTGTAACTCGCTGACCCGTCTGGAAGAGGCGAGTGCCAACAGCAAAGCGGTCTTCCATGAGAGATATTTAATATCTGCTTTATGAATGGGTTCAAATGGATGTTTCATAAGCTGCTGTAGCACTACATTTAGCCTCCATTCTGGAGGAGGAGCTTTAATAGGAGGAAAAGTCCTAAAAAGTCCTTTCAGGAACTGTTTAATGAGACAATTGGAACAAAGTGACTCCAAACCTGAAGACCTTCTGTATGTAGAAATAGCGGCCAAATGCAATTTAACTGAAGTGAACCTCAGACCAGACTTAGAGAGTGATAACAAATAAGGCAGAACATTATCAGGAGAACATTCCAGTGGATGTAGATTATTATTAGAGCACCAGTTACAGAATCTTTTCCATTTTAAGGCATAGGTTCGCAATGTAGAAGGGGCTCTTGCTTCATCCAGAATGTCTCTGCATTCCTGTGGCAAGTTTACATCTCTGAAATCTGTGAGTCCATGAACCAAGCATGGAGTTGCAGCTGAGCTGGGCAAGGGTGAAGAATCTGTCCCTCGCTCATAGATAGCAGATTCTGTTGTATCGAAAGGCGAAATGGCTTGTACTTGGAGAGAAGAAGTAGTTCCGTGAACCAATGCTGACGTGGCCATTTCAGTGCATTTAGAATCATGCAACATGGTTCCTTCTTCATTTTGTGTAAAAGTCTCAGGACTAGAGGAACAGGAGAGAATGTGTAAGCAAAGATTCCTGTCCACCTTATCATGAAGGTGTTCCCCCAGGAACCCTTCTCCGGTTCCCAACTTGCGAAGAAAGGGCACTTCCGGTTGGTCCTGGTTGCAAAGAGATCCAGATTTGGTTTGCCCCACTTCTGGAAGATGTTGTCCAGCACAGATTGCTCCAGCTCCCATTCGTGGCAGGATTTTGTTGTTCTGCTGAGAAAGTCTGCCCAGGTGTTCTCCCAGGGGCGCATATGTTCCACTTGGATTGCTATTTTGTTCAAAAGAAGCCACTTCCATATCTTCTGAGCCTCTTGGGACAGAATGCGAGACCTTGTACCACCCTGCTTGTTTGGATAATGCATACAAGTGGTGTTGTCGGTTCTGAGAACTGTTGATCCTTGCTGTCGAGGAAGAAAAGATTGCAGGGCCAGTGAAATTGCCCGAAGTTCCAGAAAACTGATGTGCATTTTTGCCATTGCTGAAGACCACTTTCCTCTTATGCGGAGGTCTTGAAGGTGGGCCCCCCCAACCTTCCAGGGAAGCATCTGTGGTGATGATAAAATCCAGAATTGGTGATTAAAAAGTGAGCCCTACGGAGACATTCTTGGAACTCCCCCACCAAGAAAACGTTTTTCATAACTGGTGTCACTTGCACTATGTCGTCGAAAGAACCTGTGATCTGGAGCCACTAGTTGTCCAGCTGCTCTTGGAGTGGTCTCATTTTTAACCTCGCCTGAGGTACTAGCAGGATTGCTGACGATAAGATCCCCAGAAAAGATTTGATCATTCTCACTGAAGCAAACTTTCTTTTTAGAAGTTGTGATGCCAGAGAGAGAGAAGGCAGGACATCCTGTCTGCGGACAAGAATGCCTTTTCTTGAATAGTGTCCAATTTTGCTCCCAGAAATTGTATTACTTGAGACGGATAAAGGCTTGACTTTTGGGTATTTAGTGAGAGGCCCAGCGAGTGAAACACCTGTAGGCATTTTGTTGTTGCAAGAGAAGCCTGATGAAAGGATGGAGCCTTTATTAACCAGTCGTCCAGGTATGGGAATAGTTGGGACATCTTGCAGCCTGAGATGCGCTGCCACCGGAGCTAAGAATTTGGTAAAGACTCGTGGAGCCGAACGTAGGCGAAAGGGAAGTACTCTGAATTGGAAGTGCACACCTGCCACCGTGAATCTTAGAAATCTTCGATGCTTGGGACGAATTGGGATATGAAAGTACGCATCCTGGAGGTCCAGGGTTGTCATGAAATCTGCATGATCTAGAAGCTGAAGAATATCCTGGAGTGTTACCATGCAAAATGATTTCTTCTGAAGGTACTTGTTCAGCATCCGCAAGTCTAAGAGACGAGTAAGCCGGTGGCAGAGGCAGACTGTATCCGCTTGTGTGCTGCAAGCATTGCACTGTGGGCGCGGATTTTGAGCGTTTTTATAATGTAATAGGGATTGTACTGCTGTTTTTTAAACATAGTGTGAGCGAGTACTGCTGGCAGGTTTCTACGATTGAATTGCACTTGAGCTGGTATCGGTTTTTAAAAATTGCGTGCACTCTACTTCTGGGCTGACTAAAAAGTTCGGGGGGTCACTCACCTACTGCACTTCCGAACCCGGTCCGCCGCGTCCATTATGGGCGTTTGATGCAGAGGGTGAGGAGCCCAGCACTTCCGGGCATATAGCAGTCAGGTCAGCGCTCTAGCTGCGCTGTACACGACCTCGATAAAAAGTGGGGAGGAACGTGGCCACGCTGTGGAGACGAGTAAGCGGGTGGCAGAGGCAGACTCTATCCGCTAGTGTGCTGCATGCATTGCACTGTGGGCGCTGATTTTGAGCGTTTTTATAATGCAATAGTGATTGTACTGCTGTTTTTTAAACAAAGTGTGAGCCATTACTGCTGGCAGGTTCCTACGATTGAATTGCACTTGAGCTGGTATCTGTTTTTAAAAATTGCGTGCACTCTACTTCTGGGCCGACTAAAAAGTTTGGGGGGGTCACTCACCTACTGCACTCCCGCCCCGTCCACTACGGGCATTTGATGCGGAGGGTGAGGAGGAGCCCAGCACTTCCGGGCACATAGCAGTCAGGTCAGCGCTCTAGCTTCCCCTCCCCCCGCCCTACCTCCTATTTATGTGTGTGTGGGACAGCGTCCGCGCGCCGAAGTTGTGCCAAAGTTAAGCCCGTCTGCGCCCGGACGCCACAACCCCTGTGCGAATTGAGAAGACCCACACTCACTATGGGAGACAGGAACTGCTAAATCTACGTCCACCCAGGGTGGGGTCATGTTGGCACTCTATGGAGGCATTAACACTCCGAGACTGCTTACTGTGTTCCTTTAAGGGCAGGAGGGAACCGGCTAGTGGGTTATGCAATAAGAATCCAGGGAGGCTTGCTGAATTGTAGATCGCTAAGTAAGCACAGTAATCAGATCTGGGATCTCCTTTTGGATGAGAAGCTGGACTTTCTCTTCCTAACGGAGACTTGGCTGGGGGAGAACTCTGACCCGGACAAAATAGAAGCTATCCCGCCAAGCTACTCCTTGGCCAGAACAGATAGGAGCGGGGGGAGGCGAGGGGGGATTGCCATTGCTATTAAGGCTCCGCTTGAATGCACTCTAGAACCCCTAAAAATAGATAGATACTGTCCTCTTGATGGATTCTCTGTCATCCCTCGGTCTTAACCATATTGTAAAAGGCCCCACACACTCAGCTGGCCACACCCTGGACGGGATCTTTACTAATGACCCCAGGACTCCCCTTCCTCTGTCCTGGTCAGATCATATGGCCATTCCCCTGGATTTTATACATCCCAACCCTCCTTCATCCCCTACCAGCTCCTGCAAGTGGGAACTCGGAAGAAATTTCAGAGCAATAAATAGTCACCTATTAGCCCCCTTTCTGCCCACTCACCCCCAGACTCTTACAAATGACATTGACTCTGCCGTTTCTGAACTGCATAACGCTATCTCAAAAGCGGTGGATAAACTTGCTCCCATTAAACAGACTTACTCCGCCAGGAAACGTCCCTCGGCCCCTTGGTACTCCAATTCGCTCAGATCTCTGAGGCAGGGATGTAGGAGACAAGAGAGGCTCTGGAGAGTCAATCTAGACCCAGACGAAAGGATCAAACACAAACTCCTACTCAGAGTATAAAACTGCGGTGCTCGCAGAAAAAAAAAAAAATCACATTTCTCTAATCTGACTGCTTCCCTCACCTCCTCCAGGGAACTATTCAAAATTGTTGACTCCCTGTCAGTTTTGCAAGCCCCCAGTCAGGTAACAGAATCTCAGGAGCTATGCGATCAGATATCAGCCTTCTTTTACACAAAGATAGCTGATATTTACACCAGCTTAGAAGCTCGCAACCAAGTATTAGGATCCCACCCTACCCCTTCTCCCTATCCTTCCACCAAAGACCCGACAGTCATCACAGGGTAGCTCTCTTACTTTTCCCCTGATTACATTAGAGCAACTCAACGGGTACTTGGATAGGCTTAAATCAGGCTCCCCTCTTGATCCCTGTCCTCTGAAAGTCTTCAAAGAGTGTAGAGATGTTCTACTCCCTGTGTTCCTGGAAGTCACCAATCTAGCCATCCATCAAGGTGTCTTCCCGACCCTCTGGAAAATGGCTATAGTTAAGCCCCTCCTTAAAAAGGCCTCACTTGATCCTAGGATCCTTAAAAACTTTCGGCCTATCTCACTACTCCCAGCTCCCGCAAAAATGCTAGAGGCCCATTTAAACCACCATCTGAGTGCCTTCCTGGAGAGCTCCAGCCTTCTCGATCCCTCTCAGCACGGCTTTCGCAGGTCTCACAGTACTGAGTCCGCCCTGACTGTCGTCACCAATAACATCCGTGCAAAGGTCGACAGTGGCCAGGCTACACTTCTGGTCCTGCTCGACCTTACTGCCGCTTTCGACACCCTATCCCCCTCCATCTTAGTCGAACGGCTCAAGGAGATAGGAGTGGACGGACCTGCACTCAGTCTTTTAAAATCTTTCCTGGAGGGCCGTGCACAGAGGGTCAAGCTGGGTGACTTTCTTTCCCCAGCCAAGCCTGTGCAGTGCGGGGTGCCTCAGGGTTCGTCCCTGAGCCCCACGCTTTTTTAACATTTATGTTACACCTCTTGCCAGGCTTGTAAGATCGTTTGGGCTGGAAGTTCTCTCCTATGCTGACGATACTCAGATTATGTTCTCCCTCTCACAAACGGTTGAAACTACATCTCGAAACTTCAGGAATTGCATGGAGTCGGTTGCAAATTGGATGGTGAGGAATTCCCTTAAATTGAATGGGGAAAAAAAACGGAGGTGTTGGTTTTTGGAGGCAAGGAGATTTGGTCATTGAATTGGTGGCCTTCTTCTTTAGGAACCTGTCCACTGCCCTCTCAATCGGCCCGGAACCTAGGTGTTATCTTTGATACCAAACTCTCCTTCCATAAACAAGTCAGCAGAACGACCTCCACCTGCTGTGGTGTTCTTAGAACCTTGAGGAGATTAGCTCATTATCTTTCCACCGATGCCCGTAAACTGGTTACGACGGCCCTAATCTCCTCAAGGCTAGACTATTGTAACTCACTGTACCTGGGAATTAACAAATCCCAGATACAGCGCTTGCAAACAGTTCAAAACGCTGCTGCTCGGTTTGTCACTGTTGCCCCAAAAATCGCCTTTGCCACTCCTATTAGGAAGGACCTTCATTGGCTTCCCATCCAGGCCAGAATAGAGTTCAAGGTCTTATGTCTCACCCATCGTGCCTTGCACGGGCTTGGCCCTGAAGACATCAAACCTCTGGTAATTCCGTATGTCCCCGGCAGGGGACTTCGGTCAGCCAATAAACACCTTTTGCTTGTCCCTAAAACCAGCAAAGCCAGATGGGGCGACAGAGCCTTCAGCTCTTGTGCTCCTAAAATTTGGAATACCCTTCCGGCTGAGATCAAGGAACTCACCTCCCACCCCCTCTTCCGAAAGGCCTTGAAGACCTGGCTCTTCAGGCAGGCCTACAACTGACCTTCCCTCCCGTTTTTCACCAAACAGCTCTTTATTCCATCTCTAGCGCCTTGACGCCCTTGGGCAAAGTAGCGCTCTACAAATTCTCTCTCATCTCATCTCATCATCATCTCTCATAGTTGCGAAGCCGGACATTTTAATTTGAAACTAGGACCTCAATACTCTGTGTCGGGGATCCTTGTATACAGACCCCCAGGAGGGCTTAAAAGATTTTAAGACTAGTCTGGTGGAGGGTATTGCTCATTTAGCCATAAGGAAGAGTAGACTTCTGGTGTTAGGAGACCTCAACATCCACCTTGAAGATGAGCAGGTCAAGGAGGCCATAGACTTAAGGCAAGAGTTGCAGGCATTACAATTAGAACTAAAAAATACTACTCCGACCCATAAGCATGGCCATCTACTGGATCCAGTGTTTGGAAGTTGGGACGGAGTGAGGGTGGATACTCCCCTTCCTGTACCTTGGTCGGTTCACTACTTCGTCCCCTTTAAAATGAACATTTTAGCTACAGACACACAAAGAGGGGAGAATAAGAGCTACCCCCGTCGCAAATGGAAGCACTTTTAACAAGACACCTTCAGCAAATTGTTGCAGGAAAGGGGTGCGCCGGGGGCGCGGACTGCGAAAGCGCAAATAAGCTAGAGGAGCGCATTCTTAGTGCCCTCGATGCGGCGGCCCCGATGTGTCTATCTAAGGCAGGGAGCAGAGGTAAAAAGTCAGCTCCTTGGTTCACACCCGATCTGCAGGCTGCAAAATCGGACTGCAAAAGAATGGAAAGTAGATGGCGGGTGGACTTCTGCCCTCAGATGAAGAAAACTTATATGGAGGCACAGAGAAAGTACCAAAATATGGTGCGAGGAGCTAAAACCACCCACTATAAAAATCGTATCGGGGAGGCAGAAAACGCCTCGAAAGAACTTAAGATCTTTAAGGAGATTTCTTTGGTAGCAAGCTCTAATGTCCCAGATAATGACTCGGTGGCAGAGTGTAACAGAGTAGCTGAATAATTTGCAGGAAAGGTCAGGGATATTTATGCTACCTTTTCTAACAAACCTGAAATTAGACTACGTTTTGAGGAAGTCACAGGGGCAAGTAATTTGGAAAACAATCTGAAGTATTTTTCGGTTCCGCCCCCGGAGGTACTTCGTAGCATATGTCAGGGGATTAAGTCTGGCTCCCCTCAGGACCCGGCACCCGCTAGGGTGTTGGGAGAGAGCCTCCTGGTTCTGGAGCCTTACATCCGGCATGTACTTCAGACTTAGTTTGTCTCCAAAACGCTTCCGGAAGACTGGAAGACAGCGGTAGTTCTTCCTATAAAGAAGAAACCAAATGTGAGCCATGAAGTACTTGAGAACCTGAGGCCAATCTCCCTACTACCATACCTAGCCAAAGTGGCTGAGAAAGTGGCTCACTCTCAACTGATGGCACACTTAGAGAAGGCTAACATCCTGCATTCCTCTCAATCAGGCTTCCGGTCGGGTTTCTCGACTGAGACGGCCCTTTTGAGAGCGACTGAGACCCTGAGACGAGGGGCGGATGCCGGACACACCATGGCACTGGTGATGTTAGACCTCAGTGCGGCATTTGACACTGTAGCTCATTCATCTTGCTGCAGTGTCTAAACAAAGCGGGTGTCACGGATTCCGCACTGGGGTGGCTGAAATCCTTCCTCAAAGGCCGAAGCTTTCAGGTTCAACGAGGCTCCTTTAGATCATCAGAGATGGCCTTAGAACAGGGGGTGCCTCAGGGCTCTGCCCTGAGTCTAACTCTATTTAATCTATACATGGCCCCCCTGGCCGAAGTGGTGCAAGCGTACGGAGTGGAGTTAGTCTCTGACACCCAACTGCTGATCTCTCTGTCTCAAGCACCTTCCAGGGCGGCATCCAATTTCAAGGCCTGTATGCAGGCTCTGGCAGTATGGATGAACGCGCACTGTTTGAAGGTAAACGGCTCCAAGACCGAGGTAATGGTGGTCGGTGGGACCAACCTGAGCTGGACAGCAGACTGGTGGCCATCATGTCTGGGTCCAACGCCTGTTCCCTGTAAGGAGGCAAAGAACCTGAGGATATAGGTTGATCCCACTCTATCCTACGAAGGCCACATTCGTCGCCTAGTGGTAAAGTGTTTTGGGGTGTTAAAAACACTCAATCACACCTTAGATTTACTTCCTCTTGATGCCAGACGCACCATGACTCGGGCACTTGTGACGTCCCGTATGGATTACGGGAATGTCCTGTTTTTAGGAGCCACAGAAAAAAGCATGGGGCGCCTGCAAGTTCTTCAAAAAACGGCCGCTCGTCTTGTCCTGAGACTCCCCAAAAGAGCTGCATCTAAACCTGCTCTTGCGGCTCTACACTGGCTGCTGGTCAAGAAGAGAGTTATGTATAAATCTCTCCTAATATGCCACAGGATACTCTGGCATAAAGCTCCATCCTATCTCCAAGACCTGGTACATAGGTATGAGCCTAGTAGAGCTCTACGCTCAGAAGGGACGGGTCAGCTGACGATTCCCCGTGTAAAAAGAGCCAAACTGGGAGGTCGCTCGTCTAGAGTCGTAGCGGCTCTAAACTGGAACAGACTCCCGATATGCCTCAGACTTGAAAGATCGGAGGCCAAGTTCAGAAGTCTTCTGAAAACCCATTTGTACAATCTTTAAAGCACAGCTTGGGCGGGAAAGGTGCCAATGTTGCTTGCTAATTTTTATCTCCACAGCGCGGGGATACGCCGGGATGGCGTCGCCAGGCGCTTTATAAACTACTTTATTATTACTAAGATTTGCCTCCAATCTCCTGACTTTTTCTTTATCAGGAAAAAGCGAGAATAGAATCCCTTCCCTATTTGAGAATGAGGAACTCCCTCTATCGCCCCTTTTGATAGCATATCTTTCACCTCTTTCCTGAGAAGAGAAAGATGTGGTGGATTTTTCTTTAGAGGTGGATGAGGAGGGAGACATTTGGTGAACTCCAGGGTGTGTCTAAATTTTATGATATCTAATACCCATTTGTCCTTGGTTATTTTCTTCCAATTGTCAAAATGCTGTGACATTTTTGTAATTTTGATTTGTAGTGGTGAGTCTGGTGCAGGTGCAACAGGAT
Source organism: Lissotriton helveticus (assembly GCF_964261635.1). NCBI lineage: Eukaryota > Metazoa > Chordata > Amphibia > Caudata > Salamandridae > Lissotriton > Lissotriton helveticus. Next base: position 188,334,821 of record NC_136061.1, on the reverse strand, counting down.
TGTCACTGCCTTCTGACAGAATCTCTGCCCAGAGATTGAAGTATCTTGCCTTGTTGCCTGTAGGCGGCTGCCGGAGGATTCCTGTAGTTTTGTCGTTGCTGTTGATAATTGCATCCATAACGACCCTGGTTAGGATCCTCTGCCCCTTGCTCCACGAAAGGGCGTCTTACGATACTGCAAAGAACCCAACGATCTTGCAGTATCTGTGTCCTTTTTTATATCTTGTAGAGCGTCATCTATATGTTTTCCAAACAGGAGGTCGCCATCAAAAGGCATATCAAGGATCTTAATTTGGATTTTAGGGCGAAAATTTGTGGATTTAAGCCAGCCCTGACGTCTTAATGTAGTTGCTCCAGCGAGTTGACGAAAGCCAAGAGACGCTATATCCATAGAAATATCTATGATTTCAGAAGCCGATCTTTCTCCGTCCGTAAGGATCTTCCTTGCCTCCATCTATTTGTCCTTAGGCAAATATTCCATATATGGCGACATACCTGACCACAATTGTCGGTCATATCTACTCAAAAGGGCCAAACAGTTTGTAGTTTGGACCGTGGCGCCTGCCATGGTTGTAAAACGTTTTCCGATGTTATCCAGGCGCCTCCCATCCTTGTCAGGGGGAGCGGTTATAGGAGTGGAAGGATTCATAGATTTTCTTTGCGCTGCCTGAGCAGTCTGCTTTAGGGCGACCTGTAAGGCAGGCAGGAGCATCATCCGGCGCCTTGTACTTTGTCAATCCGAGGCAGAATTGCAGGAATAGAGAATGGAGTTTATGATCTTTACTCCCTATTCCCATATGTGATCAATTATGGGAATAGAACGTGTGGACTTTCTGTTTAGGTCTTAAAATCATACAAAAAACACTCAGTCTTTTGCAAAGGCATAGTCAGATGAAATCTTGTAGATGCTCTCTCCATAATGGCATGAAACCCACCTATGTCCTCAGGAGGAGAGTCTGCAGCCGGTGGAATCGGTAAAGCTGGATCTGGGAGCAGATATTCGTCCCATTCATCTACGGTAGTAGGCGAATTAGGAATCTCTCCGTCCTCTACTACCGTGTTATCGTCATCGTCTTGCAACAGCTGTGAAGGTATGGTCACCTGGGGCTCAGAAACTGGTGTTGCAGGTGTCACAGTTTGCATCTCTACAGAAGCAGAAATTTGTTGTGGAGGCGGAGGAAAACTACTATTATAGTCCTTAAGCATTGCTGTAAGGTCTTGTAGCAAAGCTGCTGGCATTTGAACCATTGGTTCTTGATGGAAAACTTCTTGAGGTTCTCTCAACGACTCACATGGCTCATAGTACTCTTCCTCTCCATCCTCCTCTTGAAACTTTATCCTGAGCTGTGAAGGGTCACGTGCCTGCCCATAGGGATTATCATCTTCAGATTCCTCCAAATAATGGCTAGGAGGCAAAGGTGAAATGTGGGACACATGATAAAATTGTCTGTTAGACTACAATTTAGAACTCAGAATAGGCTTAAATTGCAAAGGCGAGGGTTTTTTACGCCTTAAAGTAGAAGAAATATATGTTGACGGTGACTCCTATTCCGCTGATATCGCTGCAACAGTTGGCATCGTCGACGTTGTGCTCATGATTGTCGTAGACAGAAAAGGCAGTCGACAATGTGGTCGTCGACGTCATGGTTGAAGTAGTCGTCGACGGTGGACTCGCCGACGAGGGAATAATGATAGTCGACTGAGGTCAGACGGCATTGTCGACGGTTGGTTCGTCGTCGACGGTTGGTTCGTCGTAGGCGGTGGGCTTATCGTCGTATCGTCGTCAATAGTGGGCTCGTCGACGACGGGATGCTCGTCGGCGACGGTGGAAGCTTCGTCGCCGGGATCCTCGACGACGAAGCAGGCGTCGAGATGTGAATTATCGACGGCGTAGGGACTCTCGTCGACGGCGCCAACAAAGACTTCGTCGACGGTGTAATTTTCTTCAACGCTGAAGATCCACTCACCTTTGGCGATTTCCTCGTCGACGAAGATGTTCTAGCTGTCGACGGAGGGTCCTGAAGAGATTTTGAGGTAGTTTTCTGAGAGACCTTCACCTTATCTCTAGATTTTTCCTCAGAATTTCTCTCTTAGAGGAGGAGCGACCTGCTTCAGAAGATGAAGTTTTCAAGGTCTTACTCATTTTCTTAGGAGGATCTCCAGATCTATCTCTTTTCTTGGAGATGGGGGTGGACACTTGAGAAGTAGCACTTCCTTCACCTTCAGATGATTTCAATTTCTCCAACCAAATCAGCAGGCGTCCTTCACGATCTTTCAAAGTCTTGGCAGGAAAGGTTCTGCAGATCCTGCAGTCTTTGACTTTGTGTGCTGGGTTGAGGCAATAAATACACTCTTTATGTGGGTACTCAAAGCAAAGTTTTTTCTTGCCACAGGAAGAACAGGCCAAAAATAAGCTCTTCTTAGAATCAGACATTCTTTTCTCAGGAATAAAGGTAAAAGGAAAAAACTGAGCAGGGAGTGAGTTAGGGAGACTCCCTAACACACGAGATGCGGTAGAAAATATGAGGGTTTGCCTCTCTGTGGGGAAGGTTCTAGGGGATGCTACTGCCCAATTGGCTGATTTCCAAGTTTGGTCCATTTTACAAAAAGACGGAGATAGGCTATTGTAGTGACTTTGCTATACACTGTAGCCTATGGTATAATGTTATTATGACTATAGTGTATATGTTTTATGGTACCGCGAGACTCCCACCTCTTCAGCGGGGATGATTCTAAGCATGTGAATGAAATGCGTTACTTACCTGTAACTGCAGTTATCCAGTATTAGTGTCTTTCATAGATTCACATGCCTGTATCATTCCCCGTCGTCGAGACGGAAGCCTCCGGTATATAAAAAAGTAATGTCCTATAGACATACATAGAAAAGAATAGGCCTAAGGGATCCCACCTTAGTGACCTATCCACGTCCTTTTGCAGGAAGGACCAAACAGAGCAGGCCCAAGGGTCCCACCTAAGTGGCCTATCTGAGTCCTTTTGTAAAAAAGGACCAAATAAAGAAAAACAACCAATCAGCTACTACCTCCTTCTAGAACATTCCTGCCAGGAGCCTAAGTCTCTCAGATTTTCGTACGCACCAAGCTAGTTAGGCGTAAACTCGTTAGAGAGATAGGTGAGCCCTGCCAGGGGAGGCGGGAGGGTGCATGTGAATCTATGAAAGACACTAATACTGGATAACTGCAGTTACAGGTAAGTAACGCATTTCTTATCCAGTATTTGGGTGTCTTTCATAGATTCACATGCCTGAATCAGAGTAGCGAGCAATACATTATGCACATTTGTGATGGAACATCAGATATGAGTCTGTAGATAATACATATCATGCGACTGCAAACCACCAAAATGCATTGTCATGTAAATATTAGTAAAAGAATGTGCATACCAGTAAAGGATGGAGGGATGTAGGAAGGCTCACCTCACTGGAATAGATGGCGAAGCACTGCTCGACCCACTGCTGCATCCTTCATCAGCTCAGTATCCAGGCAGTAGTGCCTGGTGAAGGTGTGCGGGGACTTCCAGGTCGCCGTTCTGCAGATGTCCAATACCGGCACTCCAGCAAACAGTGCCGCAGACGTGGACATGGCTCTTGTCGAATGAGCTTTGACTCGTGAGTTCAACGGCCGTCCGGCCTTGTCGTGACAAAAGGTGATCGCAGAAGAAATCCACCTTGAAATACTCTGTTTCGTCAGGGGCATGCCTTTTCGTGGTCTACTAAAGGCAATAAAGAGTTGGGACGACTTCCGGAAGGGTCTTGTCTTGTCGATGTAGAACTTAAGACATCTCTTCAGATCTAGCGAATGCAGTGTCCTCTCGGCTGCAGTGGTAGGATTAGGGAAGAATGATCGAAGCACCACTGGTTCGTTAAGGTGGAAGTCCGAGGGGACTTTAGGAATGAACCGGGGGTTAGTCCGCAGAATGGCCCTGTCTTCTCTGAATTACATAAAGGGATCTTGGATGGAGAGAGCCTGCAACTCACTGACCCTTCTGGCAGAGGTTAACGCCAGGAGGAGGGCCATTTTCCAGGAGAGGAATTTGATCTCCGCCTTATGGATGGGTTCGAAGGGATGCTTCATTAACTGATGAAGTACCACATTGAGGTGCCACGATGGAGGAATTGGTCTTGGTCGTGGAAAGGACCCGTATAAGCCTTTTAGGAATTGTTTTATAAGCCTGTCCGCCCACAGGGAGGGGCCCGTAGCAGTCCTTGTGAACCTGGAAATCGCCGCTAGATGCACTTTGATGGATGCATGTGCAAGGCCTGATTGCGCAAGATGCAATAAGTATGCCAGCAGCTGCTGTGGAGTGGTGTGGAAGGGGTGCAAGCCATTAGCCACACACCAGGAACAGAATCGCTTCCATTTTAGTGAGTAGGTTTTATTAGTGCTGTCAGCTCTAGCTTTCGCAAGGACGTCTCTGCACTCTTGCGGGATGTTCAGGTGGCTGAATTCGCGGTATTCAGGAGCCAGGCTGACAACTTCAGAGTGCTCAGATTCGGGTGGAGGACCTGCCCTTGGGACATCGTGAGCAGGGCTGGGAATTGCTGTAGGCGAAGAGGGGGCCGGGCAGAGAGGCGATGAAGTTCCGTGAACCAGTGCTGCCTCGGCCAGGATGGAGCAATTAGGATCAGAGTGCAGGGCTCTGACTTCATCTTCCTGAGAACCCTGGGTATCAGTGGGAATGGCGGAAAGGCGTACGCAAATACGTTTCGCTATGCGATGGAAAATGCATTCCCGAGGGTTCCTGAGTGGTGATGCCTGCTTGCGAAGCTTGGGCATTTGGCGTTCTCTCTGGTGGCAAAAAGGTCGATTCGCGGGGTGCCCCACTCCGCGAAGATATGCTCCAGTACCTCCGTGTCTAGTTCCCATTCGTGGGAAGGAGCCCTCTCTCTGCTCAGGGCGTCCGCCAAGACATTGTCCTTGCCCGGGACGTACTCCGCTTTCAATGTTATTCCATGTTCCAGAAGCCAGTTCCAGACCCTTTGCGATTCTCGAGATAGTGAGATCGAACGCGTCCCCCCTTGTTTGTTCAGGTAGTGCATCGTCGTGGTGTTGTCCGTCCTGACGAGCACTGGGGAGTTGCGAATGCGCGGTAGGAACGCTTGGAGAGCCAGGAAGACCGCTCTCAACTCCAGTAGATTTATATGGAGCTTGGTCTCCTGTGTCGTCCACTTGCCGTTAATCTGAAGTTCTTGGAGCACCGCTCCCCACCCTTCCAGGGATGTGTCCGTTGTTATTACGTGTGGTTCTGCAGGGAGCAGGAACGGCAGTCCCCTTGACAGGTGTTTGAGCGAACTCCACCATTGTAAGTGGTTGACCATGGGTCGCGTGACGCGTATGCGGTCCTCGAAAGATCCCGTAGCTTGTGTCCATTGCCTTGTCAGTTCCTCTTGGAGAGGGCGCATTTTGAGGCGGCAGTGGGGAATGAGCATTATGCATGAAGACATCATGCCGAGGAGGGACTTGAAGGTGCGGACCGGCAGAGTCTTCCGTGAAGCCACTGACTTGGCCAGGGAGATGAGTTTGACCTTTCTCTCCTGAGATGGGAAAGCTCTGACGCGTTCCGTGTCCAGAGTCGCTCCAAGGAACGTGATGACTTTTGTGGGTTCCAGTGTCGACTTCTCGCGGTTGAGGGTCAAGCCTAGTCGGTGGAAAATATCCAGACAGGCGCTGGAGGATGAGGCTGCGGCGGTCGCGGATGGCGCTTTTACCAGCCAGTCGTCCAGGTATGGGTACACCTGGTGGCCCTGTTGACGGAGGAAGGCTGCCACAGGGGAGAGGCATTTGGTAAATATCCGTGGGGCAGATTTGAGGCCGAATGGAAGTTCACGAAATTGGTAGTGTTGTCCTGCTACCGCAAACCTGAGGAACTTCCTGTGCCCTTTGAGGATAGGAATATGGTAGTAGGCGTCCTGAAGGTCTAAGGACGTCATGTAGTCCCCTTCCTCCAGGAGACCCAGGATTTCCTGTAGAGTAACCATACGGAACGATTGTTTCTTTAGGAACACGTTGAGTGCCCTGAGGTCCAGGATTGGCCGCCACTTTTTTCCTTTTTTGTGGATTAGAAAGAAGTGAGAGTAGAAACCTTTCCCCTTGTGGGCCTGTGGAACTCTCTCTATCGCTCCCTTTTGTAACATGGAAGCTATTTCCTGAAGAAGCAACCGTAGGTGCCTGTGGGGTCGTTTGCAGGGTGGTGTCGTTGGGGGAATTGAGACAAATTCCAGGGAATGTCCAAATTGAATGAGTTGGAGTACCCACCGATCCGTGGTTATGGTTTGCCAATTTTTTTTAGAAAGTATGTGAGTTTTCCTCCAATTTGTAAAGAATGCAATGGTGGATGGGCTAGCCATTGAGACGAGTCATTGGCGGTTGCCAGCAGGGCGTTTTTGGTTCTTTCCTCTGTAGTTCGACTTGCCGTAGGAAGTCTGGCGCCCCTGTTGCCACTGTTGGAATTGCGGTTTGTTTTGTGAGTACGAATAGGAAGACCTATTTTGGTAGGAACCTCTATATGAAGGTTGTCCTCTTCCTCTGTTGCCACGAAAGGACTGGGTCCGAAATTGCAGGGTACCAAGAGCCTTGGTAGTGTCCGTGTCCTTTTTAATAGTGGTGAGGGCCGCGTCAATTTGTTCACCAAAGAGGTGCTGGCCATCATAAGGCATATCCAGGATTCTTGTTTGCACTTCCTGGCGGAAGGAGGTGGCCTTGAGCCAACCCTGTCGTCGTAGTACTGCAGCACCTGCCAGTTGCCGGAAACCAGTATTGGCGGCGTCAATCGCGCAGTCAATCAGTTCGGAAGCAGACGTTTGCCCTTCTAAGAGGAGCGAATGAGCCTCTTCTTTGAGATCTTCTGGCAGATTCGAAAGGTAGGGTGCAATGTCTGCCCAGAGTTGGCGATTGTAACGGCCCAGAAGTGCAATTGAATTCGCCACTTTCACCGTCATGGCCGACGTGGTAGTGAAGCGTTTGCCAACCGCATCCAGTTTCTTGCCTTCCTTGTCAGGTGGCGTCGACAGAGGCGATGCTGGATTTCGCGAGTTTTTCTGCGCCGCTTGAGTCACTACTGAATCTGCCTTGGGGTGACCTGTGAGGCATGCTGGCGCCGATGATGTTGCCTTGTATTTTTTATCTAGTCTGGGCACTACCACTTGTATAGAAGCTGGTGTTTGCATGAGTTGTTTGCCTTGCTTCCAGATAAAGTCAATGATTGGGATTGATCTTGTTGACTTCTTAGTGGGCTCCTTGAAATCGTAAAGGAAGCATTCAGTCTCCTGTGTTTCCATAGACATATGGAATCTCTTGGCAGCCCGCTCAATGAGATTGTGGAATCCACCGATGTCTGCGGGTGGTGATTCCGAAGACTGTGGTTCTGGAGAGGCCGGAGAATGTGCCACATAGTCCTGGTCTGCATCCGGGTCTTACTCGTCGTCATGGACTTCACCCTCTTCCTGTTCTCTCTCCTCTTCTTCAGATGAGAGAACGTCTTGTATTGGCACCTGTACCTTTTCAAGCACCAGTGGAGATGGTTTATGGCGAGGCAAAGGAGCGGGCACCTGTGCAGCTGAAGTGCAGGTGTAGTGGGTTTCTCTGGGAACCTCTCCTTATAATCCTTTATTAGGAACTGGAGATCCGAGACGATGGATGCAGGGAGACACACCAACCTGTGTCTGGGTGTGGACCAATTGCTCTACGTGGTCCTCCTCTTCCGGCTCCTCATCTGTGGTTTGACACTTAAGCACCAAGTCAGATGGACTAGTTGCTTGTGTATATGAATCGTCATCCGACTCCTGACCTTGCAATATACAGGCTGGAGGTAGCTGTTGCACCTTACTGGGCGACGTCAGGACTGGCGTAATTGGCCTTTTTGTGATTGACAGTGACATGGCTTACTTGAGGTGGAAAGGCATCCATGGCATGTGATAAAAGTGCAGACTCTTTCCATGGCCCTGTGGTCGTCGACGCTTGAGCTGACGGCACCGTGTTATGCGTCTTCACCGACGGTAATTTACCCGTCGTCTGCGGTGTCTCCGTCGACGGTGTCTTCGTCGACGCGGTTTTCGCCGACGGCAATTTCTCCACAGTCGACGGTTTTCCTGTCGTCGACGGAATGGTCCGGAGGTAGGCTTCGTCGACAGTGCGGTTTTCGTCGACGTCGATGTCTTCGACGACGGTCTCGTCGTCGACGGTAATATCTTCGTCGTCGGAGTGACCGGGATGGTCGACGGTGTAGGTCTACTCGCCGACGATGGTGTCGTCCTCGTCGTCGAAGAGGTAGCCGACGATGCCGTCGTCGACGAGACAGTTTTTTGCGCTGAATAAACCATCTACGCTGTCGTCGGGACCAGCGGCTGCTTCCTGGTGACAGGAAGTTCCTTGCCAGACACTGAGGTCTTGCCCTCTGAGGACTTTTTGGAAGTCTTCATAGGAGGGGTGCCTGAGGGGCTAGGGGAAGTAACCCTTGGCCTCTTCAAGGAAAACTGAAATTCCAGAGAGACTCTCACCTTCCGACAACAAGTCATCTGTTTGTCCTCGAGTCTGTTGAGCCAGAGTAGAAGGTGTCCTTCTCGGTCCTTGAGGGTCTTGTTCGAGAAGGTCCTACATATCTTGCAGTCCTTGGCTTGATGGTGAGGGTAGAGACAGTATAAACAAGTTTCATGTTTATCCTCTACATGAAGTCTTTTCTTGCTGCAGGAGGAACAGGCCCTAAAAAGACCTTTTTTCTGGCTATCAGACATAATTATCCAAGTTGAATAAAGTCACTTTTAGAAGAAAGAAGAAGTTTCCTGAGGAGAGCTCAGGTGGAGACTCCCTAGCACAACGTGCGGTAGAAAATCTGAGAGACTTGGGCTCCTGGCAGGAAGGTTCTAGAAGGAGGTAGTAGCTGATTGGTTGTTTTTCTTTATTTGGTCCTTTTTTACAAAAGGACTCAGATAGGCCACTAAGGTGGGACCCTTGGGCCTGCTCTGTTTGGTCCTTCCTGCAAAAGGACGTGGATAGGTCACAAAGGTGGGATCCTTAGGCCTATTCTTTTCTATGTATGTCTATAGGACATTACTTTTTTATATACCGGAGGCTCCCGTCTCGACGACGGGGAATGATTCAGGCATGTGAATCTATGAAAGACACCCAAATACTGGATAACTATGAATGATACCCCAATACTGGATAACAAAGAGAACCAACGTCCTTGTAATTGAGGGAGGTTGAAGATCTAAGATGGGTGAAGGCCTCCTCCCTTGTTAAGTACTAGGGAATAAAGCGAATGTATGACATTACTATTCATACTAAAGCCACATATGCCATTACAATGTGGGTATTACTACACTAGTATGCTGAAGACTTACCATTACAACACATTCTTTTACCACGCATATTTCTTTACCATGCATGCTATTACAATGCAAAGGCATGCGTGGTAAGGGCATACACTTGGCAAGTGTAAGGAACCCTACCCTAAGTCAATACCCCCTGCTTGACCCCCCCCCCCCGACACTTTCCTAAACCCCTATCTCTGCACAACCCCCGTCCCCAATCCTTACCCTAAACCCCAAGTCACTACCACTGCACGACCTCCACGACCACCAATACTTTCCCTACCCTAAATCACTATCCTGCACGACCCCCAACCCAAAAGTTTCCAACCCTAAATCACCCCTGCACAACACCCCCGATCATGTCCCTACCCTACATCACTAACCCTGCATGACCCCCCAATCCTCTCCCTACCCTAAAACACTACCCCTGCACGACCCTACCCCTGACCTCCAGCCCTCTCCCTTCCCTAACACACTACCTTGCAAGACCCCCGATTCCTAGTCCTCTCCCTACCCTAAATCCTAAAACCCTACCCCTGCACGACCCCCCGTCCCCTAATCCTTTCCCTACCCTAAACCACTACCCCCTTTTATCCTAAAATAGTAAACCCCGACCCGAGGCCCAATCCCCCTTACCTCTCTCCTTGTTGTTCCTGCGGTCGTCTGAGGGGCAGTGCCTGACATTGTGAAGCAAAGAGCCTCAGTTTCCTCACGACGTGGATCGCCTATTTTCTTTTTTTACAATATATGTGCTTTTACCATACATACCTTTACAACAAAATTTGTTGTAAAGGCATGCATGGTAAAAGCACATGCCTTGTAAAAAAGAAATGCGTAGTAAAAACAACGCAGTTACAATGCATGCGCAATAACGCTTGCGTTGTAATGGCATGCGGGGTAACAGCCGCGATGTAATGGCCGTTTCCCCTCGAAATCGGTTACATTGTTGGGGGTATTAATGGGTGTAGAGAGGCAGAGGAAGCTAGTCTAAAGCACTTGCGGGCATAGACCGCCTTCACATCAAAGAAAGGAGGCCCATTCATGGCATGTCCATACGAAAATCCTGAGGTTTGCATGCACCTGTGGTGCCAAAGCACAATGCTAATGCCACCACCCTCCCTAGGCAGTATGTTGTGTTCAGTCCAGATGGGTGAAGTTTGTAGCCACATCCGGAATAGTCTGTACCAAATTGGTTCAGCAAACCTCAAAGACTGCGAGCTAAATTTCAGCTACATTGTCCCATAAGGTGCGGAAATAGCACCACAGCAAAAAGCAGCCATTGACAGATGCGAGGGGAATGCTGGAGAAAAGAACATTTTCTTCAGGGAATGCTCCAGTTTCTTCAACTTCCTAGCTGGCTATCATGGAGAAAATGTGAGTTGATCCAGCTAGTGGAGGACTCAACCAATAGGCTTTCTAGAGGAGTGTAGGTTCAAAGGCCAGGTCGCTAGGACCCAGCATGTGGAAATATGTCACCGGTCTGTTGACTGGAGGACAGGAGAAAGGCCTCGTCCAAGTGCAAAAGCGTGTCTATAAGTGCCTCAGTAAAAGGAAGCATAGGTACCCATGAGAATTGTCCTGACTGCAGAACCTCCGAGTAGGTTTGTTTTTACTTCTACTGAAGGAACTTGTAGATCCAAAACCAATGCTGCCCTTCAAAAGATTATGGCGAAAGATACAGGTTCTTCAGTAGAGAAACCAGAAGGTGTGTACAGAAGGAGGGTTGTAGAAGCTGGGGTGCAGCAACCCAGTGTCAGGGAGTGTGTCTGAGGGAATTGCATACTAGCAATGGAAGCAACATTAATTTGGTGCATGATGGGCCACCGGAAGTTCAACTCTAAAATGAAGTATCAAGACCACTGCCATTCTGTAGAATTAAATATAGGCCAGCATCTCTGTAGAGATAAGAGGGTGGATGGGTAAGAGAAGGGGAGTCAAGTATCTGCTTCCTTGTCATGCAGAACATTTTGAAGCCTTTGAACAGATTTCGATTCAAACAGGATTTCGAGCCCACAACAGTACTGGTGTTGAGGGAGAGGCTGGTGTTCAACCAACGTAACAAGACACTGGCCTGGCACAGGCTAATCAATTTTCTGGACCTGAAACCGGTTTCTGGGTCAAATTTGGAGTGGCTTTCACTGGAGTTTAGGCACCAGCGCAGGTGGGAACGACCAGGCATCTAGCACAGAAGTGGTGGCATGGGCTGGTACCAGTAGGGGCCTAAGCAAAGGCCTAACAAGCATTTACAATGCAACGGTTTCGCCTTTGGAAATGTTAAAGCTATTTGCAATGTAAATGACAATGCCATTTATTTATCTGTTTTCAAAACCAACACATAAATACAAATGTTGTCATTTACAATGCCAATAGCTCAAACTTTTCCAAAGGCGAAACCGTTGCATTGTAAATGCTTGTTGCTTATTGTGACACTCTTGATAGGGATTAGGTCTAAGCAAACCGGCCTTCGTTCTGCTCCAATCTGAACAACCCCTCTGTATGGGAACACAAGCAACCACGGGTCAGCTGTAGCAAAGCTGGGCCTCGCCAGTGTTTTCCCATGGATTGAGGCACAGCAAGGCTCATTAACACCCACCTATGTACCGATGAGCAGGTGCCGGTTATAATACCTGCAACGGGTGACAGCACTCCAGGTGCCCTGTAACCCTGCCCTGGATCAGCGGACAGTAAGACATGCCTGTGGTTCGGTGAGATTAGACCCTTTAATATTAGCCCATGGACCCAAGCACATTAGGGTTCTGCGATTCCTGTCCATGAAACGGAGGACAAGGGAAACTGCATGATACCTGCCACTGGACAGAGTACAGCGAACACTGTATAATACCGCGTGTGGACCAGGGGGCAGGACAAATGACTGCCTGTAGACAGGAGCACAACATGTTATGCAGTATTCAGCCATGGGTCACAAAGCAGGGGGTCTGCAATGCCTGCCAGCTGCTATATCACCTGCCCAGGACACTGACACAGTAGGGACCCTGCCATTACATGTGCTAGGACTAGAAGAGATGGTGCCCTGCACCACCTGTCTGGACTGATGCTAGCAGAGAACCCAGTACAACAGGGGATCCAGCACAGAGGTCTTACCTTCCACTGGCTCTGCTGACAGCAGCACGGAGGGCCGCAGAGGCGACCAGCTTCCCCAGCCAAGAAAGGCAGAGCGAAGTCTGCAGTGTGGGAGCCGGACCCTCGCCAGCTGCCCAGCGCAGGAATTAACCCCTCTCCAGGACAAGCTCTTTGGTGAGCAGCTCTGGATTATCAGCTCGAGTCTGGAAGGATCAAAATGTAGCCTGAAGGCACGAGAGGCAGGAAGAGCCGCATACCAAATAATGCAAAAACACGTTGCAGCACCGAGACCCACGTAAAGGGCTGCAGCAGTACCCAGTCCCACATTCCATAGGATCCATAGGCCTGTCAGAGCACGTCCAGTCCCACAGAATCGGGTCTTTGGCCTCCTCTAACGCTGTAACACGCCCGGGCGGAAGAACTGAAGCACCAGGTTGTATATCACAACCACATCCATCCCAAACCCACAAACCACAGCAAAAGCACGAATGCCTTCAAATCAACCTCACAAATAGGCGTCAAGCCCTAAACGCAAACCAACAGTGGACAGCTCCTCCAACTCATGGTTTAAGGACAACACGGCTGTATCCCAACCTCACAAACTCCAGTGGCAGTATGAAGAGTGTCGCACAAACCGTAAGCCATATCAACTGTAAAGTATTTATGTTCCCGCAACCTGACGCCGTGCTCAGTGCTTCAAATGGGAAAATAGAAGTGCAGGTACTCCATATCAGAGTACCTACTTGTTTCTGAGAAGTGCCGATATTCTCTCTGAAAATAAAAAAAATGCCGGCACTGCGGTCCGGACAGTACCGGCTTATTTAAAGCACTGGCCCATACTACAAGTGCAGCACACCCTGCAACAAATTAAAGAACAGTGTTTAGGACACTCCCATTGCACCAACATTTCAATCCAAAATCCGCCGCTCATCGTCTCAGGACAACATGTCCGTGCTTCATCCTGCTCCAACCTGGCTATCTAAACACTGATCATGCCCCACAAACACAGTTCAGGATCGTCACGGGCAACATGGCTTCGCATCCACCAGAGTACAGCACAGCTGCCAGCCAGGGCCATGCCGCACACAGAATGAATATCCTGCATCTTTAACAGTGGCCACACGTTGGCCCTGTGCTCCTAGCCAAGTAACCTGACAGTCGCCTGCACAGCGTGGGGCATTGCAGGGATCTGAAATCTAAACACGTACTGGTCATCCTGTCCCTCAGGAAAGCAGCTTCACTCATGACACTCTGAATTCGAAGTAAAAAAGAGAGGTTTCCCCAAAAAGAGCAACGTCTCAAGGAACTGGACAATAGAGTCAACGGGGACAGTGTTTACCTCTCTCCAGCCGAGCAGGTTCGCACAGCGCCGCCATCTTCACCAGTAGCCGTAGAGATGAACTGTCAGGAAATGACGCGCTCAACGAGACAGGGAGGAGGCGCCGCAACTAAAGAAGGACTTAAAGGCCCCCACTATCCCACAGCTAAAGCGCCACTGTGTATTTTCTCTTGCCAGACCGCACCAGACAGCCTTGTGGGAAGGGTGGTTGTTGGCGTTGGCGGGGGGGGGATGGACACGGACGGCGGGAGGGGGCGGGAGAGGACACGGACGGCGGGAGGGGGGCGGGAGAGGACACGGACGGCGGGAGGGGGGCGGGAGAGGACACGGACGGCGGGAGGGGGGCGGGAGAGGACACGGACGGCGGGAGGGGGCGGGAGGGGGCGGGAGAGGACACGGACGGCGGGAAACGTGCACAGGACAGCGAGGGGGGGGCGGAAAGGCACACGGAGGGGGCGGGAATGTACATCGCATCTGAAATCACTTTCAGTGAAAGGGGAGGGAACGGGAAACAACGTAACTCCGCCCAGGGAAAAAAAATCGAGGGAACGCCCACGAATCTGGTCCGTGAATGACGGACAGATCTCTGTTCCAATGGCTAGCCTCCATTTATGGAGCTAGCCAATGGGACAGGGGGGCGTATTCCATTTTCCTTACTGGAAATCAAGAGATTTCTCTGGAGGCGGAGCTAAGAGCTCCGCCCTCCAGCGAAACCTAAAAAGGGTCGATCAAAACCAAGACAGACACCACTATTGGAAGTTTAACTGCCTCCTCTCTCCCTCTGGAGTGCCTTCAGGCCCCATGGAGTTGCAAAGGCTGCCAGTGTCCTAAAGTTGCAGCACTGACTCCTTGAAGGTCGTTACCTGCCGGGAGGTAGCCTATGGCCAAGGAACTTTGGGAGTGTCAGAACTAGTATAAGATTTTGAGTCACACAATGGCAGCAGAGTCTAGTCATAAGAGTACTAACAGCAGCTTCTCCCCCAGATCAGTCATGAACGAACAGGCATAAGTAATGTTGCATTTGTGGTAAGACTGGTCTCGACAGTCATCAACTCACCCAAGGACAGCTATTTGGAACAGCACCAGGCCCAAGACTTGGATCATGCTAAGCTTTGTTTCTTGTGCTCAGCAATGTATAGCTTTGACTCATGTTCCTACATGGCCTTCAGATGACTGAGGGCAGTAGGGTGGTGTCTAGAGGGTCCCTAGACACCATAGACCGATGCGGTGTGGGTTTTGACATCTGCTACCTGCAGTGGGAGCATGGTTTGAAACAAGAACTATTTAGCGGGGGTATTTCAGGGTCAGTAAGACACCGACCAAAGTTAAGCAGCACAGGTCCAGATCAGTGTTGAAGGGTACAAAAAGAAAGGAACTGACGTCAGTGTGCAGGGGTTGTGCATAGATGTGGCTCGGTCCCATTACTTCCAGAGGAAAGGTGTGGTGGCTCGGTCATTCAAAATGGCGTGCAGGAGCAATTATGTACCATTCCAAATTCAGTCTGTGCCCCGGGAATTCGAAGAGCGAGGAATCAGTGATTTGGTCTTAATGAAGACAAGGGCACAATTTTCCGCATTACTACCAAATTATATTGATCATAAAAATGTTTAAGTTATTCAAGGATTTCTCTGGAACACCCCACGAGTAATAGGATAATGATTCTGTAAAGCGAAATTTGGAAAGATGTTTTCAGTGCTGCCAGGGGAATGAAACCTAAACAAGCAGATGCACTCAGAACAGATGCACTCAGAACAGTTCCACTGCGCCTCTCACCAGGCCTGGTCACCCCCTTGCTCCTCCTGCCGCCTCCTGCTCCTGCCTGCCAGCCTTGCCCCCTTTTTTCGCCGCAGACGCCCCCCCGAGCGGCCCAGCCTCAGCAGAGCCGCCCGCTCGCCAGTTTCCCGCCGCAGCTCGCCACAGGCCCCGCCCACCACCGGCCCATTGGCCGAGCCGCTCCCGCCGCCCAGCTGACCCGCCCTCTCGTCCCCCTTCTTATGACGCCCCCAGAGCGACCGCGCAGCGGACGCGCGCAGCGGGAGCACCGATTGAGCGCCGAAGGTGCGCCAAAGGTAAGCCCGTCTACGCCCGTCCGCGCCTGGACCGCGCCCAGCGCCAGGACCCCTGGCCCCCGCAGACCCCAGCCCACCCGCCGGACGTACGACGCCGCCACCCTCAACGCACTCAACGCCGGACGAATCCCAGGATGCTACCGAGCCACCCCGAGACGCACCCTTCTGCTGCAACGTCTGCAAGTTCACCTGCATCCGGACCAGCAATACTCCTGCACCAACCAAGACCAAGACGAGCAACAGCAGCAGCCACCTGAAATGCATCCTGCTCAACACCCGCTCCATCCACAGACACGCCATCGAGCTCTGGAACCTGCTCGACACAACCTCACCAGACGTCGCCTTCCTCACGGAAACCTGGATGAACGCCTCTTCAGCACCCGACATCGCCATCGCCATCCCAGACGGCTACAAGATCATCCGAAGGGACCGCATCAACCAGACCGGAGGAGGCATCGCCATCATCCACAGGAACACCATCCGCATCACGACCAACACCGACGACACCCTTGCACCCGCCGAGCACCTGCACTTCCAGGTCCACATCAACCCCAAGACCACCCTCAGAGGCACCCTCATCTACAGACCCCCGGGACCACGCACACAATTCAGCGAAGACATCGCCGACTTCATCAGCCCGCACGCCCTCCTCTCCGCCGACTACATCCTCCTCGGGGACCTCAACTTCCACCTGGAGAACAACAACGACCGCAACACCACCACCCTGCTGGACAACCTCGCCAACCTCGGACTCAAGCAACTGGTTAACACCCCCACCCACTACGCCGGACACACACTCGACCCCGTCTTTTCATCCTGCAAGGACATCGCCTTCAGCAACGCCACCGGACTCAACTGGACGGGCTTCAGAAGGACCACGATCCACCACCACCAGCAACAGGCTGCACGCAGAAGCTGGAACAAGATCACAGCCGACCAGCTCGCGACTTCCCTGAGCAAGAACCCACCCACCAGCGCAACGAACCCAAGCCAGGCGGCCACCAACCTCGCGAAGTGGATCAGCAACTGCGCAGACGACCCCGCCTAGCAGACCCGGTAGCAAGAAAGCCCCATGGTTCACCGACGAACTCAAGAGCTCCAAGAAGAACTGCCGAGCCCTCGAGAGAACATGGCGCAGAGACCCTACACCGGACAACATGACTGCCCTCAAGCTCGCCACCCGAAAACACCACCAACTCATCCACGCCACCAAGAAAACCGCATTCAAGGAACGACTGGACAACAACGCACACAACAGCAAGGAACTCTTTAACATCGTTAAAGAGCTCTCCAACCCAAACGCCGGAAACAACAACATCACCCCTTCGCAAGACCTCTGCAACTCCCTCGCCTCCTACTTCCACAACAAGATCGCGGACATACACAACAGCTTCAACACACAACCGACGCACGCCACGACTGAACCACTGCCCCCCACCACCACCCTCCGCGCCTGGACCCCGATCAGCACCGAAGACACCGTCCGCACGATGAACTCCATCCACTCCGGATCTCCTACCGACCCCTGCCCTCACCACATCTTCAACAAGGCCGACGCTGTCATCGCACCCCACCTGCGGGACATCATCAACACCTCCTTCGACACCGCTACCTTCCCGGAGAGCTGGAAGCACGCCGAACTCAGCGCTCTACTAAAGAAACCATCAGCCGACCCCACCGACCTCAAGAACTACCGCCCCATCTCGCTGCTCCCGTTCCCTGCTAAAGTCGCCGAGAAGACCGTCAACAAGCAGCTGGCCGCCTTCCTCGAGACGAACGGATCCCTCGACCCCTCGCAGTCCGGCTTCCGGGCCAACCACAGCACCGAGACTGCCCTGATCGCAGCCACCGATGACATCAGAGCACTGCTTGACAGCGGAGAAACAGCAGCCCTCATCCTCCTAGACCTCTCCGCGGCCTTCGACACTGTCTGCCACCGTACACTAGTGCAGCGACTCAGCAACGTCGGAATCCAGGAGAAGGCACTGGAGTGGATCATCTCCTTCCTCGCTGGAAGGACACAGAGTCCGCCTCCCCCCGTTCAGATCTGAAGCCAGCGAAGTCATCTGCGGCGTTCCTCAAGGCTCCTCGCTCAGTCCAACTCTCTTCAACGTCTACATGAGCCCCCTCGCAGACATCGCACGCCAGCACAACCTCAACATCATCTCCTAAGCCGACGACACCCAGCTGATTCTCTCCCTCACCAACGACCCGGCCACCGCCAGAGCCAACCTTCACGAAGGGATGAAAGGTATCCGAATGGATGAAGAACAGCCGCCTGAAACTGAACTCTGACAAGACGGAAGTCCTCATCCTGGGATCCTCACCCTCCGCCTGGGACGACTCCTGGTGGCCCCCCGCCCTAGGCAGCGCACCCAAACCAACAGACCACGCACGCAACCTAGGCTTCATCCTGGACTCCTCCCTCTCCATGACCAGACAAGCCAACGCCGTCTCCTCGTCGTGCTTCAACATCCTGCGCATGCTACTTAAGATCTTCCGGCGGATCCCCACCGAGACCAGGAAGACGGTCACCCAGGCCCTCGTCACCAGCCGTCTGGACTACGGCAACTCCCTCTACGCCGGAACCACCGCCAAGCTCCAGAAGAAACTCAAGCGGATCCAGAACGCCTCAGCACGTCTCATCCTGGACATCCCCCGTCGCAGCCACATCTCCGGACACCTGAGAGACCTGCACTGGCTCCCCGTCAACAAGAGAATCACCTTCCGACTCCTCACCCACGCACACAAAGCCCTACACAACCAAGGACCAGGATACCTCAACAGCCGCCTCAACTTCTACGCCCCCAAACGCCAGCTTCGATCGACCGGCCACGCCCTTGCCGCCGTCCCCCGCATCCGAAGAGCCACCACAGGGGGACGGTCCTTCTCCTACCTCGCCGCCAAGACATGGAACTCCCTCCCGACCCACCTCCGCCTGACCCAGGACCACCTCGCCTTCAGGAAGCAACTCAAGACCTGGCTGTTCGAGCAGTAGCGGACCCCCCTCCCCCAGCGCCTTGAGACCCTCCGGGTGAGTAGTGCGCTATATAAATGCTTTGATTGATTGATTGATGTACATTTACTGCCCTAATGTAGACAGAAGGGTTCAGACACCTCGTTCAGAAAACCGAATGGGCAGGCAGTAGTGAAGTCAAGTGTGCGCTAAAGGCATATTGCCTCTCCAGTGCAACCAATGGCAAGAGTGAGCCAGATACAAACCAAGCTCCTTTTTGATACAAAAAAAAAGACCACACTACTTCATTGCCTGTTTAAAATCCCCATTTATTATAACTCTGCTTACCATTCCCACCCGACATAAAAAAAATGTACAAGTCATTAAATTGACACTGTATAGAAACTACACAAAATGTTTTATTAACAAGACAAAATGTCCAAATAGGAGGGCTGTTTAGAAATGTCAGTGTGAAGCCACTGTGTGCAAGCAAAAGTATAATAGGATAATCCAGAGATGGTAGGGCAGAATGAAAATCTCAGTGCTTTAAGAGTCTGCTGGTCTATATCAAACTCAACTTAAAATTGAATCCAGTAGCGGCAATAATTTGAAATGTACATTTTTGGCCCTCCCCATCTCTCTGGGGCTGAAACTGCTTTTTATATATACATATAAAGTTTACCTAGCAAACTTTGAGTACAAGAGATTTGTTCATGTATATCAAGATGTGTAAAATTGAGACTAAGACTGGTCTTCAAAGGCTATGGAAACCTCCAGAAAGGCAGGAAAAAAACCCACCAGGACAGCTATGAGCAGAGTCCATTTAAGGTAGCTAATCAGTAAAGATACCCTGCCATCAAATAGCCTCTGCTGTCTGTCAATTGTATGCAATGACACACCCAGAACTAGGTAAAGGTGGGACACTGCATAAACACTAGCTCTCCTCACTGCTACAGATGGAAAGGACACAGATCCTAATGCATTAGGCCAGTGATTTCAGAGGTTTTCGCCCTAAAGAAATAGATCAAATCCATGAACTGATTGTAACCAGTGACAGCTTCCCCTCACTGTGGCTAACAGACCAGATACAAAGGCGGGAGAACGGAATGAAAAAAAGCAATGGCAAAAACTATATTAGTCAAAGTCAAAATTACAGAGTTTTGTATAAACAGTATTTTACATAAAGGAGCACTCTAACAGTCCCTTCATACAGGAACCCAAAGTCAAGCAGCTTTTGGTGTCTTACATTATTGTGGCCATACTTTACCTGACACTTTCGGTTTCACCCTTGCATGATTACCCATTCCCCCAAACATGTGGCGTCCTTTTTACTAGGCTGCAGGGGGGATTAGTGGGTGCATAGAGAAAGGACAATCATGCTATCTTTTTATGGGCAACAAGCGGTCCCTCCCAGGCCCCTATAATAACCCAGTCCTCCAAGCTCAACATTAGCACAAGATTTATTTTCATACATCTGAAGACTTGTTTAAAGGTGGCGGCTGAGTGTATTACAAATATTAGAGGCAGTATTAGGCTCATCAAGATTGTCCCGCAGATGTGGCTTGCTCATTTCAATTCAGATTCTAGGAATGACAAGGGTTTGCAGTGGTTTGCAGCAATTGACACAGTATGTGGGAACTGAGAAGAGTGCCAAAAGTGTCTCACTCGCAAAGATATTCAGACCTATGGAGAAAAGTGAATGCAAAACATTCCTCCCTTTTGGTCAATTACCAAATATTGCAACACCGTACAATTCCAGGAGTAAGTCTGTAAGTGCTGGATGGTAATTTCAAAGATCATTTTCTGAAGCTGGGGGTGGATAGGTGGAAGGGGATGGAAAACAGGATCCATAAACAAGGATTCCCAGTACAAAGTCCTTTGTACTTCACTGTCAGGGAACAATACAGGATCCACACAAATAGGTTAAAAATATATTTATCAACACTGCAGATGTCTTATTTCACGCCTCATCCCTTCATGCTTACTAGCAGTCAAAGCAGCTTTGCACAACAATGTCCAATCTTAACCTCCACACTTCTCCCCAAGCTCCCCCAACTCCAATATCTAGTTTCATTTCTTTTTTTTCCGCCCCCTGGAATGTTTTACTGTCTCCTGGTCACTGTCCTGCACTTCATCTTCATCAGATGTCTGGGCCTGCCGTTTAGTAGGTGGCTTCCTACGTTTTCTACGCTGGTATGTGTGGTTAGGAAGGTGCTTCTGCAGCATGGTCACCAGACAATCTTCAGTTTTTTCCAGGCAGCTGATCACAGGAGTCTCGTTGTTGTTGTAAAGCTCAGCATTGTTGAACACAAGCTTTATGTCCGCCAGGAACTCCTGTACAGTGTGATATTTGCTGCATGTGCACTTGCTCAGCATGGTCTGGAAATCCATGGGGTTACTGATTATCTCCATGTAATCTTCAGCATCTTCTGGGCTGACTGGCTCCCTACAGCAAAAAACGAGAGAACAAATGACACTTCAACAGGCTGCATGGAATTTAGGCAAAAGTGATACTAAATGGGACCATATGACCCGTTTTCACCAAGCAGACCACAACGCATACACTCAACCACAAATGTTTAATGCTTAGCCCAAGAACATGTTCAAGTAGCCCGCAAAAGGTTATCACTTTTAATTAATGCAAAAACAACAATTGGACAGAATTCAGAATAATATCATACATTCACCCTAGTACAGAGAACTGGGCCTTAATCCATCGTGCTCCCCACGCCATTCCAGTTTGAACCCTACCATATGCAAAACAGTCTCAACCCTGTGCCAAATGGAAACAGTACAGCCCGAACTGCCAGGCCTGGTCCTCTCTGGACTGGAAACAAGCATCCTAGGACCGGTTTCAAGGTTTCACCCCTCAGCAGCCCTTTGCATTTGTCACCCTAAGTGGGAAGGGTATGCCCAGACGTGGGCCCCATGCTCACTGCGCCACTAGATTCACGCGAGCCTGGCTGATTAGGGGTGATGCCCTGAAACCGGACCCAGGATGCTTGTTTCCAGGGAGGACCGGGCATCCCAGTTTGGGCTGGACTGTTCACATAAGGAACGGGGTCAAGACTGATTTGCATATGGCTGGGTCCAAACTGGGGTGCTGAGCAAAATAATGATGGATTAAACCCAGATCCTTGTGACTGGGGGTGAATATTTGCTTTGTTCAGCATTCAGTCCATCAGTTGTTTCTTTCGCACTTTTAATTAATACCTTTGAAACCTACCACCTGTTCATTTACCCACAAAACAGAGTACAGGGCACCACCTCATCTTGGCTAGATAAATATACATTACCACAGTGAAAGTGTACAAATTTTACACTTTAATTACCTAGCCTCTTCCATGTCCACTGGACATTGCTCTAGCTAGCTTGGAGTTGCAAGTCCTATGCCACATCCATACAGGCTGAAGGCACTTATGGGCCAACCAGAGATAATTTTGCTAGATAATAGGTTTCTAGTATTCCTGCCTATAGCAAAACAGCCTAACTGAAGATCAGACAAGAGGCGTAGCTAAACAAATTCATTAAGGCTGGACTAAGCAGTACCTTGTTGTGGCTTGCGCGTCCAACACAATGTCTGTATGACGCGAGTTGCAGCTCATCTAGAAATGATGAATTAGCAGTTTCAAGGAGCACACCCAGTTGCACACAAATATTCTACAATTGGTTTACACCCCTAACATACAGGAGGGCAAATGGGGATTTCGATATTGTCCATCTAGAAGTTTTGATTATGACATGGGGGTGGGATATGTGAAGCTGAAGACTGCAGCAGCTTTGGGTCCAACTGAACTTAAATAAATTAGGATGAAAACCTGTCCCAGAAAATCCTTCATGAAGATCCAGAATGTTCTTTGCCGTTCGTGTCAGAGGCGGAGCATGGCCAACTGCAATGGGCGCTGCCTAGCAGAGCTCAGTCCATCTGCTGGGGAAACCCCCGTAAATCCGCTTTACCCTCCGTGACACTCCCTACCATCGTAGTAAAAGCGGGTGCAAACACCACTGACACCCAGGAGAAAGCCACGGTCCGCATGGCGGCTCTCGTGAAAGTCTGGCCTGCGGCGGCCTGGTAACAGACAAGCAGCGCTGTGTGATGTAGGTGTGGAGCAGAGATGACGCACAGCAACAGCGTCCGGCCGCAGACTCAGAGGCTGGGGTGCCAGTGGGCCTTGAGGTGTTTCAGCAGAGGAATAGCTGATGAGTGCCGGAACGGGAGCTGTGCCTGTCGTGGGCCTGTGGGGAATATGAGGTGAGGAGGTCCTCGAGTGGAGGATGCTGCCGATGGCGGAGGCCCCAGTGGAATTTCCATTGACTGCCTTGGCCTAAGGGAACATATGCCCTGCTGTGCCCAAAACGGGCGAATAGGGGAGGGGGCCTGTACCCAGTCGTGTAGTCCCCTTGATAGTGAAGGCGAGGGTAGGGCAGCTAGCACAGCTGTTTGGCTACCCGTAGTGCACTGAAGCCAGCTGAACCGGGACACCTTGGGGGAGTGTGCCCCACCATCCCCTTTCAGCAATTAAGACCCCATGACTTTCGGTGGGCCTGCTGCTGCATACAGTCCTCATCAGCAGAGGCGGGGCAGCCACTATTGAACACTGGTGCCAGAGCTTTATCTCCGGGGGAGGAATACTGCGCATACCAGGCAAACAGCAATACACGGAGTGCGCTATACCAAACAGAGGGTGTGCTGTACAACACACTGGTGAAAAGACGAATGAGACACACAAAGAGGAGATCTCCGGCAGGAGAGGGCATCGGGGAGGCGGGTAGCCGACAGTCCACTAGAGTGGAGAAACTCCTTGGTAGGCGGCGGGGCAACCTTCTCCAGGCTCCCTCCCCCTACACAATTGTGGCAGGAAGGCATCACCTAGGGGCAGGATAGAAGAGGGATCCAAACAATGTCGACGAAAGGGAACCGGACAGCCCTCCAAACAAAAGTGGACAAATATGCCCAGCCGCTGGGTGGAGACGACTCGCCACCCAGTGTGTCGAAACCCTGACCCTTCAGGTTAGAAAGGCTGCAATACAAAACGTGAAAACCTTTCTAAGGCAAGATCGACACTATCCACAGATGGCCCTGATGCGGGCTGATTAGAGAAATGTTGGCGCACAGTACAAAAAGAATGAAGACTCAATAGCAGCGCTTCAGATAAACGAAAACACTCTGAACTCATGTTGGAGAACTAAAAGAAATAGTACAGGTACGGGAAGAAAGAATAAAAGGAGAGGAACGCTCTAGGCGTAACAATGTCTGCATTATTGGAATACCGGAACATGCCGAAGGCCCGGCAGTCAACCCATTTGCAGAGAACTTAAACACCTCCAACTCAGAGGTCAGTCAAAATGCTGCCCACCGCATGCGGCACCCGGCACCCAAACCAGGAGCTCCTCCGTGCCCAATAGCCCACATTTTTAACTACAGGGCCAGAGACGTAATTCTGCAAACAGCACGTAGTGCCCAGCCGGATAATTATACCGCCACTTTCTTCCCGGACTTTACCATCAGAGTGCAGAAGCGGAGGCGCTCATTCCTGAAGTGAAGAAGGTTTTAAGAGAAAAAGATTTTAAGTATGCAATGTTGTTCCCTGCCAGGTTGAGGGTGGTGGCCAACAATAAGACCTGGTTCTTTGAGACCACTGAGAAAGCATGGGGCTGGTGGGAGGGATGGTGCACAGAATGTTCTTTTGGGACTAAGGAGTCTTTCTTTCACAGCCAGAAAGTTGTTAGGGGAGCCCATGACAGCAGCCATGAACAGACCTGTAGAGCCCTCTGCTTCATTGAAGGACTGATCCAAAGTAAACAGATATTGCTTTAGGATTTCATCAATACCGCTCTCTATGAAGGAGACTGTCCTGAAGGGAGGGAATTCCACGAAGGCCATCACACGGCTCTATAAGCAATATGAGGGTAGCCCATTGGAGAGCCCACAAACCTACCGGATTGGTGGAACTTAGTGCTCGGAGTACTCATCTCGGATAAGCAATTGGAGCAGTGGCAAGTTACACACAATGAACAGTTCCACCTCATTCGATTTCAGTATCTCCACCATGCAAACCTCACCCCAAAGAAGATTGGCAGAAAGTTCCCGGGTGCCAGTGGTGCATGTCCCCTGTGTGGCGCAGCGGACGCCGATTTCCCCCACATGGTGCGTATGTGTGTAGTGTTCTGCCCCTTTTGGGAACAAGTCATGCAAGCCATTTCAGAGAGTACAAGCTGCTTGTTTCCGCTAAATCCCATTGAGGGCCTGCTTGATGTGTGCCTTATCAATGATCAAAGGGGCGGATAAGATTCCAGAACCTGGCACGAATACAGGCTAAACACTATCACCATGGAATGGAAATCAGCCACAGCACTGTCGTTGGCAGGCAGATATGCGTAGATGGGTGCCAGCAGAGTTAGTTCATAGAGGACTACGTAGGAGGTGATGGGAGGAACAATGTGGGCCTGAGATACTTGCCTAGAGAAATCAAGCACGATTGGATAACCGTCTGCCTGAGTATCCTCAAAGTATGGTTAGGGGCTGGGAGCGATTACTTGTAAAGTTGTTGGGGTATTATTTCGTTCATCATGATCAATCGATGTAGTAACCAAGGGGACCTCTTGATGAAGAGGTGCAGTTATGAATAACTTATTGACAAGTATTCTCCTATAACAGGGGAGGTGCGGAGCCCCTCTTGTATTAATGAACATACGCAAATGGACACAACCCCTTCAAGCTGCACGACAAAGCTAAGGACACTAGAGACTGAAATGTATTTGACTCCCTTCTCCTATGGAGTGCCCCAATGGTGTATAAGAAGTGTTTGTTAATTGTACATATTGTAAATGTAATCAAGACAGTTCCCCCAAAAATACTGTTCTCTAGGAAAGAGGTACTATAAATCATTCCACTGAACCCCTAAGGGCTTTGATGCAACATCCAATTAAAGTAGGTGACCTGGCTACTCTTGTGAAAGGGGTTAATTTTGGCAGACTTTCCATCTCCGAGAGTTCATCTTTCGGATTCCTTTTTCCAGAACAATTGTATAGCATCCTGAAGATTGATTCTAAGAAGTCTTTCCAGTCACAAGGTAAGGTGACTCCTCCTTTCAGTGACAGTGCGCATGGGCATCAACTACATGGTTAGATTGTTTTCCCGCAGAGAGTGAGAATGGAGTTAGTAAGTGTAGAATAGATGTCCATGCATAGGTATGTAAAGTGAGAACTGCAACAACTACAAATAACTGTCGACGCGTGTGGGTGCATGTGAATCTACAGCTCTACATGCCAAGAAAAGATGCTTACTGGGTAACATTATCCGCTCGAGGCATGTGAGCTGTAGATCACATGCTTTGCATAGACTATACAGCAATACACTCTCAAAGTGGTGGCTAAGCTGTAGTTGTTGCAGTTGTTTGAAACAGTGGTTTAAGTACTGCCTGGCCTACATTAGTTTGTTGCCTCGCTAAAACATCTACACAATAGTGCTTGGTGAATGTGTGCAGTGTAGACCATGTTGCCTCCTTACAGAGGTCTGCTAGAGGAATATTCCCTAAGAAGGCCATAGTAGGCCCTATCTTGCGAGTGGAAATTGCTCTAGGGTGTATTATCAAAGTTCTTTTTGCTTTCACATAAATAGTCTGAAAACATTTCATGATTAATCTTACAATGCCAGATTTAGATATGGGATTGCCTTTGTGTGGTGGCGAAGAACAAGTTACTTACCTTCGGTAACGATATATCTGTAAGAAACATAGGTTAGTTATCGATTCCTTATCATAGAATTACCCCAGGCGTCAGACTGGATCTGGAAAGTTTTTCGTCAGCAGTACCCCTGCGCATCGAAAGATGGAGTCGGTCAGCTCCACGCTCGTCGTTGGTGTTTTGGTCACCGGGATGACGTCACAGTAGCTACTTAGACGTAGCCCTCGCGCGCTGACGTCCGTTCTGTAAACTACTTTCCACACCAGAAGCACAGAACCATGCAAGACACTGAGCTTTGGTGCAAAAATCTAGGGCCCTGAAAGGAAGTCCTTAACCCTAGAAGTTAGTTCGCAGAAACGGGGAGTATGGGTGGGGGGGTACGGAATCTATAGCTAAGCAATGTTTATTACAGATATATTGTTACCGAAGGGAAGAAACTTGTTCATCTGAAAGAAACAGTTATAGATTCATTACCTTAAAATAGATACCCGAGCAATACCAACAACGCAGCTGGGTCCGCGAACCAAGTTCACACCAGAAAGTCCTGGAGAACAGAACGGCCAAAGAAGCAGTCTCTCCAGACTTGGCTGTCCAGGTAGTAGTGTCGAGTGAACATGTGCAGCGATGCCCACGTAGCTGCCTGACAGATGTCATTGAGGGGAACTCCACATCCCAAAGCAGTGGTAGCTGCGGTCGCCCAGGTGGAATGGGTGCATAGCCCCACTGGCTGCTCCTTCTTTGCCGAAGAATAGCAAGCTTTGATGCACTGTACGACCCATCTAGAGATGGTCCATTTGTGCATGGCCCGTCCTTTTTTTAGCACCCACATAGCCAACAAAGAGGTGGTAATCCACCGGAGTTGTTTTGTGCAATCCAAATAAAATGAAAGTGCACGTTTTGGATCCAGACGGTGGAGCCTCTCTTCCTCTATGGAAGAATGCGGAAAGAAGGTGGGCAAAGTGATGGTCGGTCCAATATGGAAAGGAGTAACCACTTTGGGAAGGAAGGATGCACGAGTTCTAAGGACAACCTTGTCGGGATGGACAGTCAGAAAAGGAGGTTTGAAGAAAGTTTGGAGCTCACTCACCCTGCGGGAAGAGGCAATTGCTACCAGGAAGGCAGTTTTCAAAGTCAGAAGCCTGAGAAGACAGTTATGTAGCGGCTCAAAGGGAGCTCACATAAGATAGGTAAGAACCAAGTTCAAGTCCCACTGGGGCATTACGAAGGGAACAGGAGGAAAAAGATGAGTAATGCCCTTAAAGCAGCAATGTACTACAATGGACTCCAAAAGAGAAGGCTGATCAGGAAGCCTAAGAGACGCTGAAATGGCCAAGAGGTAGCCCTTGATAGTGCCCAGAACAGAGCCCTGCTGGGCCAAAGAAAGGAGGAACAAGAAAACCTCAGAAAGAAGGGCAGAAAGGGGATCCACAGCCTTTGCTGCGCACCATGCCACAAATGTGTTCCATCTACAGGCATATACAGTCTTAGTGTAGGGATGCCTGGCTGCCAAGATAACGTCAGACTTCGGGAGGTAGGTCAAACAACGTCAACCGCCACCGCTCAATTTCTACGCAAGGAGGTGGAGACTGGACAGGTTCAGGTGGAGGACCATCCCCTGCTCCTGCAGCAGAAGATCCTCCCGAAGAGGCAGCCTGATCGATGGCCATGTGTAGCAGCACAGGATACCAGACTCTTCGTGCCTAATCTGGAGCCAAGAATGACTTTGGAACAGTCGCACTTGATCTTCAGCACTCTGGGCAGAAGTGGTATAGGCGGAAAGGTGCATAGAAGACCGCAAATCCACTTGCGACGAAAAGCGTCACCTAGCGAGTGCCGCTTTGGAAATTCCAACATGCATAATTGCTGACAGTGCGTGCTCTCTTTGGTGGCAAATAGATCTAACCACTGCTCTCCCCACTTTTGAAAGAGTCCATGCACCACCTCCGAGTGAAGAAGCCATTCGTGATCCATCATGCACCGGTGGCTCAGTTTGTCCGCCCTGGCGTTCAAGGAACCTGCCAGGTGTTGAACCACCAGGGATATGCCCTGATCTTTCAGTTATGTTCAGACGTGGAGGGCCTCTTGACATAAGATCCATGACCCCACTGCGCCT
Source organism: Lissotriton helveticus (assembly GCF_964261635.1). Lineage (NCBI taxonomy): Eukaryota > Metazoa > Chordata > Amphibia > Caudata > Salamandridae > Lissotriton > Lissotriton helveticus. Next base: position 188,306,253 of record NC_136061.1, on the reverse strand, counting down.
GATTGGTTGCAGTACCACATGTCGGTGGTGTTGTCTGTGAACATCTGCACTACTCTTCCCCGGACAGAGGGAAGGAATGCTTTAAGTGCCAGACTAATCGCCCTAAAGTCCAGATGGTTGATTTGGAGCCCGGATTCCACCCGAGACCAGAGGCCTCTGACCTCCACTTCTCCCATGTGGCCGCCCCATCTCAGAAGTGATGAATCGGTCACCATTGGGAACTCTGGTTGAGGAAGGGAGAGGAATCTGTCGCTGACCCAATCCTGGTTTGTTAGCCACCACAGCAATAGATGTGCAGTGCCCTCCGAGATCTGGACGCAATCGGACAGGTTCCCCCGATGTTGCGACGGCTGGAACTTCAGGTCCCACTGCAGAGCCCGTATATGCCATCTGGCATGGTCCACCAGAAGGATGCAGGAGGCCATCAGACCCAGTAGCCGGAGGGTCATCCTGACCGAAACCCAGGATAGAGGCTGAAAGACTGGAATCATAGCCTGAACATCCCGGACTCGCTGTTTGGAAGGATAGACCCGAAACTGTGTTGTGTCCAAAACCGCTCCGATGAAGAGGAACTTCTGAGAGGGAGTCGGGTGTGGCTTTGGCATATTGATGGAGAATCCAGGGCATGCAGGAGGTCGGCCGTAGTCTGAACAGGCAGTCGTCAAGATACGGGAAGGCTGGAACCCCTGATCTGCACAGAAGAGCTGCGACCACCGCCATCCCTTTCGTGAACACCTGAGGGGCACTGGTATGGTCAAAGGGGATCACAGTAAACTGAAAATGCTCGTGGCCTACCGTGAACCGCAGGCAACGACGGTGGGCCGGCAGGACGGGGATGTGAAAATAAGTGTCCTGCAAGTCCAACGCTACCATCCAGTCTCCAGGGTCGAGGTAAGACAGGACCTGAGCGAGCGTCTTGAACAACTTCTTCCGGAGGAAGCGGTTGATGTTCCTGAAATACAAAATAGGACGCAGGCCTTTGTCCTTCTTGGGCACCAGAAAGTAGTAGGAATAGCAACCACGACCTACTTCTGGGACAGGAATGCGCTCAATGGCTCCCTTGTCCAAGAGTGCCGAAACTTCCAGTTGGAGAAGGGCCAGATGATCCTCAGACATGCGATAGTACTGAGGTGGCATGGATGGAGAAGTAGTCTCGAAGGGGAGGGAGTAGCCCCTTCAGACCATCTACAAAACCTACCTGTCCGACGTGATGGTGCACCAGTGGGGGAGGTGATGGCTCACCACAGTCCACTGCAGCAGAGGGGGTTGTAGCGGACTGGCCCGCCCGCTGGCACCAAGAACCACGGTAGTGGTTCTTTCCTCCCCAGCCGCGCAGGAGCTGTACATCTTACGCTGGCCTGTGGCTCTGGGCGGTACATGGTGGGGCACCCCTTCCGTAGCCACAAAAGGGGCAAAAAGCAGACGACGCAGGGCGGGTGGTGGAGAGGCCCAAGGATCTGGCAGTAGCCAGAGAGTCCTTAAAGCACTCCAGCAAGTTGTCTGCCTTGTCACCAAATAGGCGACGGCCCGCAAAGGGGATGTCCATAAGGGTGGATTGGACATCCCTGGAAAAACCTGTCGACCTCAACTAGGTGTAGCATCAAAGGGCTAAAGATGTGGAAATCGTCCTGAATGGTGAGTCTGCGGTATCCAGCCCACAGTGGATGGTAAACTTCACCTCTCTTCGGCAACTGCGCAAGAGAGTACAGCCCGGGCCTCCTTCGGGCACTGAGGCAGCACTTGTGCAACTGTATCCCACACGGAGTGGGTGTAATGGCCCAACAGCCATGCAGTGTTTACCGACGGTAGTCCCAAGCTGGAGGACGAAAACATCTTCCCAAGATGATCCAGCTTTTTGGATTCACTATTAGGTGGAGCGTTAGGGAATGTGCCCTTGGAGGAAGAGGCTTGGACCACCAAGCTCTCAGGGGTGGGGTGTTGGAGAGGAAAGATGGGTTGCCCGGAGCCGGGCAGAGGCGGCGGGCAATCTTCCTACCCACAGGAGCCCCAGTGTTGGGCCTGGACCAGGTGCCCAAAAGTAGGCCAGTGAGGGCTTCATTAAATGGAAGCAGGGGCTCCGAAGAGCTTGGTGCCAGTTGAAGCACCATTGTCAAGAGGTTAGTCCTGACTGCCACTGTAGGTAGCTCGAGGTGAAGATCCTCGGCCGTCCTGTAGAAGTAGGAGCACATGTTGAAGTGTCACCATGTGGAAATGTTCTGACAGTATGTAGTGGTTTAGTTCTCCGAGGTCCAGGATAGGTCTCAAAGAGTAGTCCTTTTTAGGAATTAGAAAAGAGAGGGAGTAGGCGCCTGACCCTTGATATTGTAACCGTACATGCTCTATGGCTCCTTTTAGCAAGAGAGACTGGGCTTCCTGTTTAAGCAGGTTTAAAATGTTCTGGTGACATTTTGTGAGAACGAGGTGGAATGTTTGGAGGCCTGCTAGTAAGCTCCAGGCAATAACCGTGTTGGATAATTCCGAACACCCATTTGTCTGTAGTTATGGATTGCCAAATGGGGAGGAATTGTAGAAGACGTCCCAGACAGGTGTTAAAATGATCGGGGTTAGTGAAGGAAGGCAAGTCACTGCTTGTTAGAGGAAGGGGAATTACAGTGTGGAACCCTTGCCCCTACCTTTGCCATTGTTACCTCTGTATCCTCCTCTAAAGAAGCTCTTGAGGAGGAAGATGGATTGTTGCCTTTGTACGAGGTAGCAGTATTGTCTGATGATGTGGTCTTGGACCCTTAACGATGGAAGGCACGACGAAAGGATCCACGATTTGAAGGAGACTGTAGGGCTCCCATTGATTTAGCTACCTGTCTTTCATTTTCTCCAATGCCTGATCTACTTCTGACCCGAAGAGTTGCTTTTTACCAAATGGAGTATTCAAAATGGATTGTTGGACTTCAGGTTTAAACCCGGAATTCCTTAACCAGGCGTGCCTCCTAAGTAACACCCTAGTGTTAATCTCTCATGCTGCAGGGTCAGTAGCATCTAAAGTACACCTAGTAGAGGAATTGGAGATGTGCTTTCCTGCTTGTACGAAATCCTGAGCTTTACCTTTGTGCTCATCTGGGAGATATTGGGTCAATTGCTCCATTTCGTCCCATTGCGCTCGATCATACCTGGCTAATAGGGCCAGGGTGTTTGCTATATGCCAATGATTTGCTGCCTGGGAGGCTACTCACTTACCAGAAGTGTCTAATAATTTTGACTCCTTGTCCGGGGGGAGGCAATCCCCCAAAGTTTGGGAATTGGCCCGTTTACGGGCTTTGAGACAACCGGTGAGTCTAGTGGTAACAGCCCCTTAATAAAGACTGGATCTGATGGAGCAGGATTACATTTTTTGTCTATTCCGATACTGAGAATATGAGCACGAACAGGGTACTTAAATATATCGGAATGTCGCATCATGCCTTTGATCATATGGAGAGTGACTGGATCTATGTTTACTACTGAGAGTTTCGAACAAGAAATAGTCTTCTAGGGATTCTTTATGCAGCTGTAACCTGTGATATTCTGCCGCTCCAGCAAGTAATTCCAAATATCCTACATTGTCCTCAGGAGGGAAAGGCTTTGCTGGTTAAAGGTCTGGGTCATTGTCTGTAGGTGAATCAATATTGTAGTATTTCCAGGGATCCACAGAATGAGCATCTCCATCAACAGGCTGTGGTGGTGGAGAGTTAGTTGGTGTGATAAGTAAATGTACTAATGCTAGAGTAGGTGGTGAATATGTAGGGGAACGTGGAGGAGGAGGAAAGGGGTCAGTCCGGACATTCTTCCTCTTCAAAGAAATTGTATAATTTATGTCCTCTGACTCAGGTTTGCGCTTCTGAGGCAGTTTACTAAGATGTCCTGAATCAGGATTAATATAATGTTCCTTTTTGTATTGGGTCAGATTTGGGAGGTGGGGGTGTTGAAAATCAGATTCTGAAACTTCGGAGGAACATTTTCCAGTTTCGGCACGGAGGACTACAGTGCCAGCGCAGAACGTTTGGGTTCTGTATCAGTTTACGATTTCAGTGTCGAGGAATTCGGCTCAGAAGCAGTCTTTGACTTAGAGCACAAAGGTTTCGGCGACGAGCCGGGCATTAGAGACATCTTCTAGGTGTCGATGTGGCCCGACGGCAGAGGTGGAACCAAAGCCTTTTGTTTGGGTTGAATGAGATTTCGGGGCAGGCGGTGTTCGGTACTCCAGGGGAATCTGACCTTTCGGTATGTTGTCTTCCATCTCGGGAGTCAGATTCCGGAATAGATACATGTTCTACCTGCTTCTCTTTGGCCCCTCGTGCATCAAATTCTTCTTGCTCGGATACTTCACCACAGATGTCCGGTGAGTATTCCATATTCTTGCTTTGCATTTCATGACGTTGAGCCAGACGATCGCAGAGGGTTTTCTTTGATCATATAGATCTGCAGGCGTCGCAGTCCTGTTCGTTGTGCTCCGGAGATAAGCACAAGTTGCACACTTCGTGTGAGTCAGTGCGCGGATACTTTGCGTGGCACCTAGGACAGAAATTGAATAGTCCACTCCATCGACAGAGGTGGACTGACGCGTTTAGGCCCAACGGCCTTCCACATGTTTTCTGATCAAAATAGAAATTTTCTTCAACTGATACGATACAGGGAGCAGTGGGATACACATACAAAACAATACAGACACAGGTAGAGTGGATTGTGCACAGAGGGGAACTCTGAAGAAAGGTTTGGAACCGGAGGACAGCAAATGCACGTCCAAACCCGATGGCGAAAAAAAAAAAAAAAAACACAGAGTCTATCCCCATGCGCACTATCACTGAAAGGAGTCGCCGCCTTTCCTTGCAACTAAAAAAAAGACTTCTTCAAAGACAAACAACTTGCAAACATGCAGACCCAACACCAGATGGCAGGAGTTTTCAGAGTATGTGATCTACAGATCACGTGCCTCGAACAGGGTCCTTTCCAGGAATGGTCTATTGTAATTCTTTGGAGCAAAGAGTGGATGTTTTTCACGGGTCATCTCAGAAATCAATTTGGGGGACAGCAGCGCTCACCAGGGTTGCCACATTGCCGGAGAAGGACTTTTCCAGCCTGCCTGCAGCTGCGGCGCTCTCTGCCACCGAGCGCCGCCGCAGAGCAGAGACCGGGACTCGGGGACACAAGGACTACAACCCCCAGCATCCCTAGCGGCCGGAAGCCACGCACCGCGATTTGGCGCCAGGCGGCGCATAAACAGCAGCACCACCCCCGGCAGAGCGGGGGACACAGCAGCGCTCACCAGGGTTGCCACATTGCCTGAGAAGGACTTTTCCAGCCTGCCTGCAGCCACGGCGCTCTCTGCCACCGAGAGCCGCCACAGAGCAGAGACCGGGACTCGGGGACACAAGGACTACAACCCCCAGCATCCCTAGCGGCCGGAAGCCACGCACCGCGATTTGGCGCCAGGCGGCGCATAAACAGCAGCACCACCCCCCGCGACGCGGGAGTGCGCGGGAGCCGCCCGGGAGAAGCCCGGGACAAGGGCGGAACAGTCTACGGCAGTCCACGGCAGGAACAGGCAGGGCTGGGCCACCCAATATACATTTGCTGCTAAAATGGGTAAGCGCAAAAATGGAGCCGCAGCGGATGATGGTGGGAAGAAGGCAAATGTTGCCAAACAATCTGACTCCATCATGTCTTACCTTACCTCCGCGGTTGGGGCTTTAACTAAAGAAATTGCTACAGCACAGCAAGAACTGGGCTTATTAGCCGAGCCTCCCACTACTACTGTACTAACCCCAGCGCAAGTCATCCCCTTAGAGCCTGTTATTATCATGAAACCCATTACTGCTATTGCTTCTAGTCTACCTCAAACTTGCGCACCCCAAACCCTTCTACCTATAGTGACTTTGGACCCACCTGGTAATCCTAAACCAACCTCGAAAAAGAGAAAGAAGGGTGAGGGAGACTTAGAAGCTAGAAAAGGGGTGGAGGAGACTTTGAAGGACCACCTTGAGGCTCTCTTCGAGGAACGAATTGAACCCCTTTTAGTGGGTATTGCGAAGGACATAGTTGACACTATGTATACATGCCTTGAAGGATTGTTAAAAAAATGTGTCCTGATAGACGAACTAGTGAAAAAATTTGACAGTACGCCTAAGGGTGATATACCGGGCCCAGAACGCCAAAGTGAACGGCAGACAACACCACCTTTATTAGTGTCTACTAATGACTCCATGGCAGCATACAATATAGGGCTAGGAAAACCCCAGCCACTTATATCTACTATCCCACAGGAGGTCCCTCCACCACTACGGGAGCCTACTCATTTAGAAAGTAAGATCCGTCTAAATTTGCCCCCAGCAGTAGTACCTTTTGTGGTAGTTTTTACAGGGGTGCCCCCGTTAAGGAAAGGTGAGGTTGAATCTACTGCTACACTCATAGGAAAGGCAAAAAAATGGTGTGATGACTCTAGTAGTGGCGAATCTAATACGTCTTCCAGTATTATTTTGGCGAGAAGGGTGGGGTGGGTGGGGAAGCGAGCCAAAACTGTGAAAGGTGACTGTGTGGTGATGAATTTCGACAATGCTCATTGCCCGTTTAGTCTGCTTTGGGATGGATCAGACATACGGGAGAATGATAGCCTCAGGGCGGTTCCCTTAGGGTTCTTTTATCCCTCGCAAACCCATTTTAACTCATATATGAATGTCCCCCAATATAGAGCCAGTGGGAAAGGGGTGGCAAACAGTAACCAGGAAAGCGAGATTAAATAGACCTATACATTATAGTGAAGGCCTAGGCCTGGATCTGGTAAACCGCTTCAACCCCATAACTGACCTAAACACAAATGACTGACTATTAGCCCCAACAGCGATACCGATCCAAGTAATTTCTGAGATGGCGGCTCCATCCCCATGTACATTCCTGACCTGGAATGTCGCAGGGACGAGAGCTAAAAAGACAGACCCAACTTGGGTAAAATATATCTCCAAATACAAGGTGATAGCCATTCAAGAAACTTGGGACACCTCACTAACCTTCTTAGATGGTTTCTTAAGTTTCACAACACCAGCAAGCTCTAGCAATGCTGGGAGAGCGAAAGGGGGGCTTACTATATTTGTTTCTTTAGATTTAGCAGGGACTTTAATCAGCTGGACTCAGGCTCTCCAAATATCCTGGCAATAGAATGGACAGTTTTCCCAGGTTGTATTATACTCGTAATCAACTTTTATAATGCCTGGGGAGGACAAACCGAAACTGACCACGTGGATCATTTGGAGAACTTTATTAACAACTACAGTCAAAATACACATATTCCTTTTGAAATCCTTTTAATGGGCGACTTCAATAGTCATAAATGTAAACTACCGTGCCACCCAGGCGATGCAGAGGCCCCAAATGGAGCTGGCATCCCTCACTTTGAACATACCAAAACAGGGGAGGCACTTGAATTACTGCTTGCTAGTTTTAATATGTATGAACCATATAAAACTGAAATAAATGAGATGGTACCCACTTTTAAAGGCTCATTTAATGGGTCGATAATTGATTACATATTCATTTCCCTAGGTCTCACCTCAAAGGTGAGAGATTATAAAGCATCTGCCTCACCCCATAGTGATCACAACCCTCTGTCGATTGAGATACACTGGAGTGACTTATGGCGTAAACAAGTGGGATCATCCCGGGTTTGCACCATGGCGGTGCCCAGTGATCAGGGCAGACGGCTTAAATGGGGCAAGGTTGTGGAGGAAAAGTTTATGGACAATTTATTGCCCAAAATTGAGGGACAACTGGAAATTTGTATGGATCAAACCACTTCGAATCACCAAATTATTACAGCATTTAATTTTATCTGTGCACAAACCGCCAAGGATCTCACAAAACCTTTATCACAGTATCCTATAAAGCCTCACAAGTGGTTTGATACCAAATGCTCAAGGTCCCATAGAGATTTGAAACTGGCCCTTAAGGCTAAGGATAGAGATAAAGAACTAATCTCATATTTGAGGCAGGCCTATAAAGCAAACATTAAGGCAAGGAAAAACGAGATCAAAAATAATGCTTGGAATGATCTTAATATAGATGTCCTTAAAAACAGTAAACAATTCTGGGACATTATTAATCATTCTTTCTTTTCGGGGGATGAAAATATGGTTACAGATTGTGTAATTCCTGACGAGAAATGGGTACAGCATTTTAGTAATATATATGGAGGAAACCAAAATGAAACCATAGGCATAACTGAGATGGACCTTTGTCTAGCCACAGTAGAGTTTACTGAAGAGGAGGTTTATAAAGCCATAATGGAATCTACAAAAAACCAGGCACCAGGCCCCGATGGAGTGCCGGCGGACTTTTTTAAATATTGCCCGACACTCTGGAGCAAAGTATTGGCTAGAGTGTTTAGAGTAATAAACGAAGGAACCCTCCCTGAAACATGGGCAACATCTATTATAGTACCCATTTTCAAGAAAGGAAACCGGGAGGACCCAGGGTGCTACCGCCCGATTTCCCTTATTGACTCCACCTTTAAAATCTTAGGTAGAGTCTTATTGGTCAAACTGAGGGATAATTTAGAACAGCGTGGGGGGCTCTCAAATATTCAATATGGGTTCCGTGAAAATAGAGGGACGCTTGAACAATGTTCCAATCTTCACCTCTTGGTTTCCAAGTATACGGTGGCCGGGGAGGGGTCAGTATACTTGGCTTTTAGGGACCTCTCCTCGGCTTTCGACTTGGTGAACAGGAGTAAGCTATTGACTCTCCTTCTAGAGATAGGAATAGAAGAACACCTGGTAGCTTTTACTGCTAGGTTACATCAGGACCTTAATGCCAAAATAAGAGTCTCTAGAGATGGAAGTTGTTCGGACAGTTTTAAATCTGAGAAGGGGGTGCGCCAGGGTTGTATCCTGGCCCCCTTCTCTTTACCATCTACATAAATGGGTTGGGGAAACACCTGGAAGCTGGAATGGCTGATGTACCGCGTATAGGAGGAGAACAGATACCAGCCCTCCTATACGCGGACGATGCCTTTTTAATTGCACGAACCGGCATCGGTCTACAGGCCCTTCTGGACCGTTTTGACTCCTTTATGGTGAACTTAGATTTGAAAATTAACGTAACTAAGTCCCATACCATGATCATAGGACGCAAAGTAAATATGTTGCATAAAAAATCCTTTACCTGCAAGGGCGAGATTCTCTCCAGGGTACCAGTTTTTCCATATCTGGGGGTCCTTTTTGATCAAAGAGGATCCTGGGTTCCCCAGATCAAAGCAAAGAGTCTTAGTTTAGCACGTTCATCTTCAGCCCTGCTGGCCTTCACAAAAAGACTAGGAGCTAAACCGATGGAGGCAGTGATTAAAATATATAACAGTAAGTGTGTCCCAATTGCTACGTATGGGTCCGCTATGTGGGGATATGCAAACTTGGTAAAAATACAGAGGGTGGAAAATGGTATCATTAGGAAAATGTTATCTGTTCCAAATTCCACACCCACCTTCTCGATCCATGAAGAAATGGGCTTGCCCTACATTGTTGATAAATTAAAATTAGCCCCACTGCTTTTCTGGTCTAAAACCTGGCTGAACCCAGAGTTAACATTAAATCACGCTATCCTTAAAGATTTTATCTCAAGGGACAATGCCATGAGAATACCCTGGCTGAAATATATTAGATCTACTTTCGCTACGCTGGGGAGACCGGAACTTTTTAATGACCCAATTAACATCAGAAAGGAAGATATTGGATGGGTCAAGCAGGCGTTCTTGGAGAGGGCTTGTATGGCAAGAGAGGAGTCGGAACTGAGGAAACCCTCAGTAAGGGCGCACATAGTTTTAACAACCACTCCCTTCTTGGAACCGTACCTAAAAATTGTGACCAACCCACTCCATAGACTCCTACTGACAAAATTCAGGCTGAATTTAATTCATTAGGAAATTTCCCTGTGTGGTCAAAACCTGAAGATGGACCACCCTGTGACTGATCAGTTCTCAGTACAAGATACCCTCCATTTTACATTTTTCTGTAGTTTCTACACTAAGGAGAAGGTAAAATATGTACTTCCTGTTTTAAGGGCCGCTGGCTTTATTCAAATAAGGCCAGCTCTAATTTTTCAACAAATGTTGGCAGATACCCATACTATGTTTAGTGTTGCCTGTTATTTAACAGCTGCATTTAGATCAAGGAAGAAAAGATTACCCAAGAAAGCCTTATTTTAATCTAAACTTGGTTTTAAATGGAGATTTTTAACAATTGTAATAATTTTTAACTTTTGTAACTTTTTGGAAAAAATGAAGTTAACATGCTGTAATTTAGTAACCAGATTAACTGATGTTTTAAATTGTATTTGTATGTTGTCCTTTTATGATTTTAACAAAAATCGAATAAAGAGTATACTGACTGAATTTGATCTCTGCCACTTGTGGAATTCAATACAACTGAAATGGACGGAGTTAGAGTTCAAGACAATCTGCGGTGTGCATTTGAGAGGATGTTCACACTCAGGAAGTAGTTAGCTAGCAAAGATTGTCATGATTTATCAACCACAGCAAAAATAACTCTAGACCTAGTCTTACTCCATGCTTGCTGATCAAAGCATTTTAGTGTTAGCCTTACAAGCAAGGAGCGGCTACTATTAGTGAGGCAATCAAGGAGTTCATGCCAGTCTCAGTCAGAGTTGAAAACTCTGATCTGGAGAGTCCGCTCTTCTGACAACACGTGTGACTGCCTGATCCAGGAGAGAACATCAGAAAGCCAGTAATTGATCAGTCAGTCGAACCTCGCGAAGATTGAAGATCCACTTCAGTGTCTGCTAAAATGCAGTAGTCTAACATATGATTCTCTCATCGCCTGTAGGATGGACCTTCTGGCTGACCTACATTTCTTGAAACCTCAATCTGCAGGCCAGAATGAATTGAATGGCAGACATGTACATCAGCAACTCCTTGGACTTGCTAACTGAGTAGGTCTACCTGGCAGAGAAACTGGATATTATGAGACTTAGACTGCCAGTTGACAGTTTTAACAGTCCGTTCAGAGCATTCAGTAGCTGTTAAGGTTGGCCATCCAGTTCACTTGGAATTATGGAAGGTTTGTAGTAGAATCCGAGATGAAAGCAATGTGTAGAAACTGAGGTAGCACTCCCCCCGAATTGGGAAGTGTCCCCCGGGCTCCTGAATTGTCCTTATATAAAGATTTCACCAATGAAAAAAGGTAAATGCAAAATGTTTGTTTTGGAAATATATTCGTATTTAATCCATCTCTTTGAGAATTGCAGTGCGTCCAGTAATACCCTTTTAATAAGCAATGTGTAGAAGGCACTCATAACAGGTAAAAAATAATATGTCTAGCGCACATTAGGCTCGCGATCATCAGATCTAGACATTGTTAAAAAAGTCAACAGGCTTCGCCTTTATGACCTATTGACGTTGCTAATGGTTTTTAGTCACGCTAAGCATTGCTGAAGGAGGAAAATTGCATACACCTAAGCCAGTCCTTTTGTAGGCACATATGTGCAGTCTACAAAATTACATGGCTATTAGTTGGATTGGTAAATAAAAACAAATTTTTTTTTTTTTTAAGTGGGTGGGGGAGTGTATGGAGGCACATGAAAGTAATAAGGGGGAGTTGGGAGATGTGGAAGGAACACAGGGAAGGCAAGAGTCACTGAAGGAATATAGGTGGTAGATGCAACACTGAGAAGGACATGGGTGAGTGCGGGGGGGAGGGAGAGTCGTGCGGGGGGGGGGAGGGAGAGGCATACGGGGGACAGTAGCAGCAGGAGGGGAAAAGTAGTACCTAAGGGAGACTGCTTAAAAACACACTGTGCTTACACAATGAAAAAAGAAAATGTTACTTACCCTGTAAGCAGGTTTGTGGTATGAAGTGCAGTAGGTTCACATGCTGTGTATACTCCTGCCATCTAGTGTTTGCTCGAACAAATGCAATTTTGTTTTCTTCAAAGATGACAGTCACATGGTATAGTGACCACCTATTGCCAGTAATGTGCATGGGCGTCTACTCTATTGTTAAATGGCTTTTCCACACAGCAGGTGAGGATGGAAATGGAGCATAGAGATAAAGAAGAGGACCATGCAATGAATGAAGAAAGGCATCTGCAAAGACGAGAGGCTTTCGGGGGAAGAAGGTGAGTGCATATGAATCTACAGCACTACATACCACAAACCAATTCTTTCAGGGTAATATTTTCCATTCGCGGCATGTATCGCTGTAGATAAACATGCTGTGCATAGACTGTAAGCAGTCCTCACGTGAGTACAGCTTTGCCAACATTGGCTTTTTAGAGAGCTAGGAGATCCACACAATGCTTGGTTAATGTGTTGAGTAGACCCGGCAGCTGCCTTGCAGAAGTCAGATATCCGGATGTTAGCTAAGAAAGCCTTAGAGGCCCCTTTTATATGGGTAGAATGGGGCGTGGGATGGCCAAGCAAAGGTCTTTTGGCTTTGGCATAGCAGGTCTGTATACATTTGACCAACAAGTGTGTTATTCCTGCTTTGGAGAGCATGGCCCTTGTGTGGTTTGGAAAAAAGGACAAGGGAACTTTTTTACGGAAGGGTTTTGTCCTGTTAATGTAATACATGAGTGTCTGTTTGACATCTTGTGTAACTGGGAGTTCGATAGTTTGAGGTGAAAAGAAGAGATCACCTTGGGAAGAAATTTGTGAGTTGTCCTAAGGACTAGTCTATTCGTGTGCACTTGGAAAAAAAAGGTTCTTCCATGGTAAAAGCCTGAAGCTCACTTACACGCCTGAAGGAGGAGACTGCCACAAGGAAAGATCTTTCAAGAAAGGAACTGCAAAGGGCATAAGTGAAGGTGTTCTACAGGAGGGCCCATAAGTCTAGTTAGGACTATGCTTAAATTCCATGCAGTGGCAGGTTGAGTGGAATGACGCATGCGTCCTTCCAAAAAAGCTTTAATGACTGGAACCCTGATGAGTGAAATGTGTCAGCTATTCTGAAAGTAAATGACAACTGAGGCTCAATAAGTAAGAAAACAGGTTAGTTACCTGTAACTACAGTTATCCAGTATTGGTATCTTTCATAGATTCACATGCCTGAATCATTCCCCGTCGCAGAGGCGGGAGTCCCACGGTAATACATACAAAAGCAGTGCCTTAGTAAGAACCGTAGTAGGCTAAAAAGAAAAGAGCCCCAGAAGACCCAAAACTTAGTAGCCTATCTACCTCATTATATGAAAAGAACTAAAAAATAGTTACAACCAATGAGCTACCAGCACCCTCTAGAACCTTCCCAGCAGAGGCAGTTCTCCTCAGATTTTCTTGGCACAAGTGAGAAGAAGGGATCCCAGATAAAGAACTGTCTCGCCGGGGAGGAAGGTGGGGTCATGTGAATCTATGAAATATACCAATACTGGATAACTGTAGTTACAGGTAAGTAACTTGTTTTTTTAACCAGTATTGGGGTATCTTTCATAGATTCACATGCCTGAATCAGAATAGAAAGCAGTAAGCCAAGTAGTAAGCCAAGTAGTGTCGTTTGTGGACGGTGGGAGAAAGTGTATATACTCCCAAACACATCCAGGAAGGTTAGAATATTAATAAGGTCTATATATATCTTCAAAGTGAACAGTGTTTGAAAATTAACAGTACCTTGATGAGAAGCAATATTAATATGCAATTATGGACATAAATTAACATCTGTAACATAATATACATATATATAAAATGCAGCATAAAAGAAAACATAATTCTAACCTTAGTGAAGATGTTTAAGAATGGCTTGTCCCACAGCTGCATCGTCCTGCGACGCAGATTGCAGGCAGTAGCGTTTCCTGAACATGTGGACATTCTTCCATGTCGCAGCACGACAGATGTTTTCTAATGTAATACCAGCAAATAGCGCTGTATAAGCCGGTATGGTTCTGGTGGAATGCGCTTTGACCTTTCTCTGTAAAGGTTTGTTGACTGTCATAGCAAAAATGAATAGCAGAAGCAATCCATCTGGCTATAGTTGCCTTTGTTACAGCATGTCCCAGTGTGGTTTGATTTCTTTAGTTTTTTGTAAATAAAATTTAAGACCACGCTTGACATCGAGAGTGTAAAGCTCATTCCGCGGACGTGGCTGGGTCCGGAAAGAAAGTTTTAAGCTTTACAGGCTGATTTAAATGAAATTGCGACGGTACTTTAGGGACGAATTTGGGATTTGTCCGTAGTGTCACGTAATCTCTAGTGAAATCCAAAAAGGGTTCTGAGATGGTGAAGGCTTGAATTTCACTAACCCTTCGAGCTGAAGAGATAATAAAATTGCTACCTTCCAAGTTAGAGATTTGAGCTCAGCCTTGTGAATGGTTTCAAATGGTCTTCTCATTAATTGGGCGAAAACGGTGTTCAATTCCCACTCCGGCGGACGTGGACGTATTGGGGAAAAGGCCAGAAAAAGTCCTTTTAAAAATTGTTTGATAAGTGATGAAGAGCAAAGTGAAGGTTTGTTAGAGCTCTTCCGGAATCTGGAAATTGCAGCGAGGTGAACCCTGATCGAGGAGAACACAAGCCCCGCTTTGGCCAAAGATAGCAAATAGAGAAGGATATCCTCCGCTGGAGCCTGGATCGGATGATCATCATTTGCTCCACACCAATGGCAAAATCGCTTCCACTTTAAGCGATAAGTCTTAACTGTACTCTGGGCACGAGATTTGGCAAGAATCTCACGACAATCCGGAGATATTTTCATATCTTTGAATTCTAAGAAGTCAAGAGCCATGCATGCAAATCCAGCGACTGTGGATCTGGATGTAGTATTTGACCCTTCTCCCTGGTCAACATCGTGAGTGTTGGAACTAGACGGACAGGATGTTCCTGTAATAACAGAAGTAGTTCCTGAAACCAATATTGCCTTGGTCAGCGGGGTGCAATTGAACAAGTTACTTACCTTCGGCAACGCTTTTGCTGGTAGATACAATATCTGCCTCTGGATTCCTCACCTTGTGAATATCCCCTTGCGTCAGCAACATTCGGAAATTCTTTTTGTAGCTTCGTGCCGACGTGGACTTGGACGTCAGAGACACGGCATCATTCGCGACTCCGCTGACGTCACCGACGCCTATAATAGGCCCACGCCAGCGTGATGACATCAGTTCCGCCCTTTTTTCCGTGCCTTCGAGGCACACGGACGGAACAATGACAGTAGACATATGCACAGTATACGCAGTACAAATATCAAGGTAAAACACACACAGTGTGAAGCAAATGCAATAAAACATTTGAAATAAACAATCCCTTGACAAAATAATTACATTACAGAAACTCTGGTATACAAGAGTGGACAACGGGGAGGCGGGTGGGTCTGAGGAATCCACAGGCAGATATTGTATCTACCAGAAAAAGCGTTACCGAAGGTACGTAACTTGTTCTTCTGATAGATACATCTGCCGGTTGGATTCCTCACCTTGTGAATAGAGTCCCACAGCAGTCCCCACTCCCGGAGGAGGGTGTCCACTCTTCTAAACCAGGAAATCCTGGAGGACAGAGCGCACAAAATGGCTGTCCCTCCTCACCTCGGTATCCAAGCAGTAATGCTTCGCGAAAGTGTGGAGGGAAGACCAAGTTGCCGCCCTACAAATATCCTCTACAGGAACACCTCTAGCCAATGCTGAGGATGAAGACTTAGCTCTTGTAGAATGAGCCCTTATACCCTCTGGTGGTTCCTTACCGGCCAAAGAGTAGCAGATCTTTATACAGAGGACGATCCATCTTGATAAAGTTCTTTTATGGACCGCTCTTCCTCTCTTGCAGCCAGCAAAGCCAATGAAGAGCTGGTCATCCAACCGACAGTCTTTAGTTCTGTCCAGGTAAAAAGACACCGCCCTCTTGGGGTCCAGACGGTGTAATCTCTCCTCCTCCTTGGAAGGGTGTGGGGGAGGATAAATGGTAGGGAGGGTTATAGATTGACCAAGGTGAAAAGGAGTAACCACCTTAGGCAGAAAAGCAGCCCTGGTCCTAAGAACCATTCGATCAGCATGAATGGTCAAGCAAGGGGGCTTGGAACTAAGAGCTTGAAGCTCACTTACCCTCCTTGCCGAGGTTATTGCAACGAGGAAGACTGTCTTAAGAGTCAAAAGCCTCATAGGACATTTGTGAAGAGGCTCAAAGGGAGCACCCATCAAAAAAGTCAAGACAAGATTTAAGTCCCACTGAGGCACAATAAAAGGAACAGGAGGGAACTTATTTGTGAGACCCTTTAAAAACCTTAAAACTACAGGAGATTTGAAAAGAGATGGCTGATCAGGCAAACAGAGAAATGCCGACAGCGCAGAAAGATAACCCTTAACTGTAGCAACAGCAAGCCCTTGCAGCGCCAGAGAAAGGGAAAACTGGAGAACATCAGACAAATGGGCTCTCAAAGGGTCAATAGATTTTCCTCCACACCAAGTGACAAATTTAGACCATCTATAAGAATAGATGGACTTAGTGGAGTCCCGCCTGGCTGACAAGATGACATCCACCACGTCAGGCGGGAGAGAAAAGGAATTCAGGGTGCCCCGTTCAATCTCCAGGCATGAAGGTGCAATGTCTGGAGGTGGGGGTGTAGAACCTGCCCCTCCATCTGAGAGAGGAGATCTGCCCTGAGAGGGAGACGGAGCGGCGGGCGAGAGGAGAGGTGGAGAAGATCTGTATACCACACCCTCCTTGGCCAATCCGGGGCGACCAATATGACTTGGGCCCGGTCTTGGCGAATCTTCCTCAGAACCCGAGGAATCAAAGATAGGGGAGGAAACGCGTAAAGGAGTTGACTTCCCCAACTCAAATGAAACGAGTCCCCCAAGGCTCCTTGCATCGGATACTGGAGACTGCAGAATGACAGGCAGTGAGCATTCTCGCGAGTGGCAAACAGGTCCACCTGAGGAGTCCCCCACGTTCGAAAGACGTGACTAACCACCTCCGGGTGAAGCCTCCACTCGTGGTCGGCTGAGAACTGCCGACAGACTGTCTGCACGCACGTTCAGAACTCCGGCCAGATTATTCGCCATCAGACAAATCTGATGGTCCTGAACCCAGGACCAGAGACGCAGAGCCGCTCTACAGAGACACTGCGACCCCACTCCTCCCTGCTTGTTGATGTACCACATCGCGGTCGTGTTGTCCGTTAGGACTTGGACCGAACAACCGCGAAGGGAAGGGAGGAAGGCCTTGAGTGCCAAACGTATCGCCCGCAATTCTAGAAGGTTGATGTGAAGCAACCTTTCCTCTGGAGACCAAAGACCCTGGACCTCCAGGTCCCCTAGATGAGCACCCCACCCTAGAGTGGATGCATCCGTTATTACTGTGGCCACCGGAGGAGACAGCTGAAAAGGCTTCCCCTGAGACAGGTTGCCTTCCACGCCCCACCAAGACAGATCCGCCGCAGCTTCTCTGGAGATCCTCACTGACTCTGAGATCTCCGTTGTGTTGATACCACTGCCTGCGGAGGCACCACAGGAGCGCCCTCATGTGCCAGCGGGCATGGTTGACCAACAGAATGCAGGAAGCCATCAGACCGAGCAGACGAAGGACCTTCAGGACTCATTTCCTGTATGTTGCGAATCCTTTGAGGAGGAGGGAATGCACGACATACAGTTGTGTCCAGTACAGCACATATGAACAGGCTGCGCTGGGAGGGCACCAGGTGAGACTTGGTTACATTTATCGAAAAACCCAACCTGTACAACAACTGGGTTGTCTCTTGCAGATGATGGAGCACTCTCCCTGGCGACTCTGCTTTGATCAGCCAGTCGTCCAAATAAGGGAATACTGGAATCCCTGATCTTCTGAGATGTGCCGCCACCACTGCAATCACCTTGGTGAAGACTCGAGGCGCAGTAGTAAGTCCAAATGGAAGGCCCGCAAACTGATAGTGCTGTGATCCCACCGTAAAACGGAGATACTTCCTGTGCGACTTCAGGATTGGGATGTGAAAGTACGCATCCTGCAAGTCGAGTGACACCATCCAGTCTTCTAGCAGCGCTTGAAGAACCTGAGCAAGGGTGAGCATTTTGAATTTCTCCTGTTTCAGATAGAGATTCAAGATCCTGAGATCCAGGATTGGACGAAGTCTGCCATCCTTCTTGGGAATCAGGAAATACCGGGAGTAGCATCCCTGACCCCTTTCCTGCTATGGGACCACCTCTATCGCACCCTCTCTTAGTAGAGTCTAGGGCTGCTTTTCTGTGGTTGGGGGGTTGGAGGAGGTAGAGGAGGAAGACGCTTGACGCCCTCGAGGACGTGCTCTTTGCTTTCCCCTGTATGACCTATACAAGGTATTTTGCTGCTGCTGCTGTTGTTGCTGCTGTTGACCTTGTCTATAGGTACGAAAAGAAGAGCGTCCAAAACCTCTGAACTTCCTGGTCGTTGAACCTCTTACTTGAAGACCAAGAGATCTAGCAGTTGCCCTGCTATCCTTAAATTTCTCTAAGGCTGAATCTGTCTTCTTGCCAAAGAGTCCTTCTCCGTCAAAAGGCAGATCTATGCAGACTGCACATCCGCAGAAAAATCGAGGATTTCAGCCAAGCTGAACGTCTTGTGGCAACCGCAGTGCCAATGATCCGTGCCACAGAATCTGCAGTATCTAGACCGCTCTGGATAACTGGACGAGCTGCCGCTTGCGTATCAGATAAGACCTCCTCAAAGTCACCCCTGCAGTCTTCTGGAACCTTTGGAATCAACAAACGCATTGAGTCCATAAGCGCGTGCACATACCTCCCCATGAGACAAGTGGCATTTGTTGACTTTAGCGCCATACTTGCGGAGGAGAAAGTTTTCCTGGCCACTTGGATCCTGCTTTTTGGCCTCCTTGCCACTAGGCACTTGGGGAAAAGCACCAACTGACTTTTTTGAGCACGCAGCCTGAATCACCAGTCTTTCAGGAGAAGGGTGAGATGATAAAAAGGCAGGGTCTTCGGGAGCCACCCTATATCTCCTAGCCACACTTTTTGAGACAGCAGGAGCAGAAAGAGGCTTTTTCCACACCTCCATAATTGGTTCAGTTAACGCCTCATTAAATGGGAGTAATGGTTCCACAGCTGAGCTTGGTGAATGGAGAACCTCTGTAAGCAGATTTGATTTAAACTCAACAGTAGGTAATGTTAAACCTAAAAGTCTTGCTGCCTTCCCCATTACAACGTGATATGGCTGGACATCTTTTGAAGGTGTATCCGGACCTGATGGCAACTCCCACTCAGGGGAACAATCAAGGCCACTAGCATCAGCCAGTTCTTCGAAACAATCCTCATCCAGTTCACCTTCTTCCAAGTCTGGGTGAGACCCGGATCTCTCCTTAACACGTAATGCAGCCGGATCCACTACCGACTCCGACGGAGCCGGAACCGATGTCGGTACAGTATCGGAAGGCTTAGGAGGATGTTCCAAAGACTTGCTTGGAGTGGGCGACGCCGGTATCTGAGTCGTCGACTTCGGTCGAGCCGGCGTCGACCTCGGCGGAGCCGGGTACTGCCACAGTGGAGTCAGGGCTGGCATATACGGCATGAAAGGTGTGGGGGCATAAGAGTGTGGAACACCCAAATTAAATGCCATTGGGCCCATGGGACCCGAAGGTGCACCAGAGGGGTACCATGACCTCGAGAATACCCCATACATAGCGTTCAGGAACGCTGATGGATCCTGACCTGGTGCAGGAAAAGGTAGATGATCACCTTCATGCTGACCTCGAGGCGGAATCTAATCCGGCTCTTCAACAGGCGCCGATTCATCTTCCTCATTAGGAACTTCCTCCACCTCTTCCTGAGGCGGAGACGGCGTCTGAGTCGGATTGGAAACCGGAGTCGGAGATTGAACATGTGACTCCGAAGGCGAGGCTTCACCTTCCCGATCCGAATCTTCTTGCGGTGGGATCACCTTCGATTTAACTTTCTTGGGCGGCCTCGACTTCAAGCCCGACTTCTCACCCGAATGACGTCGAGACTCATGCCTTCTTTTTTTGTGCTTCTTATGCGACCTCGAAGCATGATCTGACGAGGACTTCGAAGCCGATGCCTCTCGAGACCTTGATCTTGACCTCTACTTCCAAGAACGGATCTTGAAATCTTTCTTTTATCGGCTTTCACTCAAGGTGAGGAATCACAAGGTGAGGAATCGACACAGCAGATGTATCCATCAGAAAGGATGAGACGGCAGACCTCCCTCTTCATCTTTTGACGCACTTTCGGTATTAACAGTATTGGGGGAAAAGTGTTCACATAAATCCCTGACCATCGCATGTACAGGGCATTCCCTCTTGAGGTAAGGAAACACTTGTATTCCCTGAGATCTCAGAGCTGCAGAAACCGGTGCTAGGCATTTCGTGAAGATCATTGGTGCTGATTTCAGTCCAAACTGAAGCACCTTGAACTGAAAGTGGACGCCAGCCACTGGGGAGACAGCGGGCACCCCTGGCGGGTGCCCCTGTTGCTCCCAAAAGACTCCGAAAGGCGACCATTCGCCAGTACTTTGGCAGTAGGTTCAGTGTAGAACAACCGCACCCAGTGCACGAAGAGTGGGGGGAAAGCCCATTTTCTGTAGGACAGTAAACAGGTAGCGCCATTCCACGGAATCAAAGGCCTTAGAGGTGTCTAAAAAGATCGCGGCCAGGGGAAGGTCCGGGGCAACCGTTTGTATGAGTGAAAAAATCGTCCGGAGATTGTGGGAGGTTGCCCTCGTTGGGACGAAGCCCGACTGGTCAGGGAGTATAATGTTCGTCATTAGAAGGGAAAGTCTTGTAGCCAGTACTTTTGCCAAGATCTTGGCATCACAATTCAGTAATGAAAGTGGCCTGTAGGAGTCACAGTGCATAAGAGGTTTGCCCGGTTTTAGGAGTGACATAATCACCACCTCCCTCATAGACCGGGGCAGTATCCCCGCCTCCAGGGAGTCCTCAAAGACTTCTTTTAGCACTGGCGCCAGGATATCTATATAGCATTTGTAGAACTCCGCTGGGATCCCGTCGAGGCCTGGGGCCTTCCCATTACCGAGAGACATAATAGCATCACGGATCTCATCAATTTCAAAAGGGGCACTGAGGAAAGCCCTATGTATGTCACTTAACCAGCAGAGGGCCAGCTCCCCTAGGAAACTCTCTAAGTCGACCGCCCCCATGGATTGGGTAGTATATAATCGTGCGTAATGTGTTTGTAGAATGGTCAGGATGCTGTCGTTATCTCCACAGATCTCCACTTCCGAGTCCTCAAGTTCAAGGATGGTGTTAGTTCCCCGATCACTGCGTACCGCCATTGACAGTGCCCTTCCCGGCCTCTCTCCCTCGCCGTATCTGCGAGCCTTCCAATATTTGTCCCTGAAATTCACTTCACGTAAAGCCTCATACTCCGAAAGTTTGACGCAAAATTGTTGGTGCAGTTGTCCCGAACCGTCCCCAAGCATCTGCCTCTCCAGACTCCTCAGTTCCCCTTCAAGTTTCCGCATCGTGCGCTGGATGTCCCGCAACACCCCAAAGCTCTTGGCGATACATCAGCCCCGAACTGTGACCTTGAAGGCCTCCCATATCGGCTCAACGCTGTCTACCGTATCCTTATTGCGGGGAAAGAACTCTTCTATGTCATCCCTCAACTCTTCGCGAAAGACAGAATCTAGCAAGGCTGTCGGTTGGAGCCTCCAGGGGCGTCGAGGACAATCATATCCCGGCATGGTCAGTGTAAGCAGCACCGGGCAATGATCTGACTGAGTCCTGGCTAAGTGCCTAGCATCAATTATATTAGGGGCCAAATCCCTGGACAAGAAACAGTAGTCGATTCTCGCCCATGTCCCTGTATAGGAGGTGAAGTGTGTCCCCTCCCGAAGTGTGGGGTGTAAATGTCGCCAGCTATCTATGAGGCCCCCCTCCGCCACAATGCCCTACAGTATCTCCCTAGCTTTGGGATGGTATTGAGCCTGCCCATCTGCCCTTTCCAAGCTAGGTGTTAGAGCTACATTAAAGCCACCCTCCCCCCCAAATGATGTGTCGTGAGCCTATGTCCCAGATGAGACCCCATAACATTGTAAAAAATGAAGGTGTGTCTACATTCGGAGCATAACAGTTAGCAATAGTGACAGTGTCCCTTCCCATGCATCCCCACAGTAGCACATATCGACCATCTTTGTCAACAAGCTGACCCAAGGGTGTGAAGGGAGTCATCCGATGTACCAAAATCACCGTGCCTCTAGAATATGAAGAGTAGTTAGAGAATACCCTAATACCCGCCCATCTACCAGGAAAGGACGGATTAGTGCGTGGGGGGATATGTGTCTCCTGTAGCAATACAATATTCACTTTATGCCTATCGAAATAGGCTACCATTTGCCTGCATTTCCGAGCGTCTTTAAGGCCACGGACATTCCAGGATAGTACTGTACATCTGTTAGCAGTTAAATCACCCATTATTGAGAATGTCGACATGTCCAGTATACCACCATAGCGTCCACAGCAAGTTTGCAATGTCCCACAAGTTCATGCTATCCAATATTCCTGTTCGATTTACTCCCAGCAATGCCATAACCAAACATAGCCCTCCCCCACCCCCTGAGGCCCCCCAACCGAGCCCCCAGATCCCCCCTGCCCTCTCCCTCAAACCCTGCCACAACTCCCCCCCCCGCCCCCCTGCCCGCACCCCCTCCCACTGAAGCATCCCAATCATGCCAGTCATACTCTGCTCCCCCTCCCACCCACCCAACAACATACCAGGCCCACAAAACAGTGGGGGGAACACCCATAGGATGCAGTCTGTAAGTGGCGCACTGTTACCTTGCGTTAGGTCAGAAGACCGCCAAGTACGACAATCTCCTGAGCCAGCAAGGGTGTCCGGCACACAGTCCCATTGTGATACATTCCATTTTCTCAAATTTATGCAGACAGTGCTAATAGCAAGGAATTAAACAAGCCCAAAGCAGTAGGCAATAGTATACATTACATATGGTCGCAGGCAATGCCAAACGTGGCCATCGCGTGTCCGCCCTCCATTCGCATGGCTACCTGTCGACCGTCCCCGCTGAGTCCAATATTAGGTCATTCCACATCCGACAGAGGGAGTCGATCTTCATCAACTTGATCTGTTGGGTTCCCTTTCCACCTTTTTATCTCCTTGAGGAATTTTTCGTCTGACTGCGGTGTCGCATGGAAGCTGTTTGCCCTGATGAGTAATCCGCAGCCGCGCTGGATACAGGAGGGCATAGTCTAGTTGCTCCTGGCGTAGTTTCTGCTTTATCCCATTGAATTTCTTGCGCTCCTCCTGCACCGGGGCTGTAAAATCCGGGAAGATGGTGAAGGACACTCCAGAGAAGTTCAGCTGCTGTTTTTCTCTTGCTACTTTCAAGACCACATCGCGATCCCGATAATTCAGCAGACAGACAATAATAGGGAGAGGATTCGCCCCAGGAGGAGGTCGGGTCCCAGTGAGCGATGTGCCCTCTCCATGATGAACTGAGCCGATAGTGCACCCTCCTCCGTGACTGCTGTCAGCAGTTTCTCGACATATTGCCAAGCCTCCCCGTGTTTGTGCTTTCGGGTACGCCTAAAATGCGTATATTGTTGCGGCGACTTCTAGCTTCAATATCCTCATTCTTGGCGTCTATTATAAGCATGAGTTTGTCCATTTGAGTCACCGCCACCTTGAGCTGCTCCGTCACGTCTTCAGAGTCCGATATTCTCTGCTCAGCCTCTTTAATCCTGGTCTCATGGCTATGGAGCTTATGAGTGATGCCCTCTATTCGGGTGGTAAGCGTGTCCATTTCCGTGGCAATAGTTGTGAAGCCCTGTCTCATTTCTGCAAGTATGGCCTGTAGATCGCTGGCAG
This sequence comes from Lissotriton helveticus, assembly GCF_964261635.1. Taxonomy (NCBI): domain Eukaryota; kingdom Metazoa; phylum Chordata; class Amphibia; order Caudata; family Salamandridae; genus Lissotriton; species Lissotriton helveticus. The sequence goes on along the minus strand of NC_136061.1, from coordinate 188,282,502 downwards.
CGCCGGCGCTTTTATCGGGCACCGTCTCCTCCTCAGTAGGCACGACCGCCACTAACGCCTTTTTCGGAGACTTTTTGGCCTCAAACATGAGGCGCAGTTGGCAGGAATCCATCCGGCCCATGGCTTCCCCCAAACGGCCGTAAGTCGCAGTAGAAACCCTTATCCCCACCCCTATGCCTTGCCGTGTGTAGTAGAGCACTGCCCTCGCAGCTTCTCCAGGTACGTGGCTCGTGCCTCACGTGATGTCGTCGCGGATGTCCTGGAAGATTCGTGGGGCTCAGTCCCACCGACTTCAGCCCTTTCGAGGACTGCCTCTATTTGTTACATGTCTTTTTGTTCACCCAGTCATGCCTTTTACTGTAAAGCGCTCTGCTACCTTCGGGTCTCGTTAGCGCTATAGAAAACTTCTAAATAAATAAATAAGCCCTCAACGCTCACGCAGCAGACGTAATGTCACCAGGGAGGGGGTTCCCATAGATGGGTATTCTCCACGACAGGAAACCAGTGTCTCCACCAGGGATCGCCACCGACCCCTATTCAGTGCCCCAATCTCGGAGTAGGGAGTAGCAGGGGTGGCATCTGGTCTTGCCGTCGGCGGCGCTATCTACAATAAAGCGGCCCTGTGCGCACGTTGCGTCCTCAGGCGCCCGTTGGCCAGCATATGCGTAATCAGGCACTTCGTGGTAGCATCAGTGTGTGTAGTGGCAGCAGCCCATGCGTTCTGTGCAGCCAGTGTCAGAGTCGGGCAAATATACACGCTACGCCCCCCGTGTGCAGAAGATGTCCGCCACCCTGTGTCAGTCAAGGAGCTGGAGACTCACCTCGGGCGGTGACAGTGCTGCTGGCACGGCGGTGCAACCCAAACATTCAAGATGTGCGGAGACGTGCAGAAGCCAGCACCAATCAATATGGAGGCATAGTGTCCTCACGTAGCGCACCCTCAGCGTGATTCACATGCCTCGCGCTGACCAGGCATATCGGTAGGCCCCACCATCTAAAAGGCCACAAGTTCCCCAGGCTATATTGGCTCAAAGCTCTTGGGCGAAATTCTGCACTCCGTGGGCTGCTGGTACCTGTACGTGATGGTCTCCGCCGCCCGTCACCACTAGGAAGTCCTCGGTGCTCGTCGCTATGCGCGACCTCTCCAGCGGCCTGCGCACCACGTGGGGACCTCTGCTCTCGCGCAGCGGCCGTCCGCCGTCGCAGGTACCGAGGCAGGTCAGAGCCAGCATCGCTACAGCAGCAGAAGCCTCGCCACTCTCGAACGCGGCGTCCATCGGCAGCCAAACCTCACTGGCAGCAGCAGCAGCCGTTCCGCTCTCGATTTCCACCGCTTTGAGCACCAGAGTGGGAATATATCAGAAGGATAAATGCACATCAGGCAACCGGACTGCGGGAGCTTCACCGAGTGTCAGCCATTCCGTTAGTGTGCCACCTAGCGCCCTAATCTAACAATAGAGTTGATGACCATGTGCACTATCACCGAAAGGAGAAGTCAACCTTACCTCGTGACTAGGAAAGACTTCAAAGAAAAACAACTTGCAAACATCTGGACCCAAACTTAGATAAGAGTATGCAAAGCATGTGTATCTACAGCACACATGCCTCGAACATACAATTATTTTTAACCCTAAATCTCAAAAACTCCAGACCAAATCATAAGAAAAAACCCACAAGGTGGACGGAGTACTAAAACTTTTCAACCACTCACCCCCAGTCAATAGCTCTGAACTACTGAATTCAAGCTAGATTGTTGTGATTAGGGGTGATACACAAACTGATCCCAGGATGTTTGTTTTGCATACTGCTGGTTTCAAACTGGGGTGGTATCGCGAGCAAAACAATGGATTTAACCCAGATCTCTCGACTGGAGAGTGAATGGTTGAAAAGTTTCAGCACTCGGGCCATCATCTTGTTGTGTTTCCAATCACAAAAAGAACAATTTGCGGAACAAGAACCAGCTTCCGAAGTGGTTAAAAGATGACATTACCTGCTGCCACTAAGATTTTCAAGAATTCTTTATATGTGAAAAAGTTAAGTCAAAAGTAAAAAAAAAAAAAATCTAATGTTTATTAGTTAAGAATCTCTTCCAATGGTGATGGAGGTTTCCCCATTCCACAATAAATATTGATGCAAATCTCAATCGCAGAAATTTTTTTAAAATTCATACCTGAAGGGCCAGCTGAATCGATATTTTATAAGTTTGTTGAGGATGTCTTCACACTTCTGCAGCTCAAGGTTTTGACGCCTTGTACCATGCTTATTCTGATGGACCTGAACACAAAAAAAGAATGAACGAGAAGCTTACACTTTGCAAGAATGTTCTATAAGTGTAGGAACTCTTAAAAATATCTTCAAGCCAGACTACAACCCGCCCCCCCCCCCAAAAAAACCTCACTTTAAATGTGTAGACTAGAATAAACAGCAGATCCCGGATCTAATTATTCTGCAGTCATCTCTCTCATGTGCACCCTACACAATCATCTCCTACAACGGAGTAAGGCACATTCAACCTGGAATTAGTAGTGGTCTTGGTAAACAGAAAATGGACTAGATTACATAGTAGTCAGCTGAAAATTTCACCAAGGTAGTCTCTCAGATCTCTGGCTAAAGGTCAAGTACAAGACTGGGCCCTTTATCTGAGCTGTATGAATTCTTGAAATTTCAAGCCGAATTTTTTTTTACTAACTGATTCAATGGTCCAACATCAGTAATCACTATCTGTTAATAAAATCTCTTCACCTCCCAGTCTTTGGACACACCATACATACTCCTTAATAAGCAGCTGACAAGTTCCTCAGGCTTATCTTGTGACTTGTCCAACCAAGCTTTTAAAGACCAACTTCCCCAGAGGTTGAGATTATCTCTGTTACTGCAAGTCTACACTCATTTCTGGACCATCAGTCACCTAAAATGGCACTAATGGACAAGTTACTTACCTTCAGTAACGACTTATCTGGTAGAGACATAATCTAGCTGCAAATTCCTTACCTGTGAACTTCCAGGCATCAGGCTGGATCCGGAAGATATTTCATAGCAGTACCCCTGCTCGCCGGTAGGTGGCGTCGGTCGACTCCGCGTGACGTCGGCGTTCATCGTGACGTCCACGTCAATATAACAGCCACTCCGGCGCGCTGACCTCAGTACTTTTCACAACATTTCATGCCAGAAGCGCAGAGCCATGAAGTGACCGACCATGGTGTGTTAAAAAAACAAACAGCTAGGGCCCCGAAGGGGACACCCCATACACGTAAAACTCAATTCTGCAGTGCGGGGAGGATACGCGAGTCAGTAAGTAATCTGCGGCTAGAACGAATAGTTTTCTTACCTGTCGGTGTAGTTTTGGAGCTTGAAGATCTTTCTGGATTCACTATGCTGTGCATTATTCCGCGGTCTTGTGGTTGGGTCCGGATTCGTAGTCTTTTCTTTGTTTTTTTTTTTTGTAGCCCAGGTGGGCGTCGGCGTCACACCTCCTTGGGTGCATTTCCGGTGACGTCGGCATGCTTTCTGCGGAAGCTCCCACTCTTGGGCGCCATCTTCGGGTTCTTTTTTTCCCGTGTTTCTTTCGTTTCCGAAGTAATGGCAATGTTCTATTTAGGTGATATTTTACCGCTTTGTACTTATAAGTCCTTTTTAAAAACTTTTTTTTTTTTTTTATATATCCACCTCTTCTCTCTCCAGCCTCATCTTTCTGGCAGAGGTGGGTGGGTTCGCTAGTGAATCCAGAAAGATCTTCAAGCTGCAAAACTACACCGATAGGTAAGAAAACTATTCGTTTTGCAGCGTGAACCTTTCTGGATTCACTATGCTGTGCATAGATTTTGTAGCGGTTTCTCATCTCTGTGGCGGCTGGGTGGAAGATGAGCGTTGGTTATTGAATATGTGCTGGAGCACCTTTTGTCCGACTTGTGCTTTCTTGTTCATCTGTATATCCACACAGTAGTGCTTCGTGAACGTGTGTACCGAAGCCCATGTTGCCGCCAGGCATATGTCCTGAATGGGTGTTAGCCAGGAAAGCTATTGAAACACCCTTTTTCCTAGTGGAGTGGGCACATGTCCCCTCTGCTAGCTCTTGTCCTGCACGTTTGTGGCAGAGTTGAATTGTCTGTGCGATCCATTGTGCAATAGTCTTTTTGGTTACTGCCTTTCCCATGAAACTGTTGGCGAATGACACAAAGAACTGTTTTGTTTTCCTGTGTCCCTTCGTCCTCTCAATGTAGTGCATGACTGCCCTTCTGGCGTCCAGGGTGTGCAGAGCTCGCTCTGCGCTAGTTGTTGGTTTTTGGAAAAAACTTGGTATCTGTATAGACTGGTTCATGTGAAATTTGGATACCACCTTCGGCATGAAGTGTGGGTCAGTCCTCATCACAACCCTATCATTGTGTATTTGTATGTAGGGTTCTTGTAGCGTCAGCGCCTGAAGCTCGCTTACTCTGCGTAAGGACGTTATTGCAACCAGGAAGGCTGTTTTCATAGTTAGCATCTTTAGGGAGGCCTTGTGAAGTGGTTCAAAGGGCTCTTTCATGAGTTCCGTTAGGACTATGTTCAAGTTCCATGCAGGTGGCGGCACCCGCTTCGGTGGTGCGATCCTTTTCGCTCCTTCTAGGAATCTCTTCACCACCTGTGATGTGAAGAAACTCCTGCACGTTTCTCCCCTTGTGTAGGCGACTATCGCTGCCAAGTGAACTCTTAACGAGGATGAGCGAAGGTTCTTCTCCAGCAAGTGTGTCAGGTACTTTAGCACTGTGGAGTCCTTCTTCATTTTATTGTGAAGTCTTTCTTTTCTGCACCACATTGTGAATCTTTTCCATTTCGCAACGTAGCACTTCCGACCGAGTGCTGGGCCTCCGTGCCTCCCGAAGGACCCTCAGGGTGCTTTCTGGCAGTCTCAAATGTGCGAACTCTATGTCCTCAGGAGCCACGCTACTAGGCTCAGGCTCTCTGGCTCTGGGTGTAGCACATCTCCGTTCTGCATGAAGAGTAGGTCTTTCCTCTTGCCGAATCTGTGGGGTGCACACTGTGACATCTCCATGATCTGCGAGTACCATGTCTGCCTGGCCCACTGTGTCGCGACCAGTATCAGGGTCATGTTGCTCGCTCTGCACTTGCTCAGCACTCTGTGCATCAGTGGTATCGGGGGAAAGGCGTAAGCAAATGTCCTTGACCAATCTATCCATAGGGCAATCCCCAGGGACCCCTCCTCGGGCTGTCTGGATGCGAAGTTTTGGCATTTTGCATTCCGGCGTGTGGCAAACAGGTCCACTGATGGTGTTCCCCATCTGTCGAACAGCCACCTTGTCTCTTGAGCATTGAGCTCCCACTCGTGGGATGCCGATGTCTGTCTGCTGAGCCAATCTGCCTGTATGTTGTCCTTCCCTGGTAGGTGTATGGCTAGCAGGTCTATCTTGAGGGATGGCCCATCTCCATATCTCCTGCGCCAGCGTTGAAAGCGGGGCTGACTGTGTGCCACCCTGCTTGTTGATGTAGAACATCGCGGTGGTGTTGTCTGTTTGTAGCAACACCTTGTGCTTGTACAGTCTTGTTTGGAAAGCTTTCAGTGCAAGGAAGATTGTCTTCAATTCTAGGTAATTGATGTGCCTTGTCGCATCTGCTGGCGTCCACAGTCTCCTCACCTTGAGCTCCTCCATGTGAGCGCCCCATCACTTCAGGGATGCGTCTGTGGTGATGGTCACTGTTGGCGTTGGGGGCGTTAGAGGCTTTCCCCTTGTTATGTTCTCCATGGTCCACCATGTCATCTCCTTCTGCACTGCGTGCGTTACAACCACTAGATCCTCCCAACTGCCTGTAGCTTGTGACCATTGCTCCTGTAGCCATTCTTGAATGGGTCTCATGTGGAGACGTACATTCGGTACCAGGTGGATGCATGACGCCTTCATCCCCATGATCTTGCTCGCAGTCCTCACTGTCCGAGCTTGTCCCTTCCGGTAGAGGCGAGTTTCCTTCACCAGCGCCCTCGCCCTCTTCTCGCTGGGGAACACCTTGCCATGTAAGGTGTTGATCTGTGCTCCCAGGAAGATCTTCACTTGTTCTGGCTCCATTGATGATTTCTTCCAATGGATGGAGAACCCCAGGCTTATGAGCATGCTCGTCACTGTGTGTGCGTGCTGCTTGCATTTCTGGTATGAGTTTGCTTTCACCAGCCAGTCGTCCAGGTAGGGGTATACGTGTATTCCCTGCCTTCGTAGGTGCGCTGCGACTGCTGCGAGGCACTTTGTGAAGACCCTTGGTGCTGATTTTAGCCCGAAGGCTAGTGTCGTGAACTGGTAGTGGCTTTCTCCGATGGTGAACCTGAGCATATGCTTGTGCTTTCTGTTCATTGGGATGTGCAGGTAGGCGTCCTTGAGGTCTATCGTGACCATGAAGTCCCCGATCTGCAATTGCGGGAGCACCTCTTGCAGGGAGGTCATTTTGAATTTTTACGTTCTTATGAATTTGTTCAGGAACCTTAGGTCCAGAATGGGTCTCATTATCTCGTCTACTTTTGGTACCAGGAAGTACGTTGAGTATATTCCTTTGTTTCTTTCCTTGAAGGGTACCCGTTCTATGGCCTGCTTCTGCAGGAGTTCCTTTGCTTCTTCCTGAAGACGCTCTAGCTGCTTGCTAGCTAGTGGTTTTCTTTTTGGTTTTCTGCTTGTTGGCCTCCCCTCCAACTCTATGCAGTATCCGAATTGGATGATGTTGAGGATCCATTTGTCTGATGTGATATCTCTCCATTCTTGGAGGTAAAATCTTAATCTTCCTCCCACTGGTGTTATGTGGTCGTAGATGTCTAGCTTGTCTTGACCCCTCTGTACGTGCAGCCCCCTGGGATCTTTTCTGTGGGTGGGCACACAGAGTTTTTTTAAGTCACTTAGAGGCGGGCTGCTGTCCCCCTCTTCTATTCTGTCCACGTCCATTTCCTCTCCCTCGAAAGGACTGGCCTCTTTGTTGGTATTGCCAGGACTGCTTCTGCTGACCCTGCTGAGCCTGCGAGATTGCCTGGTGCGTTTGTTGGAAAGCCTGGTGTGATGTACCTGGCTGGTTTCCAGCTCTCCCGCCAGGCCTCCGTGACAGGGTGCCCCTTTTGTTGCCTCTGAACTGCAATGCTCCCATGGACCTTGCTGTTTCGTTATCCTTTTTTAGTTGACTGAGCTTCTCATCAACTGTTGTTCCGAAAAGCGTATCGCCGCTGAACGGTGTGTTCAGGATGCTGTGTTGCACCTCTGGTTTGAAACCTGAAATCCTGAGTCAGGCGTGTCTTCTTTCAGTGACACCCATCATCATGAGCCTGCTGGAGGTGTCTGCTCCATCCAGGGCCGTCTTAAGGCAAGAATTTGCCGCGTTTTTCCCCTCTTCAACTAGCTTTACGGTCTTCTGTCTGGCATCCTGGGGCAGGTCCTTCACCAACTGCCCCAGCTCCTCCAATATCTGGTACATGTGCCTGTTTATCAGGGCGTTGGAATTAGCCATGCGCCAGTGGGTCGCGGCATTCCGTTCGATCCTTCTGCCCACCAGATCCATCCTCTTGCTCTCCTTATCCGGTGGTGGTCCAGAAGTAGTGGGTACGTTAGCCCTCTTCCTTGCTGTGGCCGTGATAATGGAGTCTGCGGAGACCGTGCCCTGAATGTAGGGTGGGTCTTTTGAGGAATGTTTGTATTTCTTCTCTGTTCTGGGAGTTACTGCGAGTTACTGCCTTGCATGTTGCGGGCTCCCTGAATGCTTCCTTCCCTTGAGCCAAGACGCTGTCGAGCATTGGCAGGTACTGGCTCCTTGTTTGTGTGGGGAGCAATGTCTCTTGAAGGAAGTCTGCTTTCTGCTTCTCTTCGTCGAGCTTGAGTTTGAATGCCGCTGGGGCAGACTTTATCACAGAGTTGTAGTCCCCGATGTCGTCCGGCGGCGAAGGCCTCGAGGGATATGTGTCGACCGCCTCCTCCGGGCTGTCGGTGTCGACATCTAGGTAATCCACCTCCTGTAAGTCAGAGGGGGCCGACTCTGCGTCTGTCCTGCGGTCCTCTTCCTCCCCATAGTTGTAACTATCGTAGGGATTCTCGTCCTCTTCCTGGTCGTCGACCACCTCGACGTCCGGGTCTTGTTCCTCGGCGACCTCGTCTTCCTCCTCGACCACCTCCACCACTGGTGGCTTGGTCTTGTGTGGAATCGTGAAGGTCTTCATCTTTGCGTCAAATTCTTTCTTCCGCTGCAAGATGTTTTCCATTTCGGCCTCGAGGCGCCTTCTCTTTTCTCCATCTCGGCCGCGTGTTCCGCGTCGGATGGTTCGGCCGCTCTTTTCGGCGGTTGGCTCGGCGCGTGCTTTTCGGTGCCGAAGTTGGACGTCTACGTCGAACCGGATTTTGGGTCTCTGGTCGGCGTCGGTAGTTTAGGGTCCTTCTCCCTCGGTGTCGATCGATCCTTTTCGGGGACTATTTTCGACGACTTCTGCTGTTCAACAGCTCTCGGCGCCGGGGACTCCTCAGAGGATCCGCTGGGCCTGTGAGTACTCGCGGACGCCAGGTGTTTTGGCACCGGCGCTTTCGGGGCCTGCCCTTGTTTTTTCGAGACTCAGAGTCTCTCGGGTTCTTGGGGGCCGGAGAGTCTCCTACCTTATCAGAAGTCTTCGTGTAATCGGTCTCTACGACCGTGTAGCTGTCGTCTTCGGCGGCAGCAGCGTTGTCCTCTTCTTCGGATGACATCCCCAGATCGTAGAGGGACGGAGTCGGGGCCTTCCCCTGCAGGGTGGCGTGCGCTACCCTCTGTCTCTCTCTCACACGAAGGGTCTTCGGGGCGAAGGCGGAGCAGGCGTTGCAGTCCTCGCTTTCGTGATTTACCGGTAGACCGAGGTTGCATACCGGGTGCTGGTCCTTCTGCGCGTACTTGTGATGGCAGTTACGGCAGAACTTGAACGGCGTGTTGTCCATCATCGAGCGCTCAGGGCCTCCCTGGTCGCGTGTTCGTCGAAGATCTCGATGAATTCTCCTTCTCCTTTGCGGACTCCTCGTCGATGAAGTCTCCTGGAGTCTTCAGATGACTTTTCTTTGTAATTTCTGTATTTTTCTTTCTTCTTTCTCCAAAAATGCCTGGAGCCCAAACGGGAACGATCCAGACTCGACCGCGGAAAAAAAGAATCTGAAGATGGCGCCCAAGAGTGGGAGCTTCCGCAGGAAGCATGCCGACGTCACCGGAAATGCACCCAAGGAGGTGTGACGTGGACGGCCACCTGGGCAAAAAAAAAAAAAAAAATAAATAAATGAAAAAGACTACGAATCCGGAGCCGACCACAAGACCGTGGAATAATGCACAGCATAGTGAATCCAGAAAGATTCACGCTGCAAAACTTGTCTCTACCAGGTAATTTGTTACCAAAGGAAAGTAACTTGTCTATTTGACAGAGACATCTAGCCACAGTTTCCTTACCATTGGACAGATACCCAAGCAATACCATCCCCTGAGGGGGGCCGGACTGTGGAACTGGTCAGACCAGCAAATCCTGTACAACAGACCAATAAAAGAGGCCCTCTCTGCGAACCTGGGAATCCTGGCAGTAGTGTCTGGCAAACGTGTGCAGAGAGGCCCACGTAGCAGCTTGGCATATATCCAAAACTGAATACCATGTTGGAGAGCCGTGGTGGCTGGTTTTGCCCTGGTGGAGTGGGCCCGAAGCCCTTCAGGGGGCTCCTCCTTCGCTAAAGCGTAACAAATTTTAATAAGGGTAACCCTTCGGGATATAGTCCTCTTCTGGACAAATTAGCCTCATTGTACCCACGTACCCTATAAGGAGTTGGCCATCCACCCGCAACACTTTGGTTCGATCAAAGTGTAACGATAACGCTCTTTTTGGGTCCTGACTGTGGCGATGTTCCTCTTCCTTGGAAGGATGCGGAGGCACATAGAAGGTGGGCATGGTAACAGACTGTCTCAGATGGAAGGGTGTTGCCACCTTAGGAAGAAAGGATGCCCTAGTCCAGAGTACTGCCTGATCAGGAGAGGTCGTCAGGTAAGAAGGCTTGGAGAATAGCGCCTGTAGTTCGCCGACTCAACTGCAGAGATCATTGCCACCAAAAAAGCTGTTTTGATGGTGAGCAACCCCAGAGGACAGTTATGCAACGGCTCAAATGGTGCACACATCAAAAAGGTGAGCACCAAATTAAGGTCCCACTGTGGCATGATGAAACGTGAAGGGGTAAGCAAATGGGTAAGCCCCTTCAAAAATCTCTGCACTATAGGAGATTTGAACAAGGATGGCTGATCAGGCAGCCGAAGACAGTGTTTTGTTGGAAAATCAGGGTTGCCAGGAGCCGGTCTTTCACCTGGCACCACGTTGACTCAGAAGAAAAACATAGTTTTGACCATCTGGTCCTGTGGTTTACAGAGTGCCTTTTAAAATGGAAACTGAGGCTCTAAGACAACTCTGGGTGGAGTACTTCAGTGGTGAAATTGGCTTTGGTTTCAACCACAGGTAATTGAAAATCTAGCCCCTTTGCACACTTATACTCCAAAGGAGGCACTATCTTCCTTTGGTGGAACAGGTGACAAGTCTTGTGAGTGTATAGGGGAACTTATTGTAGGTCATGTACCATAACAGAATTTGAACTGACTTGAGCCTCCAGCCTCTGGGTGCGCCATGGTAATCTCGCAGTGCAACATAGATGTGTAGAGAACTGGGCTTTTGTTGCATTTACCTTCCACTTTTTGCCACCTTTTCAGCTACTAGATGCTGATTTTTGAGTGACAGTTCACGGAGGCCTGCTAACCAGACCTCAGTGCCAGTACTCCTTCGCTAAAACCAGGCAAAGTCTAATTGGGCTACAATTGGCTAAGGACTTTAGCACCCCTGTAAGACCCTAGCAAATGGTACTCCAAGTACCTAGGGCTGCGATACTGCAGAGGGTCCCTAACGGCTGCAGCATATTCTATGCCACACTAGGGGAGACACATACAAATTACACACAGAGTGCAATTGCAGGCTGCGTGACCTGGCGCAGACCATGAGTGAAAACATGACATAGTACTCCTGTGTCATGCTAACGTCACTGCATCTAATATATGTAAGTCATCCCTAAAGCAGGCCCTGTGCCCACATGCAGGGTGCATTATATTTCATGTGAGAACATATTTGCATGAGCAGATATGTTCCTGTGTAGTTAGTTCTAGTGCCAGATATTGCAAGTTTGAGCAGAGAAGTCATCTTAAGTTGTGCACCGGTCAAAACGGGTTCCCAAGCTTCACTGAAACATATGGTGTTTGGTATCAAACACCTCGTATTATTAAACCCACGGGGATTACACTGATGGATGTATTAATACATGCACCCAGAGGGTACCTTAGAGGTTACCCCCTGAAACCTACCAGCCCTCCAGTGAGCTAGCGGACTGGTTCAGCCTGATGCCAAAAGTGAGTTTGACCCCCAGGGGTGAGAGCCTTCGCTCTCAGGAGGTCAGGAACAATGGCTACTCAGGGGTGAGGTTTTCACCTCCACCACTAGTAAAGGCTGGTAAATTAGCATTCCAAGGCAGGGTGCTTCAGAGAGCCCGCCACCTTTGAAATGAGAATACAGCTTCTCACAGAAGAGGAAGCCCATTTGTCTAGAGTTCTTTGGCACCTGGACAGGAAGGAACAAAACAAGTTACTTACCTGTAGCTGTAGTTCTCCAGTGTTGGAAACTTTCATAGGTTCACATGCCTGAATCATTCCCAGTCGTTGAGATGGGAGTTCGCGGTGTATCAAAAAAGCAATGCTTAAATCAATACAAAGCAGAAAGAAGGCCTAGGCCCATTTCAGTTTTGTATCCCATAACTCTAGTTTTGTAAAAGACAAAAATAATCCTTGAACCAATCAGGATCCTTCACCCTCTAGAACCATCCTGAGAGAACCTTAGACCTACAGATTTGAGCACTTGTGCCAAAGACAACCCTAAAAAAATGAAAGTGTGTCCTCATGTAACGTAACTGGTGCTATGTAAAGCGCTCTGATAACTGATTCGGTTCGGTTCTAGTTCGTGCTATATAAAACTCTGCAAGAAAAAAACCCAAAAAAAAACCCTGTGCACAAAAACAAAGGTGAGCCTCTCAGGGGAGGATTGCATGTGAATATATGTAAGTTTCCAATACTAGAGAACTACAGTTACAGGTAACTTGTTTTCTTACACCAGTATTGGAACTTTCATAAATTCACATGCTTGAATCAGAGTAGCTAGTAGTACGTAGCACATTTTACACTGCATGAACAAATTAAATTGTCCATTTGTAGGGAGGAACAGCGTTACCTGAGAAAAAACATCAAACTCCCAATCGTTACATATTCCATGCTTACACGGTATCACTAACATCACAGAGCATAAACAGTTCCCAAAGGCTTCCCTGCTGCTTGATGGCAATATTGGATTGCAATTGAGATCCACAGAGCAATTCCTCTTTTGGAAAGAGGATAGACCTTTCTGAGGGCACTGAAGGATACAAAGAGCCGAGACGATTTGCGAAAAGCTTTAGTTTTTTGTAGATAACATTTCAGACAACGCTGGATATCTAGCGAATGGAGAGTCCTCTTCGCTGCAGTAGTCGGTTGAGGAAAGAACCTCTTTAGGATAAGAGGCTCATTCAAGTGAAAGTCTAATGGTACTTTGGGGATAAACTTTGGATTATTTCAAAGGACTATCAGATCCTCTTTGAGCTGTAGAAAAGGTTCCTGGATGGTCAGGGCTTGAATCTCCCCAACTCTCCTGGCCAATGTGAGTGCCAGGAGAAGAGCCTCCTTAACCGCATGCGTGCAGCGGTTATTTTTGCGCTGTGCAGCTTTTTTCTAAAAGCCGCGTTACATGACGAGCTGAGCTCGTCATGAGCATGCGAGCGGCGCAACTCATGACGAGCTGAGCTCGTCATGAGCACGGAAGTGGTTAACCAGCAGAAAGGATGCATGAAGACATTGCCCCCAGAAGTGACTTGTAGCCGCGTACTGAAAGGGACTTTCTTCTTGCGAATGCTTGGGACAGAGATTAGCTTCTGCTGTTTCCCGAAAGAAGGAAGAAAGAAGTTTATTGTGGTGTCCAGAATTGCCCCTATGAACGTAATGCTCTTGGAAGGATGAAGAGCGGATTTCTCCCTGTTTAGCGTCCGGACTAATTTGGCAAAAAGTGTTGTGCATGCCACCGGGGACGACTGAGCAGCTGCGTGAGAAGGTGCTTTGATCAACCAGTCGTCCAGGTACAGAAATACCTGGTGCCTTTGCTTCCTAAGAACAGCTGCCACTGGAGCCAAACATTTTGTGAAAATCCTTGGGAAGGACCCGAGACCAAACGGCAGCACCTTGAACTGGTAATGGCTTCCGGCTACGACAAATCGAAGGTACTGCCTGCGGGAGGGATGCATCTTGTAAGTCTAAGCTGGTCATATGATCCCTTGGGTTTAGGAGTAGCAGAATTTCCTAAAGTAAAACCATTGGAAGGACTGTTTGAGAGAAGTATTTAGAGTTCTAAGATCCAGGATAAGACGCCACTGACGAACGTTCTTGCGAACCAGAAAGAAACTAGAATAAAATCCCATCCCCCCCCCCCCCCCTATGGGAGATTGGAACTGGTTCTATTGTGCCTTTTCAGAGCATTGTAAGATTTTCCAAATTGCACAAGATGTCGCCGTTAGACTTCCTGGCGTCCCGGAGGATTACAAGGAGAAATCTGAAGAAACTCCAATGTATGGCCAAATTGAATTAAATTGAGGACCTATCAGTCTGTGGTTATCTTCTGCCACTGGGAAAGATGAAAAGAAATGCGTCCTCCCTGGGGAACTTCTGGAGTGGAAGGAATAGACATACCCGGAGCCTGAAACTCGTCATTGAAGTCTTGAGGTGTCTTTTCCCCGACTATCTGTTTGTCAGAGGAGGTAGATCTCGAGTATGCCTGTCTGTTGCGGTCGTTGAACATACTGCTGATAGTATGGTTGGGAAGATGTAGTGTAAGAGGGGTATCTGTATTGTTGGTACACTCCTCTGTAGCATGGAAGTCCCCTTCCTCTGGCTTCTGTAAAGTGTACCTTCCGATATTGCAGTGTCCCTATAGCCTTCACTGTATCTATCTTTCTTGATATCCTGCAGCGCATCGTCTATATGCTTTCCAAATAAAGCCTGCCCATTGAAAGGATGGTCCAGGATCTTATTTTGGACCTCCGGTCTAAATTATGTTGCTCGTAGCAACCTTTGACAGCGCAAAACCGCTGCACCCCTTAGTGATCTGAAAGCTGTAGTTGCGATATCCATCGCACAATCTATTACTTCTGCAGAAGCTCTCTCCCCATCTGGAGAATTTTATTAACCTCTGGTCCACTTTCTTCTGGAAGCTGATCCATACATGGAGCCAGATCACATCACATCTGCCTGTCATATCTGCCCAATATAGCAATGGCATTAGTCACTAACCAACAGACCTGATCTGAGGGGGGTGTCTTAGGCGGCTCAGAACTCGCCTTTTTCACCCCCCGAAGCATGTCCCTGCCTCTCCTTTTCATGTCTGAGGAGAATTTGGGGGACTGCACCCTTGAGTGGTCTTTTTAAGGGCTTTTCCTGGACGTTCCTCAGAAGAATGAGTATGTGGTGATCTTTTATGGGACCTTCTGGATGAGGAAGAGGATGCCTCATCACGGTCACTAGATTCACCTCCTTTCTGGCTTTTAGCTTTTGAAGCCATATCAAAAGGGGTCCTTCATGGTCCTTTAAGGTCTTACTAGAAAAGGCACGGCATAACTTGCAATCCTTTGCTTGCTGGTCTGGATGGAGGCAATAAATACAGTCCTCATGAGGGTCATCAGTGTAAAGCCTCTTCTTGGAGCAGGTAGCACAGGCTCTAAACAGACCCTTTTTCTCCTTTCCTGACATAAGTCAGAGTGATGACAAACCAGCACTGAAGATGGATCCTCCAGATGAAATTGGAGATGAAAGCTAATACTGTCCAAAAACACTAACAAGAGAAAACTGAGTAGAGTGCAGAGGAGACTTCCCTAGCACAACATGCGGTAGAAAATGTGAAGGTCTAAGGGTTTCTCAGGAGGGTTCTAGAGGGTGAAGGGTCCTGATTTGTTCAAGGATTATTTTTGGTCTATTTTACAAAACAAGAGTTATGGGGTACAAAACTGAAATGGGCCTAGGCCCTGGGATTCCCATCTCGACGGGGATTGATTAAAGCATGTGAATCTATGAAAGTTCCAATACTGGAGTAAAATTAGCTATGCAGGAGGAGTGTTGCACTGCCAGGCTGGGCACATGACCCAGTCTGACATGAACAAGACTTTAGAACTTCCACCTTCTTGTGTGGTGGAATTAGGAAGATTCTGTGATAGGGTGATGCCCACTCACCACAGGAAGTGGTCATCTAAGAGGTGTAGTGACCCCCAGGGGTAAGTAGATCTTTGGCTACTACCCATCAATCCCCTTCAAGCCCCTACATGGAGTATTGATACCAAGACTTCAAATTCTGGCAGATCAAGAGAAGGAGTGGACAAAGAAGAGTCCTGCATTGAGATCAGAGGAGCAACGACCAACGTTGGCACAACTCTGCCAGCCTGACTGCTGCCCCCCAACGATCATGGAAGAAGCAGACTAGTCCTGCCGCTGTGCAGTCTCCAAGAAACTTGAAGGGCTGCCAGTGCTTCGCTAATTACCTGAAGAAATTCTTGAGGTAGAGGAGCTACTACCCTGCAGCCACAGGCACAAAAGATGCCAGGTGCGGTCCCCAAAGTTGCCGTTCACCAGCGAGCCCGATGCAGCAGCTACCCAGGGAGAGGACCCTGTGCTCCTGAATGTCAGCTCTGTCTCCTCACCGATAAGGAGACCAACAAGACCAACTGGAGCTGCACATGACCAATACCAGGGGTACAGGACCCCTTGCAGCAGCACAAGACTTGTTGTTTCCAGTTCGGACGCCAACGCAGAGGAAGACTAACCTGCACATAAAGGCGCTTCAGGGAGAATTGTCCTGTTCGCCTTTCATGCAGAAAACAAAGATAAAGAAGTGAGGCTGTGACCACCACCATCCGATGCCTCACAGCACCTATATACCCACATGCCCGAGTCCAAGGGATGCAACGGGGTTCCCAGACCCACAAGAGCTACGCCTACACTTGGGTTTGCCCAGACTAGAATTCCAGTCGTCGCCTGCAGCCTCTTTCTGCAGGCCCCCTCCAACTGCAACAAACTCCTGCACTGGAATCTGACCCCCAAAAGACCCCGCTGCACTAGAACTCCACAGCCGGACCAAAGGTGTCCCTGTGTGCCTGAGGATCTCAAAGGTAGAACCCCTACTCTGTGTTCCTCCGGACTGGTCCCCCAGTAATAGCTTGCAGCCGCTTTTTAACCAGACCGTTTTCCCATTGAAGTGAATGGGTCACCAGGCGCTAGGACTTCTGCACCCGGACGCACCAGAGTTGACCTGTTGGTGTGGCCTTGGACCTTGCCCCATACTCATCTTAAGTCTAGAAGATCAGTCCCGCAAGTCGCCAACAAAAGCCCAAATGAAATAAGTTTTTCCTCCATAGGATAACATTATCAATCCAGAAAATGCATCACTTTTGAAAACTGTAAAAATTACTCGAAAGGTACTTACCTGATTCCTATGATCTTGGGGCCACAGTTTTTAGCGTGCACAAACAGGTTTTAGACCTGTTTGCACACGCTAAAAACCTTGGGCCCATGTAAAAAACCGATTTTGCGACTCGCTATTAGGAAGTGGCATTCCCTTCCAAATAGTGACTCATAAGCCATGTATGAATGTTTTGCAACTGCAATTGTGGTCGCAAAATACTCGTGAATTACCACCTACTTCAAGTAGGTGGTAAGGCAATCGTAAATGGGAAGGGGTCTCCAGGGGACCCCTTACCCTTTGCAAATACATGCGAAAATATTTTTTAAGGACAGGCAGTGAGTGGTCCCAGGAACCATTGCCTGCCCTTAAAAATTGAAACAAATGTTTTATTTTTTCATTGCATACCATTTGGCCCCAGTTACCTACATTTATATAAAAGTATGTCATTTTTATAAATTGATGTCGGATTTTTTTGAGAGTGGTCTTACCTACTGCCTTTGCGTAATAAATGCTTAGCACTACCTTCTGATACGCCCAACTGCTCGCACACACTACCACAAAAGCTGAGCATTTGAGGTGTCATTTGTGCCTCTGAAATTCCTTGGGGGTTTGTCTGGGTGCTTTACACAGTACCTCTTTTTGGTCCACTATATAAAGAGCCAGCAGCCTACAGTCTGACATAATTGACAGTCAGACAATAGTGTTCGGCTCAAACCTGGCAGAGTTGATGACACAGAAGCCTAGACTGGCACCGGTCCTAGCTGGAAAGGTCTGCCATTTGAAAAGCTGGTGCAGTGTGAGGGTTGCCGGCAAAAGTTTCATTAGGAGACTGCAGCTCTGTGGGGGCTGAAGGCACTCCAGAGTGAGCCGGCAACACCTAGAAGAACTCAAGGACAGCTTCCATGAAGGTTTTAATTTGCAGCAGGGGAATACATGGTCTAGGAATTTTGGAGCGTGCTAGGACCAACTGTGGCTACAAATCGGATTAGGAAAATGCTGAAGAGGCCTATTAGTGTTGCTCTCCCAACTCCTCACATTGTCCAGTGTCTAGACTGTCTTTCTTGCACTTATGACATGATTGACTTACCTACAGACTGAGGACTTTAAAATGGCCCCATGACTAAGCAGCAGCTAGACTGTTGCATGTCAAGAAAAGAAGTTACTTACCTGTAACTGCAGTTCTACAGTATTGGTATCTTTCACAGATTCACATGCTTCAATCATTGCCAGTGGGAGTGCCACAGTACCATAGAAGAGCAGTATGCAAAACTATTATAGGCAATAATGGCACTGGTTGTATTCAAAATAGGGGGGTGGTCGGGCTTTTTCCACTCGCAGGGGAGTGGGAGGTCCAGCATAAACAGGAGCCCCTGTCAAAGTATCAATGAAGAGATGTTATTCTGTTCCCCAAGAGGGCGAAGGGGGGGGGGGGGGGGGAGGGGGGTAAAAGAGTCAACCTAAGGCTGCAAACCACTGAGTCCCATAGAGATCTACAGTTGGAAATCCATTTGTTGGATTTTAATGCCCTCACACACCCTTTCAGGTGTCATGCTTCATCATATGGGCTGCTCATCGTTGGGTCGGCGGTGCAATACCCAACGGGCTCACCTAAAAAGGGGCACTTTGTCGGAGATCTTTTATCCAACAGCCGTATGGTGAAGAGCGGGAGCGGGTGTAGGGCCAGAGGAGTGTAGATGTGAAGGGGAGTTTAAAATAAGGCTGGGAGTACCTGCATAGATTATTTTATTCTGGGGGTCTCCTACCCTAATTAAAAACAGTGAACACGTCACTCATCGGAGTATAATGTCTCCTACTTGTGTGTCCCGGTGGAGTCGGTAGGTCGTGAAGGACAACGCAGGGCACTAAAACTCCAACACACATGGGAGGATAGCCTGATGTGTTGACCACCGGGTACTGTTGAAGCCTGGATGCTTGACACGATTAGGCAGATCCAGATCATTACAGATATATTGACAGACACTTTTTCTACTGTGGTTTGATATGAATCACCTATAGTTTTATAGTGTAGATAGTTCCCGTTTTCCTGGTCCTGAAGAATCGCGAGTAAATTAACAAGTGCGAGAAACATGTTGACTTTTATCTTTCACAAACAGACACACAAGTAGGAGACACTATACTCCGATGAGTGCCGTGTTCACTGTTTTTAATTAGGGTAGGAGACCCCCAATATAAAATCTACGTCAAGTACTCTCAACCCAATTTTAAACACAGTCACATCTACACTCCTCTGGCCCTACACCCGCACTTCACCATACAGCTGTTGGATAAAAGATCTCCGACCAAGGGCCCCTTTTTAGGTGAGCCAGCTGGGTATTGCACCGCCGACCCAACCAGGAGCAGCCCATATGATGAAGCGTGACACCTGAAAGGGTGTGTGAGGGCATTACAATCCAACAAATGGATTTCCAACTGTAGATCTCTATGGGACTCTGTGGTTTCCAGTCTTACCTACGGGATGAGAAGGAAGCGTAGTTGGTAACTGGATAATGTCACTGCTTATGACCTGTGTCCTGTGTCTTTTGTGGTGGCCTTGCTAAGAGAAATCAGATGAGGAGGGTTGGCGGTATGATTGTTGATGTCCTACTCTGTATTTGGACTGGGAGGGCAGGTACTGCTGGGATCGTTGGTAGCCAGCCCTGTAAGAGGGGAAACCGCGGCCCAACGCCCCTCGAAGGGCAATTTCCGGTACTGGAGGGTGCCGAGGCATTTGGCTGCAACAATAATGGCAAAAGGTCAATCTACTTGTCAAATAACGTGCCCCATTATAAACCATATCCACCATCTTAGAATGAACCTCAGGTCTGAAAGAAGTAAACTCAAGATCTCTATGGCACTTGAAAACCACTGCGCCGGCTGGTTGACTGAGCCATGGACATCGCCACCACAGGCTTCCATCTATCTCAGTGGAGGCGCGCTCACTCTCCTTCAAGATCTTCTTGGCCTCCGGACTTCTGTCCTCCGGAATCAAGTCAATGATGGAATGGATATCTGGCCACATTTGGCAGTTGTAACGGTCCAGAACCGCCAGGGCGTTGGCTGAACGCACTGTGATGGCAGACATGGTGAAAAATCTCTTGTCAACATTATCCAAACGGCAACCCTATTTGTCCAGTGGCACCGAAATAGGAGTGGAAGGGTCCTTTGATCTACACTGCGCCGCCTGAGAAATTATGAAATCTGGTTTGGGGTGTACTGTCAAGCATGAAGGGGGGAATCGTCGAGGGCACTGTACTTTATCGATGAGGCAGGATGGCCGCCACTGAGTAACCCGGGGCGACGTGCGCGTAGTAGCGCTAAGCGTAAAAAAGCAGCTTTCCATGTCAAATGTTGTAAAGAAACTCTGAATACGCTCGAAAGGGGCACACATCAGTTTTGTTAATACAATGTTGAGCTCCCAAGGTGGGGGAAGAAGCTCTAACTAGAGGGTAAACCTCTTTTAATCCCTGGAGAAAATCTTTGACCACTGGGATTTTGAAGGAAAATTGATTAGGTGATTTTCTATACGCAGTAATAGCTGCAAGATGCACCTTAGACGAAAATTTAAAACCAGATTTGGCTATATACAGTAAATATGATAAAAGCACCTGTACCTGACCCCAGACGGGATCAGGTCCATTGCTCGTGCACCATAATGGAAACCTCTTCCACTTAAAAGCATAGGATTGACTTGTGGAAGGCCTCAGTCTCTAAGAATGTTCATACATTCTGGAGGTAAGTCTAGATGTCCGTATTGAAGGACTTCAGGTGCTATGCCGTTAATCGCAGAGAGGATAGATTGGGGAGGAATACCTTCCCTTTGTTCTTGGATAGTACATCTGGCCGGCATGGCCTCCTGTGTGGGACTTCTAACAGCTGAAGAAGATCCTGATACCACCACTGACGCGGCCATTCTGGAGCTATCAAAATCATCCTGGAATTGGTTGTCTAAAACTTGTTGATCACTGTGGGAATAAACTGAATTGGTGGAAAGGCGTACAGTAATGTCGGATATCTATTTATCAAAAGGGCATTGCCCAGAGATCCCGGTTGGGGAAACCTGGAGGCGAAGTCAGAGCATTTTGCGTTTACCGTGTCTGCAAACAGGTCGTTGTCTGGCGTTCCCCATTCTCGAAGATGCTTTGAATGACTTAGTCGTTGAGACCAGTCGTGCGCTTTGACGTATTCTCTGCAAAGGGCATCTGCTTGGACGTTGAGTCCCCGGATGATGCATTGCCAGAATGTTCAAGTCTCTTGCAAGAAGCCACTTCCAGATGCTTTGTGACTCTAGAGAAAGAGGCCTTGATCGGGTACCTCCCTGTTTGTTTAAGTAATGTATGATAAGCAATATATGATACACGCTGGGTCACTGATTCACCCTCCCGATGCCCCCACTCAGTGCTCTCTCTATACTAAAACACTGGTATAAGCCTTCCACACACCCAAGGTGTACCTGAACACCTCTGTATTGGGACCAATGACTTGTGCCGTCTTATATTACTTGTTTACCGTACTGTATATTGATATGTTTTATGTATGTTATTATTTTCCTTTCATGTTAGTGACTACTACATTGCTCCCATTACCTCTGTTCATTCCTACTGCCCCCTACCCTGTCATTGTGAAGCGCTCCGATATCTGTAAGGATCTTGTTCGCGCTATATACAACTTTGAATAAATAAATAAAATAAATAATGCATTGTGGTCGTGTTGTCGGTTTGAATCAGAAGGTACTGAGATTGAAGTGACTGGTATAATGATTTGAGAGCTAGGTGCAATGATCTCAACTCCAAGAGACTGATATGGTAAGTTTGTTCCGTCTCAAATCACAGGTCTTGAACACCGATGTGAGCACCCCATCCCTGGAGTGAAGGATCCGTGACTATTGTTTGTGCAGGTGGGTCCAGGTGAAAGGGAACTCCTTTCATGAGATTGGATCTCTTCATCCAGCATTTGATCTTTGGCCGACAGAGTGAAGCAGCTGATCCTCCCAGCGCCCTGACACTTGCATCTATTGGTCTGCCAGGGATTGCTGCAACGAACACATGTTCAGCCTAGCATTTGATATGATGAAGATACATGATGCCACCGATCCCAGCAGTGACGGCACCTGCCTGTGGAATACTGTGCGAGAAGAAGGTTGCAGCATTTCTCCTAAATTGAGGACAACCTCTCCTCCGAAGTACACACGCTTGCTTCTGCGGTATCCAGTAAGGCACCCAGATAGTGGGTCTTCTGAAATGGATTGAAGATTGATTTCTTGTCGTTTACGTGAAGGCCCAACATGTTTAGCAACTGTAGACAGTACGAGAGATGACTGAAGCAGAACAGGTGACGAGCTCTTCAGAAGCCAGTCGTCCAGATAGGGGTATATGAATATCCTTTGCTTGTGAAGAAAAGCTGCCACCACTGCCATGCACTTTGAAAACGTTCGGGGGCAGATTTGAGCCCGAACAGAAGAACTTTGAACTGAAAATGTTGGGCAGACACTTGGAATCATAGAAATTTGCAATGTTTTATGGACACTGGAATATAAAAGTAGGAGTCCTGTAGGTCTATTGCACACATCCATTCTCCCTGATGAAGTTGAGGGAATATTTGATGTAAAACCAACATTCGAAATTGCTCTTTGCGAATGTACTTGTTCAGCAGTCTTAAATCTAGTATTGGTTTGTATTCTCTGGTGGGACCTCTTTTCTGAACCAAAAAATAGCGCTAATAAATCCCTTGTTTTAGTTGTGGAATAGGGATCCTTTCTATGGCATGCTGTTGTAGGAGCACTTTTACTTCTGCTTGTAATAAGTGGGGTCTTTGAAGAGGCTTTTGCTGTGGAGGAACTGATGATGGTGGGGACTTGAACCTGAGCAGATAGCCATGCGGCACAATATTCAAAACCCACTTGTCCTTTGTTAACTTCTCCCACTTCTCTAGGTGTAACATACTTCCTCCCACCGGAGTGGTCAACTGGCATGGTAGAACCAATCCCTCATTGTTTTGCTGATGGTTACTGTTTTGTAGATACTCTCCCTTGTCCAGGTTGTCTGTTGGAAATTTTACCTGGATTGACCTTGACCCAGATTGTGTGTTCCAATGAGGGGGTTTGAACCCTCTGTTGAGAGACGCGTAGATAATTATGACGGAATCTACGCCTTAACTCTTTTCTAGGCCAACAGCTTTCAGTGTCTCCAAATCGTTCTTCATCTTGGACATTTCATCATCCGCATGTGCTCCGAACCGAGGATCCGTTGAATGGGAGGTTTGTGATCCTTCTTTGTGCATCAGGTTTTAGCCACAAGACAAAGCCATGCTGATCTCTTTGAGCAGATGACATGCAAGTATCCAAGGGCTGCCATGTCAGATGCATCTGCAGCTGCACTTAACACCTGGTTAGCTACCTGTACGCCTTCTTGTAATATTTCTTGGAAGTCGTGTTGATCTTCCTTCGGAAGTTTGCTTGAAAATCTCGCCAAGGAATCCCAGAGAGATCCATCGGACCGACCCAGCAGGGAAGCACTAGCCACCTTCATAATCGAAGCATTGCACATTCGTTTGCCCAAAGAATCCATATTCTTGCTGTCCTTCTCTGTTGGGGCAGTAGAAGATTTCGCTGAATGTGCCTTCCTGGCTGCAGCCACTATCACTGAGTCTGGAGGTGGGACTGCACGAAGAAAAAACGGGTCCTGGTCTTGGGCCTTATATTTCTTGGAAATCCTGGTGGGAACTGAACCCACTGTGGCCGGGGTAAGGAAGGTCTGCATTGCAGGTTCTAGCAGACCTGGAACCGAAGGAAACAGAGGCTTTGCAGTAGACTTGGGTTGCAAAGTTTCAAAGATCATTGATGTGGAAACTGGTGGAGCATACATAGTGATATTGAGCTTGTTGGCACTCCTACAAAGGGCATCATTAAAAGTTCCAAGATCGTCTATCAGGGACACCCTAGATGGGGGTGTAGTGGACAGAGTGGGAGTGTAATCTCTAATAGAATATCTTGTTGACTTAGTTGTTGGAGATCTACGTCTTCTCTTAAGAGTAGGAGAGCGGCGAGATCTTGAACGCCCTCTTGACCTTTAATGCCTTCTCACAGGTGATCGTGACCTTCTTGGGGACCTGCGTGGAAAGGATCCCCAGAGACTCTGGGTGACTCTGGGTGGCGATAGAGATTTGGAGAATCCTGCTCAAGGAACTCTAGGTGGCACTTTCCAGTGCTGAAAACTCTCCAGCCATTGTGGCGATAAGTTAGTAGGAGACTTATCTTGGAGCTGGAGACCCCTGTATAATGTGGGCTTCAGGAGAAGATTACCCTACTCTCGACGTCGACCTTAGTTTTTCTGGTGAGTCTTTAGAAGTGGCAACAATCCTCTCCCTCGGCGTCGAACACTGCCTCGACCCAGATAGAGCCACCACCCACGGTTTCTCATCGTCGAACTGCGATGCCGACCTTCGAGAAGGAGGCGGCAATCTCGACGTCTACCGTTGTCTAGTCGTTGACATGTATATATGTATGTTTTTGGAAGTACTATGTACTTGTGGTTCTAAACATACACATATATGTATTTTTGTATATGGGCGGGGATAATTCAGTGCTTATGAATATTGATGAGTATCCCCTGGAAGAGAAAGTAAAAGGCATATGTTCGGAGTTGAGAGTTTGGAAAAGGAGACTAAGCACAGTTTGGGGAAAATAGAATTGTGCTTTATTGTATCTGACTTTCTTCAGCACTCACAGGATCAAAGGTAGCGAAGGGAAAACGTACAGGAGACAGAGGTTCTTCCAAAGACAGAAGGAATCTCAGGGACACTCGAATGGTAAAGTCAGGCATACAAAAAGCTGAGCAGTGTTTTCAGAAGCTAAAAGAGGCATGCTGCACTACACAAAGACCTGTGACTACTGCCAGCTGAAAAAGTTCCTCTTGGTAGGCAAAATGACACCTGCTGACTTGGTCAGTCAATCATCTTGAGCAGACGTCTACTTCTGGTCAAGGGAAGTCCAGTCGAGCTTCTAGCATATTTTATCACGAAAATAGTGACATGTTTTATTATACTATGACCAGTTTAAGCAGTATTATCAATAGTTACTACAAAAGTATTTTAGGAGAGGTTACCAGTAAAAATGCCATGAAAACGTTAATCAATATTAAATGCCTCCACATGAGTAATGAAGTAATGCTCCAAATCATATGTCCTGTGGCACAAAGGACATAATCACAGCAGTAAGTATTACCAGCTCTGCTTGAATTATCATTCAACCATCAACTTTAAATATTTTTTCAGAACTGCAGTATTTTGTCTTAGTCAGCATATTAGTTTTTGGGAATACACAGTTTCTACCATATAACTCTTGATTTTGGGCAAACAAACTTAATTGTCCAGGAAAAAAACCTTTTCTTAAATTTTTTTTTTAAATGAGCATGTAATTTTTATAGTGTACCGTCATGTGAAATTGCCTCATATGGTTAGATTCTGTTTTGAATGCAATGCTGTATGCGTTCATGGGCCATATCAGACAGAATGTGAGTGACGCTTGAGCATACCAGTGGCGGAGGATCATAGGCCATGGGTGCTCACCATAAGACCAAGGATGCCTATGTGAGGTCAATAATGCCTGTGCAGAGGCTGGACACCATTACATCCAGGATGCCCACTGTACATTAGTCATGGAGGAGGAATCACCATTCTGTCGAGGATGGCTATAAGTATGCCAGGCATGCTAAATATGTCAGTGGTGGCAGCCTGTATGACAAAACTAGATCAAAAATGCCAAAACTAGTCAAGGATTACCATTATTATGCAATTGGCAATATTATACCACGAACAGACAATTACGCAAGAGATAAATGTGTATGCTGACCAGCATCATAAGGGTTTTAACAGTCCAGAGTATGGTTGGTACACAAATGCTAGGCTTGCACGAGAACCCCTTCATCTTTGAGGCATTTTTTTTCTATTCCAGGCTGTACTTCAAAAAGAGTTCTGCCACGAGGTACACAAAATAGTCTGAATTATATTTTACCAGACAATTAAATTAACAGTTACACTATTCTGTTGGTCCTTGCTAGAGGAATTAAGTTTTGTGGGCATGACGATGTGGGCAGCTGTGGAGGTACAAGTCCCTGCCAATTAGAGCCTCTAAAAGTAAAGTCCAGAAGCATGGTGGCACTGTGCACTGGAACTACAACCCATGTCCTTTAGAGGGGGTGTGATAAGGAGTAATGAGAGCGGGAGCAGTACTGGGCCAACAACTGTCAGATTCCAACATAGCTGACATTGTCAACACAAGCGAGCTTGCCACACCCCTAGCTCAAGACTACTTTCCAAAACACAGATGCTATTTAAAGCGTTTTAATAAGCTGCACGCTGCTTGATAATGAAGAAGACAATGTGTGAAAGTCGCCAGGCAAAACAGATGCCAAGCATACCTATGCCCCTTGTAGCAGGCGTCTGGGATCTGCAGGCTTTGTTTAGAGAGGAGGCGAATGTCAGAGTACTGCGGGAGAAGGCACACCTGTTTGGTGTGTAACTTGTGTGAATACCAGTTTCCTCAAGGGAGGTAATTTTGCTCTTACCAGCTCATCGACGTCTGCGCCATTGACAGGTGCAGCACGCTGCCTGGTGCCTTTAGCAACAGCTGAACTCTTCTTCCTGATTGGCCTGCTCTTTCGGGCAGAACGCAAGGCTGTGCTCTGCTTGGTCTTGGCTGCCTTCCTAGATCTCACTGAAAATGAAGTTTTTGGAAGGAAAAAGTTAAAACCTGCTTGTTCATTAGCCGAATTACAGGAAGGAATACAATGAGTGAGCTGTATTTTGGTAAAAATATGTACCTTGAACCCAAAACAATGGAAACCAGCAACATGACAACCTGTTCTCATAAACATACCAGTTATAGCACACAGCATACTATAGAAGTGGAGTTGACACCCCAAAAAAGCAACAACTGACAGTCAGCTCAGTGCACTAGGACACTTATGCGGGTACCAACACTTTAAAACCTGCTCAGAATGCAGCTATTCAAGATGGCAGTCTAAAGTGGACAAGCGACATGAAAATCCCATGCCGACACTACCTAAAGCACAAGTTACTTACCTTCGGTAACGATATATCTGTAAGAAACAGTAGTTAGTATTGGATTTCTTACCTTAGAATATCCCCGTGCGTCAGACTGGATCCGGAAATTTTTGCCTAGCAGTACCCCTGCGAATTGGTAGACGTCATCTGTGGCTCCGCGTCTGTCATCGGGATGACGGAGTACTTAGACGCCGCCCTCGCGCACGGACTTCAGTTCTTATACATAGCTTTTCCGGGCAAGAAACGCAAAGCCATGATAACACTGGTGCCATGAAACTAGGGCCTTTAAAGGGGATGACCTTAACCCTAGATATCGGTTCGCAGAACTGGGAGGATGGGTGGGGCGGTAAGGAATCTAATACCAACTACTGTTTCTTACAGATATATCATTACCTAAGGTAAGTAACTTGTGGATCTGAAAGAAACAGGCTAGTATTGGATTCCTTACCTTCGAATAGATACACCAGCAATACTAACACCGGTGGTGGGTCTGCGAACCAATGATCACACCAGAAAGTCCTGGAGAACGGAACGGCCGAAGAAGCCATCTCTCCGGACTTGGCTGTCCAGGCAGTAGTGTCTTGGGAACGTGTGCTGTGCCCACGTAGCAAACCGACTGATGTCCTGCAAGGGGACTCCGCGACCCAGGGCAGTAGTAGCCGCCGTGGCACGAGTGGAATAGGCCCTCAGCCCAACAGGAGGCTCCTTTTTAGCCAGAGTAGCATACCCACCGAGAGATGGTCCGCTTGTGCACCGCCCGACCTTTCTTAGCACCCACGTAACCAACATCGAGTTGGTCATCCACCCGGAACTGGCGTGTGAGATCCAAATAGAATGAGAGAGCACGTTTTGGGTCCAAACGGTGGAGCCTCTCTTCCTCTTTCGAGGGATGCGGAGGCGGAAAGAAGGTGGGCAAGGTGATGTGGAAGGCTGCGACTAGCTTGGGCAGGAAAGAGGGTCGCGTCTGCAACACAACTTTGTCCGGATGGACAGAAAGGAAAGGAGGTTTAGAGGAAAGAGCCAGGAGCTCACTCCCCCTCCTGGCGGAGGTGATGGCAACCAGGAATGCAGTCTTGAGAGTAAGGCGACGAAGAGGACAGTTATGAAGTGGCTCGAAAGGAGCACACATCAGATAAGTCGGAACAAGGTTCAAGTCCCACTGAGGCATCACGAAAGGAACAGGAGGAAACATGAGTGATGCCCTTCAAAAACCTATTTACAAGTGGGGACTTGAACAAAGAGGGCTGATCAGGGAGCCTTAAGAAGGCGGAAATAGCAGAGAGGTAGCCCTTGATAGTGACCAGAGCAGAGCCCTGCTGGGCAAGAGAAAGAAGAAAGAGGAGAACCTCTGAAAGAGGGGCTGAAAGGGGATCCACAGCCTTTGCTGTGCACCATGCCACAAATTTGTTACACCTGTAGGCGTATACCAATTTTGTGGAGGGACGCCTGGCTGCCAGAATCACAGTCAAATGGCCTCAACTGCCGCCACTCAATCTCCACGCATGGAAGTGGAGACTGGACAGGTTTGGGTGGAGGACCGTCCCCCTGCTGCTGCGACAGAAGGTCCTCCTGAAGAAGCAGACGAATCGGGGGATCGACAGACATGCTGAGTAGCTCGGTATACCAGTATCTTCGTGCCCAGTCCGGAGCCACAAGGATGACTTGGGCCAGGTCGCGCCTGATCTTCAGCACTCCGGGCAGAAGTAATATAGGCGGAAAGGCGGACAACAGACCGCAGCTCCACTCGCGTCGAAAAGCGTCTCCGAGCGAGTGCCACCTTGGAAATTCCAACGCGCAGAACTGAGGACATTGCGCGTTCTCTTCTGTGGCGAATAGATCTAACTAAGGCTCTCCCCACTGCTGAAAGAGGCCTTGCGCTACGTCAGAGTTCATACGACATTCGTGATCCATCATGCACCGACGGCTGAGTTAGTCCACCCTGGCGTTCAGGGAACCTGCCAGGTGTAAACCCACCAGGGTCACACCCTGATGTTCCAGCCACTGCCAGAGGTGCAGAGCCTCCTGGCATAGGGTCCACAACCCCACCCCGCCCTGTTTGTTGCAGTACCACATGACGGTGGTGTTGTCCGTTAACACCTGCACTACACTCCCCTGGACAGAGGGGAGGAACGCCTTCAGTGCAAGCCGGATCGCCCGCAGCTCCAGAAGGTTGATGTGGAGCCAGGACTCCGCTGGAGACCAGAGGCCTCTGATCTCTGCCTCTCCCATGTGGCCCCCCCAGCCCTGGAGGGACGGGTCCGTCACAACTACGTGCTCCGGTTGGGGTAGGGAGAAGGGTCCGCCGCTGACCCAATCGCAGTCCGTGAGCCACCACTGCAACTGTCTTACAGTGCCCTCCGAGGTCAAGACATGGTCAGACAAGTTGCCCTGATGCTGGGCCCACTGAAATTTCTTCCCACTGCAGAGCCCGCATCCACCACCTGGCGTGATGCACCAGAAGGATGCAGGAGGCAATCAGCCCCAGAAGCCACAGCGTCAACCTGACCGAGACTCAGGATAACGGCTGAAAGATCGGAATCAGAGCCTGAATATCCCGAACCCGCTGTTCAGGAGGATAAACCAGAAACTGTGCAGAGTCTAGAACCGCTCCGATGAAGAGGAGCTTCTTAGAGGGACACAGGTGTGACTTCGGCACATTGATGGAGAACCCCAGCAGGTGCAGGAGGTCGGCCGTAGTCTGGAGTGGCTGACTGAGGCGAACCCGCCTTCAACAACCAATCGTCGCGGTAGGGGAAGACTGAAACCCCTAACCTGCACAGATGAGCTGCGACCACCGCCATCACTTTCTTGAACACTCGTGGGGCGCCGGTAAGGCCGAAGGTGGAGCACGGTAAACTGAAAGTGCTCGTGGCCTACCGTGAACCGCAGGTAACGCCAGTGGGCCGGCAGGACGGGGATGTGAAAATAAGCGTCCTGCATGTCCAACGCTACCATCCAGTCTCCCGGGTCCAGGACAGCTAAGACCTGAGCCAAAGTCAGCATCTTGAACTTCTCCTTCCGGAGGAAGCTGTTGATGTTCCGCAGGTCCAAGATAGGACGTAGGCCCCTTTTGCCCTTCTTGGGAACCAGAAAGTAGTGGAAGTAACAACCACACCCTACTTCTGTCCCAGGAACGCGCTCGATGGCCCCCTTGGCCAAGAGGGCCGTAACGTCCTCTCGCAGAAGATTCAAGTGATCCCCCGACATGCGTGGTACTGCGGTGGCATTGTTGGAGGGGTCACCTCGAAGGGGAGGGAGTAGCCCCTTCGGACGATTTGCAGCACCCACCTGTCCGAAGTGATGTTGCGCCAGTGAAGGAGGTGATGGCGAACCCTGCCCCCCACTGGCGTCGTGTGGGCTTGAAAGCTCGGACTAGGAAGGCTTTGAGGCGGATGCTGCGGGGATGGATGTGGACTGGCCGCGCCGTTGTCCCTGGGCACAGCCACGGCGGTTACCACATACGCCACCACGCTGAATGTTAGTCTGCGGCCCGTGGCTGGCAGGACGTGTGGGGGCGCCCCTTCCTTGGCCACGAAAGGAGTGAAAGGCAGCAGGTTGCTGGCGCGTGGCCGACAGGCCCAAGGACTTGGCCGTATTCCTGGAGTCATTAAAGCGCTCAAGCGCACTGTCTGCCTTGTCGCCAAAGAGGCGATGGCCATCAAACGGCATGTCCATAAGGGTGTTTTGGACATCAGCCGAAAAGTTGACGGACCTCAGCCAGGCGTGGAGACGAATCGCCACAGTCGTTGCCATCGCTCTACCTAGCAAGTCCGTTGTATCCAGTCCACACTGGATGGAATACCGTGCCGCATCTCAACCCTCCGCAAGGGCTTGGGCGAGTTTAGTCCGGGCCTCCTCCGGACATTTTGGCAGCACGGGCGCGACCATGTCCCCCACAGAGAGTGGGTATAACGGCCCAAGAGGCACGCAGTGTTAACGGACCGTAACCCCAAACAGAGTGAGGAGAACATCTTCTTGCCATACTGTTCGTACCTCTTGGATTCCCGATTAGGGGGAGAAGTCGGGAAGGTGGTCTGGGACTTAGAGGCCTGTATGACCAGGTTCGTGGGTGGGGTGGGTGGACAGGAAGCTATGGTCGCCCGGAGACGGGCGGTGGCGTCTGGCCACATTCCTATCTACAGGGGGGCCTTTAGCGGGCCTGGACCAGGTGCCCAGAAGAACGTCAGATAAGGCCTCATTAAACGGCAGCAGAGGCTCAGAGGAGCTTGCCTGCGGTTTAAGGACCTCAGTGAGGAAGTTAGTCCTCACGGCCGTGACGGGGATTTCAAGGGATAAGGCCTTGGCCGCCCGCGTCAACACCACACTATAGATAGCCCCCTCCTCCGTAGCCACAGTAGGAGGGGAGACAAAACCAGTGTCTGGCGAAGTGTCCAGACAACTGGCATCCCCAAGCTCACCTGCCCAGTCATGATAAGGCTGTCACTCACGTGCCAGAGGGTCCTCAGATCCCTCCCAATCCTCCTCGGCACCCATCTCCTGATACTCAGGGTCAAAGGTTGGGGTCGGGTCATAGAAGTAAAAATCTCCTAGCGGCGGCGAATGCGGCTCCAATCGGCGCCGGACCCGAATCGAGGGTAGGACAAGGGACGTCGTTGTCCGGGGACAGCGTCGGGGGCAACACCCTGCGGGCGGGCACCGGCGAGGTCGTAAGGTCGACCGGCGACAACCGGGATCCAGCGGGCCCCTACGGCGTCGGGACCGAAGGGGCTGAAGCACCTGGGCCGCTTGGGGACCGCTTGGCCTGAAGGCGCCGTGGAACCCGACGGAGGAGTGAGAGACCTCATGGCCATGAGGAAGGCCTCGATCTCCTCCGGCGTTGCGTTCTGTCCAGGGACCGGCGGGTATGGAGCAGGCCGCGGCGCCTGCGGCTCGGGAGCCGCGTGGGTGGTGTTGCCCAAATCCCCGGCCGCATCGCGTGAGGGGGGGTGCGGTCAGAAGAGCGATGATGTCTCTTCAACTTCTTGTGCCTCTTACCTGAGGATTTGGAGCCTAAGGAATGGTGTTGACTCCCGGAGCTATGATGACTCTGGCCCTGCGACCGGTCCCTCGACCGGCGCGGGGCCGACTGCCGAAGCTCGAGGCACTTGCGGGACTGCTCCCGCCTAGCCTTCGACGTCAAGGCCCGGCAGTCGGGGCACGACTTGTCATCGTGGCGGGCCCCAGGCAATGCAGACACCGGCGATGGAGGTCGGTAACCGACATTAGTCGGTTACAGTCGACACAGGGTTTGAACCCGGGCATCCCTACCGGCACCTTCGGAGTCGTTCGACTCGAAAAACAGATCAAAAAGATCCAAAAAGTTTAGTCAAAAATTGACTAAAGGGTAACACTTTCTCCGGACCTGCGCTTTCTGGCGCAGAAAAAAGAAGAACCCACGTCAGCACGCGAGGGCGACGTCAGTACTCCTATGACATCATCCGGCGCCAACGACACCGATGACGGACGCGGAGCCGCAGACACCTACCGACGCGCAGGGGTACTGCTACGCAAGGTTTTCCGGATCCAGTCTGCCGCCTGGGGATATTCTAAGGTAAGTAATCTAATACTAACCTGTTTCTTTCAGATAAGATTATCTGTAGAATGCCCAATGACCCATAAGGAAGCTACAAGTGGTCCACAGAGCAGGTCCTCTCTGCCAAGTCCCTCAAATACAGTTTGACAACATAGGTCAGAAATAAAGAAAGAATGATCACAAGTGCTGGATATCCCAAAACAAAACAATCCTCTGAAAGGGGTAGGCTGTTCGGCAAAGAAACCATATCTGCCATCAGCACATGCTTCTTCCATTTCATTTTAACTGGGTGACTTCAATCTCACTGGAACGATCATAATGACGCAGTGGTGAATAGTCTAAAAAACTTTCCTTAATGCGCTTGACCTCACCCAAATCTGCAACAGCCCGACACATGACAAAGGCTCTATCCTCGACCTTATCGCCAAAGAGGACTCTACCCAACTGGGAGCAATCCAACCCTGTGACTGGTCAGACCACCCCATTATCACATTCTTCATCAACGAAAAAGTTAAACTTAACCCGGCTCAACCCACCAAATCCAAGATCTGGAAAAGGGACCTGAAGAAACTTAACCCCAAATCCTTGCCTTCCCACACCTGCAGCCTCCTCCTTCCCCCTTCGGGCGCCTCTGACGTACAATCTCTGACCGACCTCTAG
The DNA here is from genome assembly GCF_964261635.1 of Lissotriton helveticus. Taxonomy (NCBI): domain Eukaryota; kingdom Metazoa; phylum Chordata; class Amphibia; order Caudata; family Salamandridae; genus Lissotriton; species Lissotriton helveticus. The sequence continues at coordinate 188,249,692 of NC_136061.1, read as the reverse complement.
CTCGACTCTATGACCTCAATAATCAACGAAGCCGCCCCCTGCAACGGAAGAGAGTCTCCACCAAGAACTCGAACCCATGGTATGATGGTAGACTCAATGAAGACAGGCGTGCCATGCGAATGGCAGAGCGCACCTGGAGGTCAGACCCCTCAGCACTGCACCTTAAAACTCTCAAGAATAAGAGAAATGCCTACTTTAGGAAAATCAAGCGCTCGAAATCTGACTTCTTCAGCCTCCAGCTTGACCAAGCAAAAAAACGACCAAGAAAACTGTTCGAACTAGTCAAAACTCAAACCAAGGAACAACCTCTACAATCAAACAGCACAACAAGCGTTATACCATCCTGTGAAGACTTTTCTGCTTTCTTTAAGCTAAAGACTGATAATATAAGTGATCTCCTCAATGATGTAAGCCAATACTCCAGCCCCATCAGCATAACTAACACTCAACCTAAAAACAACGCTGCATGGTCGTCCTTCGACACCAACTCTGAAGAAGCAATTAACAAACTGCTCGGCACCCTGAAACCCTCTAATCACCTCACAGACCCCTTACCTGCCAATGCTGTAAAAGACTTCACCCCCCTGCTCCTCCCACTCTGGACTAAAATCATTAACAGTTCCCTGCAACAAGGGCTCATCCCGGACTCCCTCAAGGTGGGGCAAGTCACGCCTATACTCAAGAAACCTACAGCTGACCCTGCTGACCTAAACAATTACCGCCCTATCACCAATATCCCCACCCTGGCCAAACTGCTGGAAAAATGCGTACAGCTACAACTAACAAAACACATTGATCAGTTTGACCTCCTCAACCCTCATCAATCAGGATTCCGAGCAAGACATAGTACGGAAACGGCTATGACGCACATAATTGATGACGCCCTCCAAATCCTTGATCACAACGATTCCTGCCTTCTTATCCTACTTGATCTCTCCTCAGCATTTAACACTGTCAAACATGAGAACCTACTGGAGCTGTTAAACACCAGAATGGGTTTATCCAGAACTTTCCTCAAATTGTTCATTTCCTTCCTACATAACCGGTCTCAGAAGTTCAAGATCAACAACATGTTATCCTCATCTGTGCCTGTAACATTAGGCGTTCCACAAGGATCTTCCATATCCCCCACATTGTTCAACCTAATCATGGAACCATTCACCACCTGGCTTCAAGCATCTAATGTACACTTTCACATGTACGCCGATGACACTCAACTCTACCTCATACTACAATCCCCGGAAGACATCAAACTTCTGAACTCCACGCTCAGAAACACCCAATCATGGTTGGCCGACAATCACCTCAAACTAAATGCTCTGAAAACTGAGTTCCTTCTGATCGCACCTCCTGCGAAAATCGCCATCACCCAAACTTGGCTCAAGCACCTAACTGCACTCAATGTCCAACCCACCATCGTGGGCTCCGCGAAATCCTTAGGCATCACACTGGACGCCAATCTCAACATGCAGCAGCACATTAGCAAAGCAACTAAAGGAGCTAATTTCCAAATCAACACTTTGAGGAAACTTAAACCCTTCTTCCCAGCTAAGGACTTCCAAACTGCTGTACAAGCCCTAGTCATCCCACGCGTAGACTACGGAATTGTGGTTCTCAGCGGACTCCCCCTATCAACAACCGCCCCCTAAGAGCCTCCTTGAACGCTGCAGCGAGACTTATCACTGGATCAAGGAAACATTCGCATATATCCCCGGACTTAAAATCCCTGAACTGGCTGCCGTTTGAAGCCAGAATACAGCTGAAAATCGCCTGTATGACACTTGCCCGTACACCACAAGTCACCCGACTACCTCACTCGAAAGCTGACTATATCAGGAGGCTCGAGATCCAATAGAAGCACAAAAAAACTCCTCCTGAAACCTCGAAGATTCCGGAAGGCAAAAACATACAAACGCTCCTTCTCGGGAATGGCACCCAGGATCTGAGTTTGTTTAATCACCCTCTTGTTTCCCCTAGCCGTTGTTTTCTGTAAAGCGCTTTGATATCTGCAAAGATCTTGTTCGCGCTATATAAAACTTTGAAAATAAATAAATATATTGTCTTCAAGGCCAGAACATGTGGCAGCTTCCAAGAACCTCATCCCAACAGCTTCCACTGCCTGCCATCTCTAATCCAACATCCTCCATCCATAAATCATCCTGCCAAAGGAAGGGGCAGACAAAGCAAGGCTTCCTTCTGTATCAGGCTGCTACAGCATATGTCAGGTTTACAGCATGTGTCATATCTAGCAAGCCGACATTGATTATTTCTTTGAGTGGGGGGGTGAGTTGAAGAATAAAGCCTGTGAAGGGATTACCTTTGGACTACAAACTGAAAGGAGCGTTCTCCTCAATGACCTTTCATCACTAATGCGACAAAGTCTGGATTGCATTTTGGCTTTATTTTTAGCTGTTGTGCATCTTTAAACACGAGGAACCAAAGCTCTGCTCCCAAGCTTGTCCCTACCAACATGATTATTTCATGGCTGGGAGTACAACACATCAGTCAGAGCACAGTCGTCACCTTCTAACACTGGCTTCCACTCATCATAGCTCTGATCAATGTGTCCAAGGAGAAATCGCAATTCTTAAAGGGGAAAGGCATGGACTATTTAATAGCACGGGCACTACTGAACACAAACTGCATATGAAGTTGTACAAATTAATAACTGAAGTCCAGCCACAAGTACCAGGTTCTGTTAATTTCAGGCACTCTATGAAGCAGTAAGATTATCACAAATGGCAAATATTACCAGAGTGCCTTCATACATGTGTCCAGTCTAAATGAGTACATGGATGACAAATGTTAACCTGTAGTAAAAGCTAGCATACGGAACATTTGAGGGAAAACTTTTAGTTGATACAGAGCACCACAAGAACATAGCAAGGCTCAATCAGGACCACAAGGACAGAAGCAGGATCTCAGGCAGCACCAAAACAAAGGCTCTAAAAGTAAGGCTCACCTGAAATTAGATCCCTTATTTACTGAAGTCATGAGCTACACACACGCAATGCCCTCTAATGGCTCCAGTCACCTTAAGATAGCCTGCAGACAAAGTGGGACCACCTCATGTACATGAAAATATTTTAAAAGATTGCATCAAAAGCAGACAGTATTACTTTGGATTTATGGTAGCAACCCTTTGGCAAAAAGTATTGCCCATTATGTTTCAATAGCATGCATATACTTACATCTGAGCCCAACCACATCCTCATAATCCTCGTCCTCATAATCCTCGTCCTCCTCTTCGTCTTCCTCCTCAGAAGATTCTTCTTCATCCTCGTCCTCATCTACAGAGTCCTCAGCGTAATTCCTGAAATACCGAAAAGTTACTTAAAGCGGTTAGGAAACCAATGGACTTTACCAATGAAACTGTTTTACAGCCTCAACATTAGGATAGTATTTCGCTCACTTGTGCTTTCAGCCACAGAATGCCACACTCATGGGGCAAACCTTAAGAATGGTCTTAAGACAATCAGATGGAAAAGCTGAGAACCAACTGACAAATAGGCTTGGTCAAGGCACAACATAAAAGGAGGTTAAGTGCACACCGATTGTATGCATGGGAAAGGAATTCAAGACTGAAGACTTGCCTGCCCCGAGAGTTTCGTCTAGCTGTTGATGGCTGACAGGCAGGGCACTGCCATTCACCATCCGGTATCTCGTAGAGTGCTGGCCTCAGGCAGAAAAGATGGAATGCTTTATTACATTGGTCGCACAGGATCAGCTTGTCATCTTCACCTAATGAGATCAAAGGATATGGATCTTTAGTATCCAAAGAATCTTTTCAAAATCTTAAGTAGACCTCTAAGGTTTATTTCAATCCTTAGGAAAATAAACAGTTTCATAGGCTGCAACCAATATTTTATATCAAACATTAAATGTGATGCCAAAGTAGCACATTTGACTTCATGCAGGTTAAGGGGCAGAGAGATCAACAGTCCAATATTCAAAATTTTCATTAACTCCGTCAATCTACCTGTAAATAACATAACAGCAGATGCACACTTTCCCAAAAAGGTTTCATTATGAAATTTATCAAGAACATAAGGGGAGAAAATCGGAAAATGATGGAGGCATACACTGAAGGAACAATTCACAAAAGAAAACCTATAGATATAGAGGTCCACTAAAAGGTACACTTAAGCAACCAAATGAAACAATAACATTGCATGGTAGAACCATTAGGCGCTCAATGTTTCAATTAAAAAGGAAACGGGTAGGTAGTGGAGTTTCACAGAACAACAATGCACAATACCTTTGTCCAGGCTGACCTTGCTTTCCACTAAGGCAGAGATATTAAAATGTTGACACTTTTGTAAGAGTTCTGATCTGCAGTTAGCTGCTCTACAGACAACAAAAAATGTATTTCTAAAATGGGATTTAGACACTTTTCCTTCCTTACAATGGGCGATGTCTACTCTAGGTCGAGCGTGTCAACTTTCTGGCACCAATGTATTACTCCAGACAACCCAATAAGTTAGAGAAAGTTTTGATGCCAGCTTCACATTAAAGATGGTAAGACTGGTTGAGGCCCTTTGTTTTTATCAAATTAGTACTGGAGGCCCACCTTCAGTGTGAAATGATTTTTCTCCTAGTGTGCATGAATTTGGGTAGAACTTGAGGAGCAATGTGGTCGCATTATTGTGAAAATGTAAAATAACTAGGGAGAAGAGGGTGGAGGCCTTAACTGCCAACAAGCCATTCACTGTTTCTTAGGTGTTAGCTGATGGCCTCTAACTAGTAAACCATACAAGTGGACTTTAACAAGGAAGATACCGTCAAGGAGAGGTGTTCTAGTGTGGCTTCGATTAAGGTTCAAAGTAGGGTTAATTATGTAATTTTTGAAAAAGGACGCTACGCAAACCAATGATGGACGGAATGCTGAATAAATTAAACATTCACACCCAGTCAGGAGATCTGGGTTAAATCAATCTTTCTTTTGCTCAGCATGCCACCCCAGTTTAGACCCAGCCATATGCAAATAGGTCTTGAGCCTGCTCCTCGTGAGAACAGCCTCAAGAAATATTTTAGAAACTAAAGGGCACAAAAGAACTGGAGCGATTTCTGAAAGGTTCAAATACTCACCGAATACGTAAAATCAGTTATAAGAATGAAGTAAACATCTATGCAAGGATGAAACAGACATTTCAACTAATTTAAATTATGTTCGCAAAGGAAAATGGGGCTTACCAGTATGCATCTGTTCTTGGCATGTAGAGCTACAGATTCGTATAATTTTGCATAGATCGCCATCTGGTGTTGGCTCTGATGTTTGCAGTTTGTTTTTGTCCTGGAAGAAGTCTTTGTAGTCCCGAGGTAGGTGACTCCTCCCCAGGACGATAGAGCGCATGCCCATCGACTCAATCCTTAGGATTCTTTTTCCACAAAAGGTTAAGAAGGAGTAGTAAGAAGTAGACAGATAGTACTGGAACAGATGGAGGTATCGGGGAGGCGGGTGGGCGTATAAGAATCTGCAGCTCTACATGCCAAGAACAAATGCATACTGGCAAGTAGCATTTTCCGTTTGAGGCATATGAGCTGCGTATTGTATACTTTTGCATAGACTGTACATCAGTTACCTCCATAGCTTGCTTAATCTCCACTACGGCCCCTCGCGGCGGGATGCCTGGCTTTCACCTTGTGAATACCCTGCCGGGGTATCTCACAGGGGAATACCAGGACGGGTTCCCTAAGCAAGCGCCTTGAGACCCCTGGGTGATTAGTGCGCTATATAAATCGAAACACATTTACATTTACATTAGCGCTGGCTATCTGTATTTGTTGCAGTGGTTTGAAAGCACAAGTTACTACTTGTGTAACGATATATCTGTAAGAGTGAATATGCTACTTACCAGTATGCATCTGTTCTTGGCATGTAGGGCTGCTAACATTCATATCTATTGCATAGATGGCCGCCTAGTGTTGGGTCCGGATGATTGCACATTGTTGTCCTGGAAGAGTCTTCGAAGTATCACGAGATAGGTGGCTCCTCCCCTGGACTACAGTGCGCATGGGCATCGACTCCATCCCCAGATTGTTTTTAGCCATTGTGGCAGAGATGGAGTGAAATAGTGTAAAGGATGTCCATGCTAATGATTGAATGCAAGAGAGTATCTGCAGCCGCTACGGGCACCGGGGAGGAGGGTGGGCGATATGAATGTTAGCAGCCCTACATGCCAAGAACAGATGCATACTGGTAAGTAGCATATTCAGTTCGAGGCATGTGGGCTGCTAAATTCATATCTATTGCATAGAATACATAGCAGTCCCTCCATTAACGGCGGTTGCCCGTGCCAGCTGCAGAAGTCTGAAAAAGTGTCTTGAGAACAGCCTGTCCTACAGCTGCTTGCTGCTTGGAATGCACATCGACACAGTAATGTTTGGTAAATGTGTGCGGTGTAGCCCACGTGGCTGCTCTACAAATGTCTTCCAAAGGAATGTTCCGCAGGAAGGCCATGGAGGCCCCCAACTTGCGTGAGGAGTGCACCCTTGGGGGTATTGTTAAAGTACATTTAGCTTTTTGATAACAGATTTGAATGCACTTAACAATCCATCTGGCTATTCCTGCTTTGGAAATAGGGTTGCCTTTGTGCTGTGCTGAGAAGGCAACAAAAAGCTGTTGTGTTTTCCTAAAGTGTTGTGTTCTGTCAATGTAGTACATCAACGCCCTCCTAACGTCCAATGTATGGAGCATTCTTTCCGCTACTGTTTGTGGGTTTTGAAAGAATGCGGGCAGGTCAATAGTTTGGTTGATATGAAACTGTGACACCACTTTCGGAAGGAATTTGGGGTTAGTGCGTAGTACTACCCTGTTTGAATGAATTTGTATGAATGGCTCCTGGATTGTGAGCGCTTGCAGCTCACTAACCCGCCTGAGCGATGTAATAGCAATGAGAAAAGCCACTTTCCATGTCAGGAACTGAATTTCGCAGGAGTGCAGTGGCTCAAAAGGTGGGCCCATCAGCCTAGTGAGGACCACATTGAGGTTCCACACTGGAGCTGGTGGTGTTCTCGGAGGAATGACTCGTTTCAGTCCCTCCAGGAAGGCTTTAATGGCAGGCACCCTGAAAACAGAGAGATGCTGCCTGTTCTGGAGATAAGCCGCTATGGCGGATAAGTGTATCCGAATGGAAGCGTACGCTAAATTGCATTTGTAAAGATGTAACAAATCGCAGATGATGTTAGGAATGGATGCATCCAGCGGGTTGATATTGTGTTCTGTACAGTAAATGACAAACCGCTTCCATTTTGCTGCATAGCAAGCTCTGGTAGTGGGCTTTCTCGCCTCTCGTATGATATCCATGCATTCAGGAGGCAGGTTGAGGTAGCCAAACTCTAGGACCTCAGGAGCCAGATCGCCAGGTTGAGCTGTTGCGGATCTGGATGCTGAATGTCGCCATGGCTCTGCGTCAAGAGGCTTGGAGAGAGATGCAGCCTTTGATGCGGTACCACGGAAAGTTCTAGAAACGTGCTGTACCATGGTTGGCGTGCCCACGTTGGAGCAACTAGGATGAGCGTTATCGAGTGTTGCTTTAGCTTTCCTGCCACCAGCGGAATGAGAGGCGCTGGGGGAAAAGCGTACGCAAATCTGCCTGACCAGTTTATCCATACCGCATTCCCTTGCGATTCTGGGTGAGGGAACCTGGCGGCAAAGCTTTGGCATTTGGCGTTTTCCCTTGTGGCAAACAGGTCTATCTCTGGATGACCCCATTGCTGGAAGTACGGGTGGAGTACTGATGGATGTATCTCCCACTCATGCATTTGATGGCTGTATCTGCTGAGCAGATCCGCCATCTGAATGTCCTTGCCCGGGAGGTGTTCTTCCATGAGGAAAATGTTCCTCTGAATGGCCCACTTCCACATGCTCTGAGCCAGATGAGACAGCTGTGGCGAGTGAGTACCTCCCTGCTTCTGGATGTAGTACATGGCTGTCATGTTGTCCATCCGGATCAACACGACCTTGTTGCACAGATGTACTTTGAAGGACTTGAGCGCCATGAAGATTGCCATCAATTCCAGGTAGTTGATGTGCAACTTCTGTTGCTGAGTTGTCCACAGTCCCTGCACCGTGTAGTGGAGCACATGAGCTCCCCACCCTTGGAGAGATGCGTCCGTTGTTAGGATAATCTGTGGCACAGGCTCTTGGAACGGTCGTCCCTTGCAAAGGTTGTGTGGATTCCACCAATGCAGAGAGTTGTATGCCCGACGGGTCACCAACACTAGGTCTGTCAGTTGTCCCCGAGCTGGTGTCCACTGATTTGCTAAGCATTCTTGGAGCGGACGCATATGCAACCTTGCGTGCGGGACTATGAAGATGCAGGAGGCCATCATGCCTATCAACTGCATGAACACTCTCGCTGGTAGTGAGTGTTGCGGTCTGAACCTCTGGATCAGCGACTGAATGTTGTCGATCCTGACCGGGTTTGGCTGAGCCATAGCAGTCAGGGTATTTATTGTTGCGCCCAGATACTGCCGCACATGGGCTGGTTGAAGGTGCGACTTTGGGTAGTTCAGCGAGAACCCCAGACTGTGAAGGAGGCGAATGGTGTGGGACATGTCTGCGGCGCACTTCCGTTCAGACTTTGCTTGAACGAGCCAGTCGTCTAGGTAAGGGTAGACATGTATGTTCTGTCTCCTGAGGTGCGCCGCAACTGTCGCCAGACACTTTGTAAACACTCTGGGGGCAGTGGTCACTCCGAAGGGTAGGACTTTGAACTGATAATGCCTGTTGTGGATGGTGAACCTGAGGTATTTTCTGTGGGATGGGTGGAGTGGTATGTGAAAATAAGCATCCTTGAGGTACAAGGTTGCTAGGAAGTCACCTTGGTTTAGCAGGGGAAGAATCTGTTGCAGTGTAAGCATGTGAAAGTGTTCTGACAGTATATACAGGTTGAGGGGGCGTAGATCCAGAATGGGTCTGAGGGATCCGTCCTTCTTTGGGATAAGGAAGTACAGGGAATAGACCCCTGTGCCTTCCTCCTCCACCGGTACGAGCTAGATTGCGCCTTTTTGCAGCATCACCACTACTTCCTGCTGCAATAAGTGCAAGTGCTCTGCCGACATAGGACGTTGTCTTGGAGGAATGTTGGGTGGAGTGGAGGTCAACTCCAAACAATAACCGTACTGGATAAGCTGTCTTACCCACCTGTCTGTGGTGATGGATGTCCAGACTGGCAGGAACTGCTAGAGTCTCCCCCCGACAGGTGTTGGATGGTCGGGGGGCAGTGACAGAGAGTCACTGTTTGTTGGCGGCAGAGGAACGGGAGTTGTTGTTTCCTCTGCCTCTGCCCTTGGCACTATTACCTCTGTAACCTCCTCTGCCCTGTTTGGGGTACGAGGATTGTGCGCCACCTTTCGTGAATTGTGTTTGTTGACCAAAGTGTCCTCTGGTAACAGCGCGTGCACCTGAGCGACGAAAAGTGCTCCCCCTGAACTGTTGAGACTGAAGCGCCCCCATGGACTTAGCTGTCTCATTGTCCTTTTTAATTTTTTCGAGGGTGGTGTAAACATCTGGGCCAAACAGTCTGTCAGGATTAACGGGCTGGTTGAGTATTGTTATTTGAATGTCGGGCTTAAAGCCGGATATGCGAAGCCATGCCTGTTGCCTTAACATGACGCTAGTGTTAATCGCCCTAGCCGCTGTATCCGCCACATCAAGTGCACACTTTATTGCAGCGTTTGAAATGAGCTTTCCCTCCTGTATGAGCATTTCGGCTCCCTCCTTAAACTGATCAGGTAGGTGTTGAAGGAGCTGCTCTAGGGTGTCGTAATGCGCCCTATCATATCGTGCCAATAGTGCCTGTGTGTTCGATATACGCCAGATATTGGCAGCCTGCGCAGCCACCCTTTTGCCCGATGCCTCAAGCACTTTCGACTCCTTGTCTGGGGGAGGAGCTTCACCCGTTGTCTGGGAGTTCGCCCTTTTGCGGGCATTGGCGACCACCAGCGAGTCCAGAGGCAACTGTCCCCGAATATATGCAGGGTCCCCAGGTGCCGGTCTGTATTTCTTTTCGATACGTGGGTTCACCACTCTCGCCCTGGTAGGTTCCTTAAAGATCTCTGGGGCATGCTTAAGGACACCTTTTAGCATAGGAAGCGTCTTAACTGTTCGCTCTGAGACCGAGAAAGTGTCAAACAAAAAATCTTCTTCCACCGGGTCAGCATGCATGTCCACATCATGATTCGCATTAAATGTAAATGTAGTTGAGCTTATATAGCGCACAGCTACCCGCAGTGGGTGTCCCGGCGCTTGCTTAGGGAACCCTTCCTGGTATTCCCCTGTGAGATAGCAGGGTATCCACAAGGTGAAAGTCAGGCATCCCGCCGCGAGGGGCCGTTGTGGAGATTAAGCAAGCTATTGCCCAGAGTCGCAGAGTGTGAACCCGTGAGTCGAGGAGGCACCGGAGCGAGAATTATCGAGTCCGTGGAATTTTTAGCCCAAGACCCGCCAAGGCGAGGAATTGAACCCTGGTCCAGGACTGATCTCAGCTTCCGGGTCTGCTGCCTCTAACCCCTGAGCCACACTTCTCCCACTAAATGCTCATTGAATCCTCAGTTGGGGATGTACGTGCACCAAAACCTTGTGAGTCCTGTTCCACCTGATGGCCTCCCTGGTCACCAGTGTCGTCATACGAGTCCTGTTGTACATCAGGGTCATTGTCAGCTGGGAAATTGTACTGTTCATCCTGGCTATCGTCCTCTCCCCCTGACTGGTTGGGGGAAGGTGATGGACTCCTCCTTGGTGGAGGCTGAATAGGTTCAACAAGGGCAGGAATGTCCTGTGCCGGCCTTTTCTTTTTCAGTGGAATGACATAGGATTCCAATGGTTGGGAAGTGATCTTTCGTTTATAGAGGGTCAACTTCCCGGTGTCGGCATCGATGTAATGCTCAGAGTGTTCTTCTGAAGCTTGATGCCGATCCAATCGGCCACTTTGTGTCGAAGGTTCTGACGTTTCAGTGATCTTCGGCACCGATTTGGGTGCAAATGCCTTCGGTACCACCTTCGGCGGCAGAGTGTAAAGAAGCTTGGTTGAAGTCTTCGCAGGTGCGTCCACCGGTTTCGGACCCGATGGCGTGTGAGTTGGTGACGTCGAAGCCTTCTCCCGAATACGTTTGAGGGAGTCAGTGACCTGCTTTGTGAATGAAGCAGAGGGTTTGGTAACCGATGGCCCATGTCTGCCACTATCGGAGGACCTCGGTGGCGACGAGTTGGCCTCCGACGAATCTTCGGCTGCAACGGTCCGTGCCCCCGTTGTAGGCTTAGGCGCCGATGCGGTTGCTTTAGATTTGGTGTCTTTGTGCCGATGCGCAGTGCCTCCGGACTTCGGGTCGTTGTCCTGTGCCGACTTTGCTTCGACAGCTTTAGTGGACTTTGCCGGCGTAACCGTGCTCGACACGTGCTGGACGACCTTCTTCGAGGACGGGTCCTCGGCCACCTTCTGCGGCGCTGTCGACTCGACAGCTTTCTTCGACTTCGGAGGGCCGCAGGGCGACGGAGTCGAGGAGGGAGCAGGCTTTGTTATTTTTGATGGTACGTCGGCCATTTTAGGTGTTGTCGAATCCGAAGGTTTCGGTGGGACGTCGGCCATCTTTGGTGCCGTCGATTCCGAAGGTTTTGGTTTCGATACGCGCAATGGCGTCTCCGCTGGTGTGTCCGCGGCCGGGCCAGAAGGCGGGGCCGGGGACAGCGGCTCAGGGTCGTGGGTAAGGCAGAGTGGCGATCCCGTGACCTGCGGCTGAATCAAGTAACTTTCGGGGCATAGCTCTTCCTCCGAGCTATCTTCCGCGGCCCCATAAACTTCTTCGTCGTCCCCTACCTCCTCGACGTATTCAAGGTCTTGGCTCTGTCCTTCGACGTGTTCTTCGGGATTGGCCTCGACCTCCGTCGACGGGGGTGAAATCTGAAGATGATGGCTTCGGCCTTCTTCTGCGGGGTCGTCGAATATGTCGTCGGGTGCCGGAGCCGCTCGCCGGGCCTCGAGGCGCGCCGAAGCTTGAGCGTTTTCTTTGACCTGAACTTTGAGCAGGCCATGCAGTTGTCCTCGTTGTGGTCCGGCGAGAGGCATTTGTTACAGACTGGATGCACGTCGATATGTGGGTACTTGGACCCACAGCATGGTCAGAACTTGAACGGACTCCGTTCCATGGTAAGATTGTCGGTGTCTTGCTGCGACGAGAGGGCCTCGATGTCCGAAGAATTACTCGACTCCGCAGAATTCCGACCCGAAGAGTCGGATGAAGCTCGAGACCGCACGCGAACAATACCGACGCAGGTACGAAGGCCTTTTGGCCTTAAAGAAGTAAGTTTTTTCGATTCCGACAAGGAGACGTCGAAACCACATCCGAACCCAATGGCGGAAAAAAACAATCTGGGGATGGAGTCGATGCTCATGCGCACTGTAGTCCAGGGGAGGAGCCACCTATCTCGTGATACTTCGAAGACTCTTCCAGGACAACAATGTGCAATCATCCGGACCCAACACTAGGCGGCGATCTATGCAATAGATATGAATTTAGCAGCCCACATGCCTCGAACACATTAGTATTAGATTCCTTACCTTAGAATATCCCCAGGCGTCAGACTGGATCCGGAATTTTTTTGCGAAGCAGTACCCTTGCGCGTCGGTAGGCGTCGTCTGCGGCTCCGCGTCTGTCGTCGGCGCCGTGATGACGTCGTCTGAGTACTTAGACGCCGCCTCCGCGTGCTGACATCAGTTCTTAGATACAGCTTTTCCGCGCCAGAAGCGCTGAGCCATGTTAAAAACCAACACTGGTGCCATTGAATCTAGGGCCCTTAAAGGGATAACCCTAACCCTAGATATCGGTTCGCCGAACGGGGAGGATGGGTGGGTCGGTAAGGAATCGAATACTAACTAATGTCTCTTACAGATATATCGTTACACAAGTAGTAACTTGTGCATCTGAAAGAGACACGTTAGTATTAGATTCCTTACCTTAGAATAGATACCCCAGCAATACCAACCCCAGTGGTGGGTCTGCGAATCAATAATCACACCAGAAAGTCCTGGAGGACAGAACGGCCAAAGAAGCCATCCCTCCGGACTTGGCTGTCCAGGCAGTAGTGTCTTGCAAACGTGTGCAGCGATGCCCACGTAGCTGCCTGACAGATGTCTTGTAAGGGCACTCCCCGGCCCAGGGCAGTTGTCGCTGTGGCTCGGGTGGAATGAGCCCGCAATCCAACAGGGGGCTCCTTCTTAGCCAAGGAGTAACAAGCCTGGATACACAAGATGATCCACCGGGAGGTGGTCCTCTTGTGCACCGCTTTCCCCTTCTTAGCGCCCACGTAACCAACAAAGAGTTGGTCATCCACCCGGAACTGGCGTGTGCGATCCAAATAGAATGAGCGCGCACGTTTTGGGTCCAGACGGTGGAGCCGCTCTTCCTCTTTAGAGGGGTGCGGAGGCGGGAAGAAGGTTGGCAAGGTGATGGACTGCCCGATGTGGAAGGCCGTGACAACCTTGGGCAGGAAAGATGGCTTAGAACGCAACACCACGTTGTCCGGATGGACAGAAAGGAAAGGTGGAGTACAAGAAAGAGCCTGGAGCTCACTCACCCTCCTGGCAGAGGTGATGGCAACCAGGAAAGCAGTCTTTAGAGTAAGAAGACGAAGAGGACAGTTGTGAAGTGGCTCAAAGGGAGCACACATCAGAAAAGTAAGAACAAGGTTCAAGTCCCACTGAGGCATCACAAACGGAACAGGAGGGAACGTGTGCGTGATGCCTTTAAGAAATCTATTTACAATAGGGGACTTGAACAAGGAAGGTTGATCACAAAGTTCATAGGTCGCACGCTACTCCACCATTACAGCGTGTGTACCCCAGGAGCATCATGGTAGATGTTGTTTTCTCAAAGCGGGTGCGCTTAACAAAGTTCCGAAGTGTGATGCATGGTTGCAGGCCAACTCTGGACACCGGTGTTTCTGGATTTTTGTCCTTCATCAGCAGAGTGTAGGATGAGTGTCAGGGGTTGCTGTGCAGGCTGCCAAAGTGTTATCAGGTATGGTACCTCTCCAGGCGCGTAGGGCGTTAACCTGAGCTCGTCAGCTCGAAGGCTCAAGGGAGCCGTAGTTACGTACAAAGTTCATAGGTCGCACGCTACTCCACCATTACAGCGTGTGTACCCCAGGAGCATCATGGTAGATGTTGTTTTCTCAAAGCGGGTGCGCTTAACAAAGTTCCGAAGTGTGATGCATGGTTGCAGGCCAACTCTGGACACCGGTGTTTCTGGATTTTTGTCCTTCATCAGCAGAGTGTAGGATGAGTGTCAGGGGTTGCTGTGCAGGCTGCCAAAGTGTTATCAGGTATGGTACCTCTCCAGGCGCGTAGGGCGTTAACCTGAGCTCGTCAGCTCGAAGGCTCAAGGGAGCCGTAGTTACGTACAAAGTTCATAGGTCGCACGCTACTCCACCATTACAGCGTGTGTACCCCAGGAGCATCATGGTAGATGTTGTTTTCTCAAAGCGGGTGCGCTTAACAAAGTTCCGAAGTGTGATGCATGGTTGCAGGCCAACTCTGGACACCGGTGTTTCTGGATTTTTGTCCTTCATCAGCAGAGTGTAGGATGAGTGTCAGGGGTTGCTGTGCAGGCTGCCAAAGTGTTATCAGGTATGGTACCTCTCCAGGCGCGTAGGGCGTTAACCTGAGCTCGTCAGCTCGAAGGCTCAAGGGAGCCGTAGTTACGTACAAAGTTCATAGGTCGCACGCTACTCCACCATTACAGCGTGTGTACCCCAGGAGCATCATGGTAGATGTTGTTTTCTCAAAGCGGGTGCGCTTAACAAAGTTCCGAAGTGTGATGCATGGTTGCAGGCCAACTCTGGACACCGGTGTTTCTGGATTTTTGTCCTTCATCAGCAGAGTGTAGGATGAGTGTCAGGGGTTGCTGTGCAGGCTGCCAAAGTGTTATCAGGTATGGTACCTCTCCAGGCGCGTAGGGCGTTAACCTGAGCTCGTCAGCTCGAAGGCTCAAGGGAGCCGTAGTTACGTACAAAGTTCATAGGTCGCACGCTACTCCACCATTACAGCGTGTGTACCCCAGGAGCATCATGGTAGATGTTGTTTTCTCAAAGCGGGTGCGCTTAACAAAGTTCCGAAGTGTGATGCATGGTTGCAGGCCAACTCTGGACACCGGTGTTTCTGGATTTTTGTCCTTCATCAGCAGAGTGTAGGATGAGTGTCAGGGGTTGCTGTGCAGGCTGCCAAAGTGTTATCAGGTATGGTACCTCTCCAGGCGCGTAGGGCGTTAACCTGAGCTCGTCAGCTCGAAGGCTCAAGGGAGCCGTAGTTACGTACAAAGTTCATAGGTCGCACGCTACTCCACCATTACAGCGTGTGTACCCCAGGAGCATCATGGTAGATGTTGTTTTCTCAAAGCGGGTGCGCTTAACAAAGTTCCGAAGTGTGATGCATGGTTGCAGGCCAACTCTGGACACCGGTGTTTCTGGATTTTTGTCCTTCATCAGCAGAGTGTAGGATGAGTGTCAGGGGTTGCTGTGCAGGCTGCCAAAGTGTTATCAGGTATGGTACCTCTCCAGGCGCGTAGGGCGTTAACCTGAGCTCGTCAGCTCGAAGGCTCAAGGGAGCCGTAGTTACGTACAAAGTTCATAGGTCGCACGCTACTCCACCATTACAGCGTGTGTACCCCAGGAGCATCATGGTAGATGTTGTTTTCTCAAAGCGGGTGCGCTTAACAAAGTTCCGAAGTGTGATGCATGGTTGCAGGCCAACTCTGGACACCGGTGTTTCTGGATTTTTGTCCTTCATCAGCAGAGTGTAGGATGAGTGTCAGGGGTTGCTGTGCAGGCTGCCAAAGTGTTATCAGGTATGGTACCTCTCCAGGCGCGTAGGGCGTTAACCTGAGCTCGTCAGCTCGAAGGCTCAAGGGAGCCGTAGTTACGTACAAAGTTCATAGGTCGCACGCTACTCCACCATTACAGCGTGTGTACCCCAGGAGCATCATGGTAGATGTTGTTTTCTCAAAGCGGGTGCGCTTAACAAAGTTCCGAAGTGTGATGCATGGTTGCAGGCCAACTCTGGACACCGGTGTTTCTGGATTTTTGTCCTTCATCAGCAGAGTGTAGGATGAGTGTCAGGGGTTGCTGTGCAGGCTGCCAAAGTGTTATCAGGTATGGTACCTCTCCAGGCGCGTAGGGCGTTAACCTGAGCTCGTCAGCTCGAAGGCTCAAGGGAGCCGTAGTTACGTACAAAGTTCATAGGTCGCACGCTACTCCACCATTACAGCGTGTGTACCCCAGGAGCATCATGGTAGATGTTGTTTTCTCAAAGCGGGTGCGCTTAACAAAGTTCCGAAGTGTGATGCATGGTTGCAGGCCAACTCTGGACACCGGTGTTTCTGGATTTTTGTCCTTCATCAGCAGAGTGTAGGATGAGTGTCAGGGGTTGCTGTGCAGGCTGCCAAAGTGTTATCAGGTATGGTACCTCTCCAGGCGCGTAGGGCGTTAACCTGAGCTCGTCAGCTCGAAGGCTCAAGGGAGCCGTAGTTACGTACAAAGTTCATAGGTCGCACGCTACTCCACCATTACAGCGTGTGTACCCCAGGAGCATCATGGTAGATGTTGTTTTCTCAAAGCGGGTGCGCTTAACAAAGTTCCGAAGTGTGATGCATGGTTGCAGGCCAACTCTGGACACCGGTGTTTCTGGATTTTTGTCCTTCATCAGCAGAGTGTAGGATGAGTGTCAGGGGTTGCTGTGCAGGCTGCCAAAGTGTTATCAGGTATGGTACCTCTCCAGGCGCGTAGGGCGTTAACCTGAGCTCGTCAGCTCGAAGGCTCAAGGGAGCCGTAGTTACGTACAAAGTTCATAGGTCGCACGCTACTCCACCATTACAGCGTGTGTACCCCAGGAGCATCATGGTAGATGTTGTTTTCTCAAAGCGGGTGCGCTTAACAAAGTTCCGAAGTGTGATGCATGGTTGCAGGCCAACTCTGGACACCGGTGTTTCTGGATTTTTGTCCTTCATCAGCAGAGTGTAGGATGAGTGTCAGGGGTTGCTGTGCAGGCTGCCAAAGTGTTATCAGGTATGGTACCTCTCCAGGCGCGTAGGGCGTTAACCTGAGCTCGTCAGCTCGAAGGCTCAAGGGAGCCGTAGTTACGTACAAAGTTCATAGGTCGCACGCTACTCCACCATTACAGCGTGTGTACCCCAGGAGCATCATGGTAGATGTTGTTTTCTCAAAGCGGGTGCGCTTAACAAAGTTCCGAAGTGTGATGCATGGTTGCAGGCCAACTCTGGACACCGGTGTTTCTGGATTTTTGTCCTTCATCAGCAGAGTGTAGGATGAGTGTCAGGGGTTGCTGTGCAGGCTGCCAAAGTGTTATCAGGTATGGTACCTCTCCAGGCGCGTAGGGCGTTAACCTGAGCTCGTCAGCTCGAAGGCTCAAGGGAGCCGTAGTTACGTACAAAGTTCATAGGTCGCACGCTACTCCACCATTACAGCGTGTGTACCCCAGGAGCATCATGGTAGATGTTGTTTTCTCAAAGCGGGTGCGCTTAACAAAGTTCCGAAGTGTGATGCATGGTTGCAGGCCAACTCTGGACACCGGTGTTTCTGGATTTTTGTCCTTCATCAGCAGAGTGTAGGATGAGTGTCAGGGGTTGCTGTGCAGGCTGCCAAAGTGTTATCAGGTATGGTACCTCTCCAGGCGCGTAGGGCGTTAACCTGAGCTCGTCAGCTCGAAGGCTCAAGGGAGCCGTAGTTACGTACAAAGTTCATAGGTCGCACGCTACTCCACCATTACAGCGTGTGTACCCCAGGAGCATCATGGTAGATGTTGTTTTCTCAAAGCGGGTGCGCTTAACAAAGTTCCGAAGTGTGATGCATGGTTGCAGGCCAACTCTGGACACCGGTGTTTCTGGATTTTTGTCCTTCATCAGCAGAGTGTAGGATGAGTGTCAGGGGTTGCTGTGCAGGCTGCCAAAGTGTTATCAGGTATGGTACCTCTCCAGGCGCGTAGGGCGTTAACCTGAGCTCGTCAGCTCGAAGGCTCAAGGGAGCCGTAGTTACGTACAAAGTTCATAGGTCGCACGCTACTCCACCATTACAGCGTGTGTACCCCAGGAGCATCATGGTAGATGTTGTTTTCTCAAAGCGGGTGCGCTTAACAAAGTTCCGAAGTGTGATGCATGGTTGCAGGCCAACTCTGGACACCGGTGTTTCTGGATTTTTGTCCTTCATCAGCAGAGTGTAGGATGAGTGTCAGGGGTTGCTGTGCAGGCTGCCAAAGTGTTATCAGGTATGGTACCTCTCCAGGCGCGTAGGGCGTTAACCTGAGCTCGTCAGCTCGAAGGCTCAAGGGAGCCGTAGTTACGTACAAAGTTCATAGGTCGCACGCTACTCCACCATTACAGCGTGTGTACCCCAGGAGCATCATGGTAGATGTTGTTTTCTCAAAGCGGGTGCGCTTAACAAAGTTCCGAAGTGTGATGCATGGTTGCAGGCCAACTCTGGACACCGGTGTTTCTGGATTTTTGTCCTTCATCAGCAGAGTGTAGGATGAGTGTCAGGGGTTGCTGTGCAGGCTGCCAAAGTGTTATCAGGTATGGTACCTCTCCAGGCGCGTAGGGCGTTAACCTGAGCTCGTCAGCTCGAAGGCTCAAGGGAGCCGTAGTTACGTACAAAGTTCATAGGTCGCACGCTACTCCACCATTACAGCGTGTGTACCCCAGGAGCATCATGGTAGATGTTGTTTTCTCAAAGCGGGTGCGCTTAACAAAGTTCCGAAGTGTGATGCATGGTTGCAGGCCAACTCTGGACACCGGTGTTTCTGGATTTTTGTCCTTCATCAGCAGAGTGTAGGATGAGTGTCAGGGGTTGCTGTGCAGGCTGCCAAAGTGTTATCAGGTATGGTACCTCTCCAGGCGCGTAGGGCGTTAACCTGAGCTCGTCAGCTCGAAGGCTCAAGGGAGCCGTAGTTACGTACAAAGTTCATAGGTCGCACGCTACTCCACCATTACAGCGTGTGTACCCCAGGAGCATCATGGTAGATGTTGTTTTCTCAAAGCGGGTGCGCTTAACAAAGTTCCGAAGTGTGATGCATGGTTGCAGGCCAACTCTGGACACCGGTGTTTCTGGATTTTTGTCCTTCATCAGCAGAGTGTAGGATGAGTGTCAGGGGTTGCTGTGCAGGCTGCCAAAGTGTTATCAGGTATGGTACCTCTCCAGGCGCGTAGGGCGTTAACCTGAGCTCGTCAGCTCGAAGGCTCAAGGGAGCCGTAGTTACGTACAAAGTTCATAGGTCGCACGCTACTCCACCATTACAGCGTGTGTACCCCAGGAGCATCATGGTAGATGTTGTTTTCTCAAAGCGGGTGCGCTTAACAAAGTTCCGAAGTGTGATGCATGGTTGCAGGCCAACTCTGGACACCGGTGTTTCTGGATTTTTGTCCTTCATCAGCAGAGTGTAGGATGAGTGTCAGGGGTTGCTGTGCAGGCTGCCAAAGTGTTATCAGGTATGGTACCTCTCCAGGCGCGTAGGGCGTTAACCTGAGCTCGTCAGCTCGAAGGCTCAAGGGAGCCGTAGTTACGTACAAAGTTCATAGGTCGCACGCTACTCCACCATTACAGCGTGTGTACCCCAGGAGCATCATGGTAGATGTTGTTTTCTCAAAGCGGGTGCGCTTAACAAAGTTCCGAAGTGTGATGCATGGTTGCAGGCCAACTCTGGACACCGGTGTTTCTGGATTTTTGTCCTTCATCAGCAGAGTGTAGGATGAGTGTCAGGGGTTGCTGTGCAGGCTGCCAAAGTGTTATCAGGTATGGTACCTCTCCAGGCGCGTAGGGCGTTAACCTGAGCTCGTCAGCTCGAAGGCTCAAGGGAGCCGTAGTTACGTACAAAGTTCATAGGTCGCACGCTACTCCACCATTACAGCGTGTGTACCCCAGGAGCATCATGGTAGATGTTGTTTTCTCAAAGCGGGTGCGCTTAACAAAGTTCCGAAGTGTGATGCATGGTTGCAGGCCAACTCTGGACACCGGTGTTTCTGGATTTTTGTCCTTCATCAGCAGAGTGTAGGATGAGTGTCAGGGGTTGCTGTGCAGGCTGCCAAAGTGTTATCAGGTATGGTACCTCTCCAGGCGCGTAGGGCGTTAACCTGAGCTCGTCAGCTCGAAGGCTCAAGGGAGCCGTAGTTACGTACAAAGTTCATAGGTCGCACGCTACTCCACCATTACAGCGTGTGTACCCCAGGAGCATCATGGTAGATGTTGTTTTCTCAAAGCGGGTGCGCTTAACAAAGTTCCGAAGTGTGATGCATGGTTGCAGGCCAACTCTGGACACCGGTGTTTCTGGATTTTTGTCCTTCATCAGCAGAGTGTAGGATGAGTGTCAGGGGTTGCTGTGCAGGCTGCCAAAGTGTTATCAGGTATGGTACCTCTCCAGGCGCGTAGGGCGTTAACCTGAGCTCGTCAGCTCGAAGGCTCAAGGGAGCCGTAGTTACGTACAAAGTTCATAGGTCGCACGCTACTCCACCATTACAGCGTGTGTACCCCAGGAGCATCATGGTAGATGTTGTTTTCTCAAAGCGGGTGCGCTTAACAAAGTTCCGAAGTGTGATGCATGGTTGCAGGCCAACTCTGGACACCGGTGTTTCTGGATTTTTGTCCTTCATCAGCAGAGTGTAGCAGTGTACCATACCTGATAACACTTTGGCAGCCTGCACAGCAACCCCTGACACTCATCCTACACTCTGCTGATGAAGGACAAAAATCCAGAAACACCGGTGTCCAGAGTTGGCCTGCAACCATGCATCACACTTCGGAACTTTGTTAAGCGCACCCGCTTTGATAAAACAACATCTACCATGATGCTCCTGGGGTACACACGCTGTAATGGTGGAGTAGCGTGCGACCTATGAACTTTGTACGTAACTACGGCTCCCTTGAGCCTTCGAGCTGACGAGCTCAGGTTAACGCCCTACGCGCCTGGAGAGGTACCATACCTGATAACACTTTGGCAGCCTGCACAGCAACCCCTGACACTCATCCTACACTCTGCTGATGAAGGACAAAAATCCAGAAACACCGGTGTCCAGAGTTGGCCTGCAACCATGCATCACACTTCGGAACTTTGTTAAGCGCACCCGCTTTGATAAAACAACATCTACCATGATGCTCCTGGGGTACACACGCTGTAATGGTGGAGTAGCGTGCGACCTATGAACTTTGTACGTAACTACGGCTCCCTTGAGCCTTCGAGCTGACGAGCTCAGGTTAACGCCCTACGCGCCTGGAGAGGTACCATACCTGATAACACTTTGGCAGCCTGCACAGCAACCCCTGACACTCATCCTACACTCTGCTGATGAAGGACAAAAATCCAGAAACACCGGTGTCCAGAGTTGGCCTGCAACCATGCATCACACTTCGGAACTTTGTTAAGCGCACCCGCTTTGATAAAACAACATCTACCATGATGCTCCTGGGGTACACACGCTGTAATGGTGGAGTAGCGTGCGACCTATGAACTTTGTACGTAACTACGGCTCCCTTGAGCCTTCGAGCTGACGAGCTCAGGTTAACGCCCTACGCGCCTGGAGAGGTACCATACCTGATAACACTTTGGCAGCCTGCACAGCAACCCCTGACACTCATCCTACACTCTGCTGATGAAGGACAAAAATCCAGAAACACCGGTGTCCAGAGTTGGCCTGCAACCATGCATCACACTTCGGAACTTTGTTAAGCGCACCCGCTTTGATAAAACAACATCTACCATGATGCTCCTGGGGTACACACGCTGTAATGGTGGAGTAGCGTGCGACCTATGAACTTTGTACGTAACTACGGCTCCCTTGAGCCTTCGAGCTGACGAGCTCAGGTTAACGCCCTACGCGCCTGGAGAGGTACCATACCTGATAACACTTTGGCAGCCTGCACAGCAACCCCTGACACTCATCCTACACTCTGCTGATGAAGGACAAAAATCCAGAAACACCGGTGTCCAGAGTTGGCCTGCAACCATGCATCACACTTCGGAACTTTGTTAAGCGCACCCGCTTTGATAAAACAACATCTACCATGATGCTCCTGGGGTACACACGCTGTAATGGTGGAGTAGCGTGCGACCTATGAACTTTGTACGTAACTACGGCTCCCTTGAGCCTTCGAGCTGACGAGCTCAGGTTAACGCCCTACGCGCCTGGAGAGGTACCATACCTGATAACACTTTGGCAGCCTGCACAGCAACCCCTGACACTCATCCTACACTCTGCTGATGAAGGACAAAAATCCAGAAACACCGGTGTCCAGAGTTGGCCTGCAACCATGCATCACACTTCGGAACTTTGTTAAGCGCACCCGCTTTGATAAAACAACATCTACCATGATGCTCCTGGGGTACACACGCTGTAATGGTGGAGTAGCGTGCGACCTATGAACTTTGTACGTAACTACGGCTCCCTTGAGCCTTCGAGCTGACGAGCTCAGGTTAACGCCCTACGCGCCTGGAGAGGTACCATACCTGATAACACTTTGGCAGCCTGCACAGCAACCCCTGACACTCATCCTACACTCTGCTGATGAAGGACAAAAATCCAGAAACACCGGTGTCCAGAGTTGGCCTGCAACCATGCATCACACTTCGGAACTTTGTTAAGCGCACCCGCTTTGATAAAACAACATCTACCATGATGCTCCTGGGGTACACACGCTGTAATGGTGGAGTAGCGTGCGACCTATGAACTTTGTACGTAACTACGGCTCCCTTGAGCCTTCGAGCTGACGAGCTCAGGTTAACGCCCTACGCGCCTGGAGAGGTACCATACCTGATAACACTTTGGCAGCCTGCACAGCAACCCCTGACACTCATCCTACACTCTGCTGATGAAGGACAAAAATCCAGAAACACCGGTGTCCAGAGTTGGCCTGCAACCATGCATCACACTTCGGAACTTTGTTAAGCGCACCCGCTTTGATAAAACAACATCTACCATGATGCTCCTGGGGTACACACGCTGTAATGGTGGAGTAGCGTGCGACCTATGAACTTTGTACGTAACTACGGCTCCCTTGAGCCTTCGAGCTGACGAGCTCAGGTTAACGCCCTACGCGCCTGGAGAGGTACCATACCTGATAACACTTTGGCAGCCTGCACAGCAACCCCTGACACTCATCCTACACTCTGCTGATGAAGGACAAAAATCCAGAAACACCGGTGTCCAGAGTTGGCCTGCAACCATGCATCACACTTCGGAACTTTGTTAAGCGCACCCGCTTTGATAAAACAACATCTACCATGATGCTCCTGGGGTACACACGCTGTAATGGTGGAGTAGCGTGCGACCTATGAACTTTGTACGTAACTACGGCTCCCTTGAGCCTTCGAGCTGACGAGCTCAGGTTAACGCCCTACGCGCCTGGAGAGGTACCATACCTGATAACACTTTGGCAGCCTGCACAGCAACCCCTGACACTCATCCTACACTCTGCTGATGAAGGACAAAAATCCAGAAACACCGGTGTCCAGAGTTGGCCTGCAACCATGCATCACACTTCGGAACTTTGTTAAGCGCACCCGCTTTGATAAAACAACATCTACCATGATGCTCCTGGGGTACACACGCTGTAATGGTGGAGTAGCGTGCGACCTATGAACTTTGTACGTAACTACGGCTCCCTTGAGCCTTCGAGCTGACGAGCTCAGGTTAACGCCCTACGCGCCTGGAGAGGTACCATACCTGATAACACTTTGGCAGCCTGCACAGCAACCCCTGACACTCATCCTACACTCTGCTGATGAAGGACAAAAATCCAGAAACACCGGTGTCCAGAGTTGGCCTGCAACCATGCATCACACTTCGGAACTTTGTTAAGCGCACCCGCTTTGATAAAACAACATCTACCATGATGCTCCTGGGGTACACACGCTGT
Source organism: Lissotriton helveticus (assembly GCF_964261635.1). Lineage (NCBI taxonomy): Eukaryota > Metazoa > Chordata > Amphibia > Caudata > Salamandridae > Lissotriton > Lissotriton helveticus. The sequence goes on along the minus strand of NC_136061.1, from coordinate 188,225,784 downwards.
AATGGTGGAGTAGCGTGCGACCTATGAACTTTGTACGTAACTACGGCTCCCTTGAGCCTTCGAGCTGACGAGCTCAGGTTAACGCCCTACGCGCCTGGAGAGGTACCATACCTGATAACACTTTGGCAGCCTGCACAGCAACCCCTGACACTCATCCTACACTCTGCTGATGAAGGACAAAAATCCAGAAACACCGGTGTCCAGAGTTGGCCTGCAACCATGCATCACACTTCGGAACTTTGTTAAGCGCACCCGCTTTGATAAAACAACATCTACCATGATGCTCCTGGGGTACACACGCTGTAATGGTGGAGTAGCGTGCGACCTATGAACTTTGTACGTAACTACGGCTCCCTTGAGCCTTCGAGCTGACGAGCTCAGGTTAACGCCCTACGCGCCTGGAGAGGTACCATACCTGATAACACTTTGGCAGCCTGCACAGCAACCCCTGACACTCATCCTACACTCTGCTGATGAAGGACAAAAATCCAGAAACACCGGTGTCCAGAGTTGGCCTGCAACCATGCATCACACTTCGGAACTTTGTTAAGCGCACCCGCTTTGATAAAACAACATCTACCATGATGCTCCTGGGGTACACACGCTGTAATGGTGGAGTAGCGTGCGACCTATGAACTTTGTACGTAACTACGGCTCCCTTGAGCCTTCGAGCTGACGAGCTCAGGTTAACGCCCTACGCGCCTGGAGAGGTACCATACCTGATAACACTTTGGCAGCCTGCACAGCAACCCCTGACACTCATCCTACACTCTGCTGATGAAGGACAAAAATCCAGAAACACCGGTGTCCAGAGTTGGCCTGCAACCATGCATCACACTTCGGAACTTTGTTAAGCGCACCCGCTTTGATAAAACAACATCTACCATGATGCTCCTGGGGTACACACGCTGTAATGGTGGAGTAGCGTGCGACCTATGAACTTTGTACGTAACTACGGCTCCCTTGAGCCTTCGAGCTGACGAGCTCAGGTTAACGCCCTACGCGCCTGGAGAGGTACCATACCTGATAACACTTTGGCAGCCTGCACAGCAACCCCTGACACTCATCCTACACTCTGCTGATGAAGGACAAAAATCCAGAAACACCGGTGTCCAGAGTTGGCCTGCAACCATGCATCACACTTCGGAACTTTGTTAAGCGCACCCGCTTTGATAAAACAACATCTACCATGATGCTCCTGGGGTACACACGCTGTAATGGTGGAGTAGCGTGCGACCTATGAACTTTGTACGTAACTACGGCTCCCTTGAGCCTTCGAGCTGACGAGCTCAGGTTAACGCCCTACGCGCCTGGAGAGGTACCATACCTGATAACACTTTGGCAGCCTGCACAGCAACCCCTGACACTCATCCTACACTCTGCTGATGAAGGACAAAAATCCAGAAACACCGGTGTCCAGAGTTGGCCTGCAACCATGCATCACACTTCGGAACTTTGTTAAGCGCACCCGCTTTGATAAAACAACATCTACCATGATGCTCCTGGGGTACACACGCTGTAATGGTGGAGTAGCGTGCGACCTATGAACTTTGTACGTAACTACGGCTCCCTTGAGCCTTCGAGCTGACGAGCTCAGGTTAACGCCCTACGCGCCTGGAGAGGTACCATACCTGATAACACTTTGGCAGCCTGCACAGCAACCCCTGACACTCATCCTACACTCTGCTGATGAAGGACAAAAATCCAGAAACACCGGTGTCCAGAGTTGGCCTGCAACCATGCATCACACTTCGGAACTTTGTTAAGCGCACCCGCTTTGATAAAACAACATCTACCATGATGCTCCTGGGGTACACACGCTGTAATGGTGGAGTAGCGTGCGACCTATGAACTTTGTACGTAACTACGGCTCCCTTGAGCCTTCGAGCTGACGAGCTCAGGTTAACGCCCTACGCGCCTGGAGAGGTACCATACCTGATAACACTTTGGCAGCCTGCACAGCAACCCCTGACACTCATCCTACACTCTGCTGATGAAGGACAAAAATCCAGAAACACCGGTGTCCAGAGTTGGCCTGCAACCATGCATCACACTTCGGAACTTTGTTAAGCGCACCCGCTTTGATAAAACAACATCTACCATGATGCTCCTGGGGTACACACGCTGTAATGGTGGAGTAGCGTGCGACCTATGAACTTTGTACGTAACTACGGCTCCCTTGAGCCTTCGAGCTGACGAGCTCAGGTTAACGCCCTACGCGCCTGGAGAGGTACCATACCTGATAACACTTTGGCAGCCTGCACAGCAACCCCTGACACTCATCCTACACTCTGCTGATGAAGGACAAAAATCCAGAAACACCGGTGTCCAGAGTTGGCCTGCAACCATGCATCACACTTCGGAACTTTGTTAAGCGCACCCGCTTTGATAAAACAACATCTACCATGATGCTCCTGGGGTACACACGCTGTAATGGTGGAGTAGCGTGCGACCTATGAACTTTGTAAGGAAGGTTGATCAGGCAGCCTTGACTAATAACCTCATCGCGCTAACGGGTGCAGTAGCACGCATCTGAGACGAGTGTTTTAATATTGTGTGTGATATTGTGACATTGCAATTTTTAAAATACAGAATTGTTTTTAAAATAGCCTGAGCACTTTAATTGAGCAAATTGAAATACTGTAATTGTTCGCGCTGCTCCCTGGTCCACCACAGCGATCTTAGGCTGCTTGTGTGGAGGGAGGTAAGCGCTAGTGCTGCCGGATCGCTCCTTGGTGAGTGGACATTTTACCAAGGGCGACGGTCTAGTCTCCCCGCTCCGCCCTGACTACAAAAGGGCGGGTTTCCTTAGAGCTCGAGAGACTGACTAATAACCTCATCGCGCTAACGGGTGCAGTAGCACGCATCTGAGACGAGTGTTTTAACATTGTGTGTGATATTGTGACATTGCAATTTTTAAAATACAGAATTGTTTTTAAAATAGCCTGAGCACTTTAATTGAGCAAATTGAAATACTGTAATTGTTCGCGCTGCTCCCCGGTCCACCACAGCGATCTTAGGCTGCTTGTGTGGAGAGAGGTAAGCGCTAGTGCTGCCTGATCGCTCCTTGGTGGGTGGACATTTTACCAAGGGCGACGGTCTAGTCTCCCCACTCCTCCTAATCTTTATGAGCCGTCATCCCTAGCGCAGCGGTGACGCGCAGCGGGAGCGCCTCAGACGCGCCGAAGAGGCGCCAAAGAGAAGCCAGTCTGCGCCAGTCCGCGTAAGACGCTTCGGGCTTCGTGGCCAGGCACTATGGTAGGTCCGCGAATTTCCTACAGCGCTTCCTCGTTGTATGCTCTACAACCCAATTCTATCCACTGTCGCAGACACTTAGTCCCTCCCTACCCTAGCAAAATAGGATGCAAACCCTGCAATTGGAGTCTATCTCCTTCGACAATAGGCAACCAAGCTAGTAAATACCAGTCCTCACATACCATAAAAATGTTGCTTCTTAATTGTCGCTCACTCCCCAAACACCATTTAGAACTGGCATTATTAATTGAGGAATACAATCCAGATGCCCTATTCCTAACTGAGACCTGGCTGCAGCTCCAAAATGACCCTGCGGTAGTTTGAGCAATCCCCCAAGGCTACAAAATTAAACGCCTCGATCGTCAGTTAGGCAGGGGTGGGGGACTGGCTATTATTTATAAGGACATTTATAGCTGTCGTGTTACCCCCTCAAACTCTTTAACATGTGAAAGTTTGTACTTTTCTTTATATTTTTCCTCCACAAGTACCTTTTCAGGAATCCTGGTCTACCGACCACCGGGCACTGCCGGCGACTTCATTTCCGACATTACGGACCTGGTCGCTAACTCTGTGCTTACCTCAGCCAACTTCACTTTGTTAGGTGACCTAAATTTGCATTTAGATGATCCTCTTGATGCCGCTGCTAACAATCTTCGCCTAAGCCTTCAGGCTATTGACCTGACTCAAAAGGGGTTTCAGGCGACACATAACAGGGGTCATCTCTTGGATCATATTTTTAGCAACCTAGATAAACTTTTAGTGGAAACGCCTGTGCCTTTGCCGGACCACTTCTTAGTCCCCCTCACATGGTCTATTAACACCCCTATCATTGGTCAAATTCATGACAGACATTGGGGCAGGAAATGGAACGCCCTTCAGCTTCCCACATGGGAAAAGGCACTCTCTGAACAGCCGCCCCGGAAAACGTCAAATCCTGATCTAGCAGTCCTCAATTTCCACAACTGGATTTCTACTACACTTGATTTAGTCCTCCCGAAGTGCTCCTTGCAAACAATAAAAAGAGCCAAAGTCGCTCCATGGTACTCCCCCACCCTTAGGCTGTTAAAACAAACCTGCCGGAGAGCAGAGAGAGCATGGAGGAAAGATCGTTCGCTACTCAAGAGTTCAGAGTATAGATCAGCAATTAGACACTATAAGAGCCAGATAAAACTTGCCCAAGCTGAGTTTTATGAAACTAAAATTAGCATGGCAGCCAATTCCCCGAGGGAAATTTTTAAAATCGCAAAATCTTTGATATCCCCCCCCCCCTTGGAAAGACCACCATCAGAGGGTTTACAGGCTCGCTGTGAGGAACTCGCCACCTTCTTCTCTCAGAAGATTCAGGCCATCTACTCCCAACTGGCGATAAATGGCAATGGCATATTCTCCCCATCTGCCTCAGACCCAGACTTACATATATCATGCTCTCTGGTCAGGTTTCCACTCCTGGACACTAATGCTTTAGATTCTTTGGTCCAGAAGGTTACCTCAGGATCCCCTAATGACCCTGCCCCGCCCCGGACCCTGGTGAAGGCAATGGACGCCATTCGCCCGTCTATGCTTGAGGTTTTGAACACCTCCATTACCTCCAACTCTGTCCCTTGTTCGTGGAAGTGTGCGCTCGTTAGGGCTTTGCTGAAAAAGCCGAATTTGGATTCTAGCAACTTATCCAATTTCCATCCTATCTCGCTGCTACCACGGATGAGTAAGTTGTTGGAGAGATATATCAACAAAATTTTGGGGGGACTACTTGGAGTCTAATAAACTTCTACAGGTCTCCCAAACAGGGTTCCGCCCTCAGCATGGCACTGAGACCGCCCTCCTGGCGGTCACAGAGGCTGCCAGAGCAATAATGGACCGAGGTGGAAAAACTGCCATCATACTGTTGGATCTCAGTGCCACGTTCGACACTGTTAACCATGCCACACTACTACATCGTTTGAAGGGCATGGGGGTGTCGGGCGCGGCCCTGAAGTGGCTGACATCTTTTTTAGAGGAACGCTTTTTCCAGGTATTTGAAGGCGAGGTGGTATCATCTAAGCATCCGCTCAGCTGTGGGGTTCCTCAGGGGTTCCTCAGGGCTCCTCCCTGAGCCCCACATTATTCAATGTCTATATGCAGCCTCTAGAGAAGATAGTCCTTCCTTTCGGTGTGCGGATTGTCACCTACGCTGACGATACCCAACTTGTGGTCTCCCTGGACCACAGGGAGGGTTCGTCTAACACCTTGGCCTCTTGTCTGGAGGCTGTTGCTGAGTGGATGCAACTCTCCCATCTTAAACTCAACGGGGAGAAGACCGAGATCCTCTTACTAGGTAACTCTTCTCCCACCTCCCTGCCGTTGAACTGGCCTTCGTGTTTCGGTACTCCTCCTCCTCCAAAGGACCAGATAAAGAGCTTAGGAATCTGGCTGGACAGAGCACTGGATTTTTCGGTTCAAGCCACTAAAACAGCTTCTGTATGGCGTGGGACTAATGAAAATGCTCAGGAAAGTGCTCCCCTTACTTCCATTCCAGGCGAGAAGGGTCATGGTACAGGCCCTGATACGCTCTCGCCTGGATTATGGAAATGTGTTATATCTAGGGGCTCCGGCAACAGTGACAAAAAAACTTCAAGTCACCCAAAATTGTGCCGCGCGCTTACTGTTCAACCTCCCTCGCTGGCAGTCAGCGAGAACTGCCCTAAAAGAGCTTCATTGGCTCCCAGTGGCTGCCAGGTCACTGTTCAAAGCCATGTGCATTTTGCACAAATAGTTTCATCAAACTGGCCCGGCAGTGCTGTACCCCCTAGTACCGCATTACGTGCCGCCTAGAACCCTTCGTTCGGCTTCTTTGCATTTGGCAACTACGGCAAAAATCAAGAAAGCCCGTTGGGGTGGCCGTTCATTCACTTGTTCAGCGGCGAAAGCATGGAATTCCCTGCCTCTATCCCTTAGACAAAATGACAATCTGATGTCATTTAGAAGAGACTTAAAAACGTACTTGTTCTCAAAAGCGTACTAACTCTGCCCCGCAGCCGTACACAGCAATCAGTCTCCAGCGCTGCGAGGCCTCAGGGTAGTTATGCGCTATACAAGTGGAATTTTTCATTTCTTTTCATTTCATTTCAAAAAGGCTGAAAGAGTAGAAAGGTAGCCCTTGATAGTGCCCAGAGCAGAGCCCTGCTGGGCAAGAGAAAGAAGGAAGAGAAGAACCTCCGAGAGAGGGGCAGCAAGAGGATCCACAGCCTTTGCTGTGCACCATGCCACAAATCTGTTCCACTTGCAGGCGTATACCGTTTTTGTGGAGGGACGCCTGGCTGCCAGAATGACATTACAGACTTCAGGAGGCAAGTCAAATGGCCTCAACTGTCGCCGCTCAATCTCCAAGCATGGAGGTGGAGTCTGGACAGGTTAGGGTGGAGGACCGTCCCCTGCTGCTGCGACAGAAGGTCCTCCTGAAGAGGCAGACGAACCGGGGGATCGACTGATATACTGAGTAGCTCTGGATACCAGTACCTTCGTGCCCAGTCCGGAGCCACAAGGATGACTTGGGCTCGGTCACGCTTGATCTTCTTCAGCACTCTGGGCAGAAGTGGTATAGGCGGAAATGCGTACAACAGACCGCAACTCCACTCGCGACGAAAAACGTCTCTGAGCGAGTGCCGCCTTGGAAATTCCAACGCGCAGAACTGATGACATTGCGCGTTCTCTTCGGTGGCGAATAGATCTAACCAAGGCTCTCCCCTTCGCTGAAAGAGGCCTTGCGCCACGCCCGAGTGCAGACGCCATTCGTGATCCATCATGCACCGACGGCTGAGCTCGTCCGCCCTGGCGTTGAGAACCTGCCAGTTGTTGAGCCACCAGGGTCATGCCCTGGCGTTCCAGCCATTGCCAGAGGCGCAGAGCCTCCTGGCAAAGGGTCCACGACCCCACCCCGCCCTGTTTGTTGCAGTACCACATGGCGGTGGTGTTGTCCGTGAACACCTGCACTACACTCCCCCGAACAGAGGGGAGGAATGCCTTCAGTGCAAGACGAATCGCCAATAACTCCAACAGGTTGATGTGGAGCCGGGCCTCCGCCGGAGACCAGAGGCCTCTGATCTCCGCCTCTCCCATGTGGCCTCCCCAGCCCGGAGGGACGCGTCGGTCACAACTACGTGCTCCGGTTGGGGAAGGGAGAGGGATCTGCCGCTGACCCAATCGCGGTCCGTGAGCCAACACTGCAGCTGTCGCGCAGTGCCCTCCGAGATCAGGACATGGTCGGACAGGTTGCCCTGATGCTGGGCCCACTGAAACTTCAGGTCCAACTGCAGAGTCCGCATCCGCCACCTGGCGTGATGCACCAGAAGGATGCAGGAGGCCATTAGACCCAGAAGCCGCAGCGTCAACCTGACTGAGACCCGGGATAACGGCTGAAAGATGGGAATCAGAGCCTGAATATCCCGGACCCGCTATTCGGGTGGATAAATCCGAAACCGCGCAGAGTATAGAACCGCTCCGATGAAGAGGAGCTTCACAGAGGGGCACAGGTGTGACTTTGGCACATTGATGGAGAACCCCAGCTGGTGCAGGAGATCTGCCGTAGTCTGGAGGTGGCTGACGACTGTCTGAGGCGAGCCCGCCTTCAACAACCAGTCGTCTAGGTAGGGGAAGACTGAAACCCCTAACCTGCGCATATGAGCTGCGACCACCGCCATCACCTTTGTGAACACCCGTGGGGCGCTGGTAAGGCCGAAGGGGAGCACGGTAAACTGAAAGTGCTTGTGGCCAACCGTGAACCGCAGGTAGCGCCGATGGGCCGGCAGGACAGGGATGTGGAAATAAGCGTCCTGCAAGTCCAACGCTACCATCCAGTCTCCCGGGTCCAGGGCAGCTAAGACCTGAGCCAGTGTCAGCATTTTGAACTTCTCCTTCCGGAGGAAGCCGTTGACATCCCTGAGGTCCAAGATAGGGCGTAGGCCCCCTTTGCCCTTCTTGGGTACCAGAAAGTAGTGGGAATAGCAACCACACCCTACTTCTGGCCCAAGAACGTGCTCGATGGCCCTCTTGGCCAAGAGGGCCGTAACTTCCTCCTGCAGAAGTCGCAAATGATCCCCTGATAGACGGTGGTTCTGCGGTGGCATGGCTGGAGGAGTCGCCTCGAAGGGGAGGAGTAGCCCCTTCGGACGATCTGCAGCACCAACCTGTCCGATGTGACAGTGCGCTAGTGGAGGAGGTGATGGCGAACCCTGCTCCCCACTGGCGTCACATGGGCCTGAAAGCACAGACTAGAAGGGTTTTGAGGCGGATGCTGCGGGGGAAGGCGTGGACTGACCTTGCCGTTGACTTCTACCGCCAGGACGGCGGTTCCCACAGCCGCCACCGCGTTGGGTATTGCCCTGCGGAGCGTGGCTGGCAGCACGTGTGGGTACACCCCTTCCGTCACGAAAGGAGTGAAAAGCAGCCGATTGCTGGCGCGGGGCCGAGAGGCCCAAGGACTTGGACGTAGCCCTGGAGTCCTTAAAGCACTCAAGCGCATGGTCTGTTTTGTCGCCAAAGAGGGCATGGCCATCAAACAGCATGTCCATCATCGTGTTCGGGACATCGGCCGAAAAGTTGGCGGACCTCAGCCAGGCGTGGCGTCTGACCACCACCGTCGTTGCCATCGCTCTACCTAGCGAGTCGGTGGTATCCAGCCCACACTGGATAGAATATTTGGCTGCATCCCGGCCCTCCACAAGGGCTTGGCCGAGTTTGGCCCGTACCTCCAACGGACACTCTGGCAGCACTTCCGCAACCGTATCCCACAGAGAGTGGGTGTAACGGCCCAAGAGGCACGCGGTGTTGGAAGACCACAGTCCCAGACTAAGGGATGAGAAGATCTTTTTACCATACTGCTCATACCTCTTGGATTCCCTGTCCGGCAGAGACGGGAACGCGTTCTGGGAATTGGAGGCCTGGATGACCAGGCTCTCGGGAGTGGGGTGGGTGGACAGGAAACATGGGTCGCCATGGGCCGGGCGGTGGCGTCTGGCCACGTTCCTATCTACGGGCGAACCCGTAGCGGTCCTGGACCAAGTGCCCAAAAGAACGTTGGTTAAGGCCTCATTAAACGACAGCAGAGGCTCGGCCGAGCATGACTGCGGCTGAAGGACCTCGGTGAGGAGGTTAGTCCTCACGGCCGTGACAGGGAGCTCAAGGCCCAAGGCCTTGGCTGCCCTCATCAACACCACACTAGCCATGGTAGGAGGTTAGACAAAGCCAGTGTCAGGCGAAGTGTCAATACCACTGGCCTCCCCAAGTTCACCTGCCCAGTCCTCTTGAGACTGGCATTCACGTGCCAGAGTGTCCTCAGACCCCTCCCAATCCTCCTCATCACCCATCGCCTGGTACTCAGGGTTGGGAAAAGATGGGGCCGGTTCATGGAAAACGAATTCTCCGAACGGCGTCTGAAGCGGCGCCGCTTCGGCGCCGAAACCGAGTCGAGGGAGGCGTCAGGGACGGCGCCGGTGGTGACACCTGAGGGACCGGCGCCGGGGAGGTCGTTAAATCCACCGGCGACGACCCAGATCCAGTGGGGCCCTGCGGCGCCGGAGCCGAAGCACCCGTCGGCGTCGAAACCCCCGACCCGCTAGGACCCCCAGACGGGGCCGCCGTGAGGTTCCGTTACCGACATCAGTCGGTCGCAATCCTCACAGGGTTTGAAACCAGGCATCCCTACCGGCACCGATGAGGAGTCGAAGACTCGAGAAAGTAGATCAAAAAGATCAAAAAGAGTTAGTCAAAAAGTGACTACGGTACCACTTTCTCCGGATCTGCGCTGCTGGCGCGGAAAAAAGAAGAACTGACTGTGAGAAGTTGGCCTGATATGCAGTGCTCACTATTCTAGTGATCACTATGTATCAGTCCAAACAACCCTTATTGATGATTGGTTATAAGTCAACCTTATAGACCAGCTATCCTAGTAGCATAGATACGAGCAGTCTAAGGCTAAGACTCTAGAGGGCGTGTTAAGCCAGCTGTTTTACCATCACATTACCCCTTGAACACCAAGTGAAAGGACACCACACAAGTTATGAAAATAAACAGATATTTATTTATAACAAGACTACCCTGAACTCTTTATGAGTCAGGGAGCTAAGCACACAACAAAACTCTTACGAAAATACTTTAAGTCGCACAATTTACACAAATGCCCTAGGGGCACGAAAAACCATATACTCAGTAAGTGGAATGCGAACTTGCTAGCAGGTAAGTAATACTTTTCTAGACTCAGGAATCGCTAGGCCTACAATTCTAAACACTGGGAATAGATGCAGGAGGCCTGTGGACGTCGTGTGCAGAGTGGGACATCTCACGCGCAAGGCGGGAAAAAGTCTATGGAGGCTAGCAGTTGCAAAGTTACTGTTCTCGGGCGAACCCAACTAGGTGGGTCGAAAACGGGAGTGGATCCGAACACTTAGGGTGTTGGACTATGCTGGAGCACCGGAGTACTCAGGTTACCTAGCCCAGGGGCTGCGGCTGCATAGGGTCGAAGTTGCGTCGGAAACCCACGTTGAAGAACCAGGAGCCTGAAGAAAGAAGTTGCTGGCAGGCGGCCAGTGAAGAAAGTTCGTGGAGATCCAAGCCTGGATCAGGGAAGAAGAAACCTGTAAGCAGAGGGGACCAACTTCTGAATCACTAGCCAGTGATTTGAGTGGGCACCAGGATGGCACCGGACAAAGTCACCTCAGCCAGGTGAGTGGGCGCTGCTGGGCTCTGCAGTCTCTCGGACCAGGAGGCGTTGTCGGCGACCAGGATGGATGTGCGAGCTGTCCCACGAAGGTACTTGCTGTCGACGTCGCTGGACCCAGGATTGGGGCAACAAGTCTTGGCAAATGCAAGGCCCATGCGGTGGACCTAAAATGGCGTCTTGAGTGGACCAGGAGGGTCCAAGGTGCTTCTCTGAAGAAGGGAAGCAAGGGCCAGTCTGGAGCAACCAGACCAGCAGTCTTTGTCGTCGTGGAGCGTCGTGAGGGGGCCACTAGCCAACGGGCAAGCGACCTGGACAACGCGGTGAGCAGCAAAAAGCAGAAGGGCCCCACGCAGATCTCGTGGATGCAGGGGGGCTGAACTTCGGTGCTGGAGCTGCTCAGGGTCGGGGCTTCTCTTACCCCAAAGCACTCAGTCGAGGGTCACTCGGGAGTCGTGCTGGACAAGCGTCGTGCAGTTCTGAAGATGGCCGGTCCCTCGAGGTCTCGTCGCACCCACGGATCACAGCTGGGCTGATGATGTAGGTTGAGGTCAGAGGTGCCAGGGAAGCCGGTTCTCGTCGTGCTGGAGCAGTCTTGATCCGAAGGAGAGACTGGCAACAAACCGCGATGCTTGGTTGGTGCCTGCTGCTGCAGGGTGACTACTCCCTAGTCACAAGGGATAATCTTGGGAAGAAGTCTTGAGTTCCTTTCGTGGAAAGTAGTTTCAGGATTCAAAGATGATCTGATTTGGAAGGGGGCCAGGTCCTACCTTTATCCTGCAAAAAGGGGCTGGCACGCGACTAAGTCCTGCCCTATGGGTGGGACTAGGAGGGGGGTGGTTACACCCCTCTCCTTTGGCGGGCTTTCCCCAGGCCAGGGGCTGGAGTGCCCCTGGAACTGGTTTCAGCCGGCCTATGCACAGTGAGCACCGGGGTGCCACTTGCAGTCACCTTCCTCTAAAGCCCTGCCTACCTAGGATACACAAAATCCTGTCTGGGACGGTGCTAGCACCGCCCCTGGCAGGAAACCCTTTGTCCTTGCCTCCTGCTCTGGGAGGACTCCCAGCAGCAGGAGGGCAGACTTGTGTCTCGGTGGCAGCATCCATTTTGTGGAGCTAAGGCTCTGTTTGACTTTAACCGGGGTTACAGGTTACATACATGTCGTGTCCCTCTAGAAGGGTGGAATGCTAACCCCGTCGCCAGAATTGGCGAGGGGTTAGTATTCCAATTCGTATGACACCTTACTCGACATGTTTTGATAAAGCGATACCAGAGTTGGCATATAACCGCGAGGATTATAATGCACTTAAGAGTATATGGTATGCGATATCATGGAAACGGCTAAGGGATGGATCCCGAAAGCCGCAGACAGGCTCAGCTCATGCCAGAGCACCATCTCACACGATTCCAAGCACTCTGCCTTCAGGATTGTTAAGGCCTGCCATAGGAGTGACTGATAGGAGATCTGTGTGTCCATTTAGGTTTAGATATAGGAATACTATATCTACAGCAGAGGGTGAGTACACCACTCTGCCCCAGCTGTCAAGCAGCCAGTTGTGTCTGATTTAGTTAGCCAGCCCAGGGGTGGCATAATACATGCTGCAGCCCCTGGGAGACTCCTGGGTGCACCTCAGCCCTGGGTACAGGGACTTGAGAGGGCCCAGTGCCAATTCAGTACCTGGGTACAATTTGGAGTAGAGAGAACAGCTAGGCTGTGGGTCTGATTAGCAGGCCCACAGCCAGGGAAAGTCGTAAACCAGTGAAGCAAAAAGCAAAAATCTGGGTGATCATAGGATTGCAGACCCTACTCTCCTACATTGACGTCAGCACGCGGAGGCGGCGTCTTAGTACTCCGACGACGACATCATCATCACAGCGCCCACGACGGACCCGCAGACGACGCCTACCGACGCGCAAGGGTACTGCTACGCAAAAAATTTCCGGATCCAGTCTGCCGCCTGGGGATATTCAAAGGTAAGGAATCTAATACTAACGTGTCTTTCAGATAAGTGTTCTTAATACAGCCTGGCCCACACTAGCTTGTTGTTTTGCCTGCACATCTACACAATAGTGTTTTGTGAAGGTGTGTGGTGTAGCCCAAGTTGCTGCTTTGCAGATGTCATCTAGGGGAATGTTCCCTAAGAATGCTATGGAAGTCCCTAGTTTGCGTGTGGAATGAGCTCTAGAGGGAATGATTAGCGTGTGTTTTGCTTTGATATAGCATAATCGAATGAATGCATTTAACAATCCACCTTGCGCATCCTGTCTGAGATAGGATTGCCTTTATGAATGAATGAATGGGCATTTGTATAGGGCATGGATACCCAGGGGCATCCCAGCGCTCACACCGTAACTAGAGGAACAAATACCCCAGGTCTTCAGTTTTCGGAACTTCAGGTGATTTGGTTCCCTACAGAGATTCAACGGAAGGGCATTCCAGAGTCTGGGGGAATTGAATGAAAAAAGCTGTCCACTACTTCTCGCTTTCTTGACCCTAGGGACCACAGCAAGGTGAAGTTCTGACCGAAGTTTCCTGTTTCCCATCTAAGGGCGAATCATGGCTTTGTTAATGTGGGGGGGGGGGGGGGATCCTCGCCCGTCCAGCGACTTATGGGCTATGCAGACAGCCTTAAAGTTGATTCTCTCTTGAACCGGGAGCCAGTGGAGAGAGCGAAGTGCGGGCCTTGCTGAGCATCAATAGGGGGTTTCAGTAAGTAGCCTCGCTGCACAATTTTGTACGACCTGCAGTTTTGCCGTCACAGAGTTCGGGGCACCCAGATTAAGGGAATTTCCGTAATCTATCCATGACAAGATTAGAGCCTGGGTCAATAGTTTTTCTGCTTGGAAAGGTAGAAGAGGGAGGAGTGTGCGGTTCATTCTCAGAAGGCCATAGCCTGTGGCAACAGTCTTCCTGGCCTGCACTATAAGGGCAAGGTCCTCATCTAGCCAAATTCTCAGACTTTTAATCTCTGTCTTGGGAACCAGCACAGGACCCATAGAGGGAGGCAGAATTCGAGAATTACTGAGGATCATGAGCTCGGTCTTTTCCCCCATTGAGTTTCAAGTGGGAAAGGCTCATTCACTTGACGACTTCCTCAAGGCAGGAATGGAGGTCATTGGTCTACTGGTTGGGATGGCTCAGCGCTACGACCAGCTGCGTGTCGTCGGAGTATGGCACCATATGAATCCCAAAGGGGGCTACGACATCCGCCAGCAGGGCCATGTAAACATTAAAAAGAATAGGACTCAACGAAGAGCCCTGGGGAACTCCACACTGTAGGGGGAAAAGGTTGTGATTTAGCACCACCTTCAAAGGCCTGGAAAAATCTTCCTTCTAGGAAGGATTGTAGCCATAATAGGGCTGTTCCAGTTCGAATATGCTACTTACCAGTATGCATCTGTTCTTGGCATGTAGGGCTGCTGACATTAATATCTATTGCATAGATTGCCGCCTAGTGTTGGGTCCGGATGATTGCACATTGTTGTCCTGGAAGAGTCTTCAAAGTATCACAAGATAGGTGGCTCCTCCCCTGGACTACAGTGCGCATGGGCATCGACTCCATCCCCAGATTGTTTTTAGCCATTGTGGCAAAGATGGAGTGTAACACTGTGAGGGATGACCATGCTAAGAGTAATAGGAAGTGCTGCAGCCGCTACAGGCGCCGGGGAGGAGGGCGGGCGATATGAATGTCAGCAGCCCTACATGCCAAGAACAGATGCATACTGGTAAGTAGCATATTCGGTTCGAGGCATGTGGGCTGCTGAATTCATATCTATTGCATAGAATACATAGCAGTCCCTCCATTAGCGGCGGCCGCCTGTGCCAGCTGCAGCAGTGTGAAAAAGTGCTTTGAGAACAGCCTGCCTTACAGTTGCCTGCTGTTTGGAGTGCACATCTACACAGTAGTGTTTTGTAAATGTGTGTGGTGTAGATCATGTGGCTGCTCTACAAATGTCTTCCAAAGGAATATTTCCAAGGAAAGCCATGGAGGCCCCCAACCTTCGCGTGGAGTGGGCCCTTGGGGGGATTGTCAAAGTGCGCTTTGCTTTCTGATAGCAAATTTGAATACACTTAACGATCCACCTGGCTATACCTGCTTTGGAAATGGGGTTGCCCTTGTGTTGTGCGTAAAAGGCAACAAAGTTGTTTTGTCTTCCTAAAGTCTTTGGTCCTATCAATGAAATACATTAGAGCTCTTTTGACAACAAGAGTGTGGAGCATTCTCTCTGCTACCGACTCAGGATTTTGGAAGAACACCGGCAGTTCAATAGTCTGATTGATATGGAACTGTGAAGCCACCTTTGGAAGAAATTTAGGGTTAGTGCGCAGCACAACCCGGTTGGAGTGAATTTGTATGAATGGCTCTTGGATAGTTAGTGCCTGGAGTTCACTAACACGTCGCAGTGATGTAATCGCTATCAGGAAAGCCACTTTCCATGTTAAGAACTGAATCTCGCATGAATGTAGAGGCTCAAAAGGTGGACCCATCAGTCTGGTGAGGACCACATTAAGGTTCCATTCAGGAGCTGGCGGGGTCCTGGGAGGAATGACTCGTTTGAGTCCTTCTAGAAAGGCTTTAATGGCAGGCACTCTGAAAACTGAGAGATGCTGCCTGTTTTGGAGATAAGCTGCTATGGCGGATAAATGTATCCGAATGGAAGCATATGCTAGATTGCATTTGTAAAGATGTAACAAATAACAAATGATGTTGTGAGTAGATGCATCTAGCGGGTTGATGTTGTGTTCCGTACAGTAAATGACAAACCGCTTCCATTTTGCTGCATAGCATGCTCTGGTGGTGGGCTTTCTCGCCTCCCGTATGATATCCATGCAGTCGGGAGGCAAGTTAAGGTAGCCAAATTCTAAGACCTCAGGAGCCAGATCGCCAGGTTGAGCTGTTGCGGATCTGGGTGCTGAATGTCTCCATGGCTCTGCGTCAAAAGCCTGGGAGTGAGGCGCAGCCTTTGATGCGGTACCACGGATAGTTCTAGAAACGTGGTGTACCATGGTTGGCGTGCCCACGTTGGAGCAACCAGGATGAGCGTCATCGAGTGTTGCTTCAGTTTGCGTGCCACCAGCGGTATTAGAGGTGCTGGGGGAAAAGCGTACGCAAATTTGCCTGACCAGTTCATCCATATCCCATTGCCCTGCGACTGTGGGTGCGGGAACCTGGTGGCAAAGCTTTGGCATTTGGCGTTTTCCCTTGTGGCGAACAGGTCTATCTCTGGATGACCCCACTGCCGGAAGTACGGGTGAGTACTGATGGATGTATCTCCCACTTGTGCATTTGGTGGCTGTACCTGCTGAGCAGGTCTGCCATCTGGTTGTCCTTGCCTGGGAGGTGCTCCGCCATGAGAAAGATGTTCCTCTGAATTGCCCACTTCCACATGCTCTGAGCAAGATGAGACAACTGTGGAGTGTGTGTACCTCCCTGCTTCTGAATGTAGTACATTGCTGTCATGTTGTCCGTCCGGATCAACACGACTGTTGCACAGATGTACCTTGAATGCCTTCATCGCCATGAAGATTGCCATCAGCTCTAGGAGGTTGATGTGCATCCTCTTATGCTGTGTCGTCCATAGTCCCTGCACCGTGTATTGGAGTACATGAGCTCCCCATCCTAGGAGAGATGCGTCCGTCGTCAGGATGATTTGTGGCACAGGCTCCTGGAACGGTCGTCCCTTACAAAGGTTGTGTGGATTCCACCAATGCAGAGAGTTGTATGCACGACCGGTTACCAACACTAGGTCTTTCAACTGTACGTGAGCCTGAGTCCACTGATTTGCTAAGCACTCCTGAAGTGGACGCATATGTAGTCTCGCATGCGGGACTATGGAGATGCAGGAGGCCATCATGCCTATCAACTGCATGAACACTCATGCCAGGAGCGAGTGTTGCGGTCTGAATTTCTGTATCAGCAATTGAATGCTGTTGATCCTCACTGGATTTGGCTGTGCTGTGGCTGCCAGAGTGTTTATCGTTGCGCCCAGATACTGCCGTATATGGGCGGGCTGGAGTTGTGATTTTGGGTGAATGGTGTGGGACATGTCGGCTGCGCACTGCTGGGCTGACTTTGCTTGGACAAGCCAGTCGTCCAGATAAGGGTAGACGTGAATGTTTCGTCTCCGGAGGTGTGCGGCCACAGTCGCCAGGCACTTCGTGAACACCCTGGGTGCCGTAGTCACTCCGAAAGGGAGGACTTTGACCTGGTAATGCTGATTCTGAATGGTGAATCTGAGGTATTTTCTGTGTGACGGATGTAGCGGAATGTGAAAATATGCATCCTTTAAGTCTAATGTGGCGAGGAAATCTCCTTGATTGAGCAACGGAAGAACCTGCTGCAGTGTTAGCATGTGAAAGTGTTCTGATTGAATGTACTGGTTTAGGGGTCTGAGGTCCAGTATGGGTCTGAGGGACCCATCCTTTTTTGGGATTAGGAAGTACAGGGAGTACACTCCCGTGCCTCTTTCCTCCACCGGCACGAGCTCGATTGCCCCTTTTTGCAGCATGACTAGTACCTCCTGCTGCAATAAGTGCAAATGCTCTGGGGACATAGGACGGTGCTTTGGGGGTATGTTGGGTGGAGTGGATGTTAACTCCAGACAATAACCGTACTGGATAAGCTTCCTGACCCACCTGTCTGTGGTGATGGATCTCCAGACCGGCAGGAACTGTTGGAGTCTCCCCCCGACCGGTGTTGTATGGTCGGGGGGCAGTGACAAGGCGTCACTGTTTGTTAGTGGCGGAGGATCGGGAGCTGTTTCCACGACCTCTGCCCTTGGCGCTGTTTCCGCGATATCCACCTCTACTTTGTTTGTTGTACGTGGTCTGCGCGCCTCCTTTATTGTACTGTGTTTGCTGGGACAGCTGGCCTCTGGAAACACCTCTATTGCCTGAGCGACGAAAAGAACCACCCCTGAACTGCTGCGACTGGAGAGCCCCCATAGACTTAGCAGTCTCAGTGTCCATTTTGATTTTTTCCAGGGTGGTGTCTACCTCAGGCCCAAATAAGTGATCAGGGTTTACAGGCTGATTTAGGATGGTGGTTTGTATCTCCGGCTTGAACCCGGAGATTCTGAGCCAGGCTTGTCGCCGCAACATCACACTGGTGTTAATGGCCCTGGCCGCGGTGTCTGCTGCGTCCAGTGCACACTTAATAGAAGCATTTGAGATGAGTTTCCCTTCCTGTATGAGCATCTAAGCTGCCTCCTTATATTCATCTGGCAAGTGTTGTAACAGGGTCTCAAGTGTATCGTAATGTGCCCTGTCATATCTGGCTAAGAGTGCCTGAGTGTTTAAAATGCGCCAGATATTGGCTGCTGGAGCCGCCACCATTCCTCCCTGATGCTTCTAGCACTTTCGATTCCTTGTCAGGGGGAGGAGCATCACCAGTAGTTTGTGAATTTGCCCTCTTCCGGGCATTGGAAACAACTAGAGAGTCCAACGGCAACTGGCCCTTGATGTAGGTAGGGTCCCCAGGCGCTGGCTTGTACTTCTTCTCAATCCTGGGGTTTATAACCCTTGCCCTTGTGGGTTCTTTAAAAATGTCTGCAACATGTTTCAAGACACCCTTCAGCATTGGCAGAGTCTTCACGGTTCTCTCAGAGGTGGAAAAGGTGTCAAACAAAAAATCCACCTCAATAGGGTCAGCATGGAGCTGGACATCATGATTTTTGGCTGCCCTTTTCAATAAGCGCATTAAATGCCGCTGAGTCCTCAGTAGGTGATGTTTTCACATTATACACGAGTGTCCGGGGCAGTTTGTTGATCCCCTGGGTCCGCAGCAACTGCCCATGTGTCATGTTGATCCTCAGGATCAGTGTCTGCAGGGAAGTTGTACTCATCATAGTCACCTTCCCCAGTCTTCAGCGTGGAAGTAACCTTCGGTCCGACAGCCTTGTCCTTAATGCGTTTTAACGACTCAGACACTTTCTTTGCGAAGGAGGCGGACGGTTGCGTCAACTCGACAGGTCCCTTTGAGCCACGCCCAGATGCGGGCTCGAGGGCCGAATCGCTTTTGGCCGTGTCCGTCCGAGGCCCTGGGTCTACGACCTTTGTAGCTCCGACCCCTTTGTTTGTGTCGACGGCCTTAGTCTTCGACTTCTTCGGGTCGATGACCTTGACAAGCGTTTTCGGTGTGCCAGTCTTCGGGTCGACCCCTTTGACGGGCTTCACCGGGTCGATATCGGTGCCGACAAAGTCTACAAAGGTTAGGTTAGAAGACCTTGAGCCGACCAAGGTAACTCGCACTTTTGGCGTTGATGGCGCCTCTATTGCCTTTGGTTGTGAAGGCACTGAAGCTTTCACTTTCGGTTTCACCAATTGTGGCTCGTGAGAAGTGTCCGTAGCCGGGCCCAGAGGCGAGACTGTAGAACCCAGTGTAAGATCTTGGGTAAGGCCATGCGGCGATCCCTCGACCTGAGCCGTATGAATTGATTCCACGAGGCATAGCTCCTCGCTTGAGCTATCTTCCATGGCCCCATAGGCCCCATCGTCGTCTCCTACCTCGTCGACGACGTCGTCTTCAGCATCGAGCATTTCTACGTCTGCATCGTAGTTGGAGTCGATTTCCGCAGCTGGATTGGACATCGGTTCTTGATCTTCCTGCTCGTCTGCCTCTTCTCCCTCGGTATCGAAAATGTTCACCGGGTCAAGTGCAGTCTGCTGGGCCTCCTGGCGCGCCGAAGTCGAATAGTCTTCTTGGAGCGGAAACGGGTAAGCCATACAGCTTGCCTCATCGTGATCTGGCGACAGGCACTTGTTGCACACCGGGTGGACGTCGAAGTGAGGGTACTTCGAGTTGCACACGGGGCACCTTTTGAACAGGCTCCGTTCCATGATGTCTCGTCGTAGGTCTCTAGCGTCGACCGGGCCTTGAGCGCCGAAGAGTCACGCGACTCCTCTGGATGTCCGACTCGGTAACTGAGCGGGAACAGAACTGGGCACCGATCGCAAGACAATACCGACGATATAGTAAAGGCCTTAGGGCCAAAAGAAAGTTTCTATTGATTCCGAACTTGAGTGATCAAATATGCATCCAAACCCAATGGAGTCGATGCCCATGCGCACTGTAGTCCAGGGGAGGAGCCACCTATCTCGTGATACTTCGAAGACTCTTCCAGGACAACAATGTGCAATCATCCGGACCCAACACTAGGCGGCAATCTATGCAATAGATATGAATTCAGCAGCCCACATGCCTCGAACACTCCTATACTCCTGAGGTGGTAAACCAGGACATGGTGGTTCACGGTGTCGAAGGCCACACTCAGGTCGAGGAGGATTATTGCTTCTGCCCCTCCTACATCAAGAATTTTTCTGTTTTTTTCCACCACTGATAGAATGGCGATTTCTGTCCCTTGACCGGGGCGGAAGTCAGTTTGGGAGGGGCGGAAGTCAGTTTGTGAGGGGTGGAGAACATGGTTGGTTTTGAGAAACTCGGAGAGAATATGGTTGATGTATTTCTCCGCTATCTTGCTGATCCAGGAAGGAGCAAAATAGGGCAATAGTTGCCCAAATCGGCTTGATCCAGGTTAGGATTTTTTTAACAGCGCTTTTACCATTGCCCTTTTCCACTCAGGAGGGACCATGCCTTTTGCGAATGAGGAGTAATCACGCAGCTAGCAGTGGGGTAGATTGTTGGTCTGACCAATTTCAGGATGTTGAGGTGCGGGGTATAGTGGCGACCCACTTTTTGTTAATAGGGTGGCTAGGAACGATTCCTGTGTCATCGTGGGAAAAGTCTAGTTTATGATCCACTGGATGCCCACCACTATTTGTATGCTTGAGTAAGATGTTGCTATCTTTTTGGGGGAGATGGTTGAGGATATTTTGTACTTTAGTGGAGAAATGTTTGGCCAATTCAGTACAGCGGAGACCCGAGGTGTTCGGTGGGGCCAGGGGCATTTAGTAGCTTTTTGCCAATTCAAAAGATTTCATTGGGGGAGTTAGCGGCTGACACGATCTTTCCCTCGTAATAAGAGGCTTGAGCCAGTTTTATTTCTGCCTTGTATCGTCCGATAGCTGCCAAATATTCCAATTTTCTCTCATTATGGAACTCTTTCCTCCATGTTTCTAGTTTTTTGCACTGCTGTTTTAATGTGCTTAATTTGGGCGAAAACCAGGCTGCCTTATTGGATTCTGCTTTCCTCTGGATTGAAATTTTAGGTAGCACCAGATTGAGTGAACCCTCAGTCCAGTTGCAAAACCTTTCATTAGCTGCAGGTGAGTCAGAAACTGAGTTTGGCGTGGTCTCTTCTAGTTCTAGGGTCCACCTCTTCTGCACGAGTTTTGACCAAGGTCGGGATAGAGTTTGTATGGAGGGGGTAAGTGGCGCTTTGCTTGGTGGCGCCCATAAAAAGGGAATCATGGAGGTCCGACCACAGTAAGGGGATGGGCTCTTTCACTTTTAGGTCCCCCAAATTAGAAATAATGGGGCCATGGAGATGTCCTTTTACATGAGTTGCATGCAAGACCTGAGTCAATTGATAGGCCGAAAGGTCTTGGGCTGACTCTGTTGCGGGTAACAGTGAGGGGTCATTGAAATGCAGATTAAAATCTCAAATTGAATAGAGAAATGGGTGTTCTCGCAGTCTAGCAATGGACTACCTAACCAGCGGCAAGTCAGGTAATCTTTGTAGATAATAGCGATACCCCTGCCCTTGCCTGTCGCTCTATCCAACCTCTGAATCAGATATCCCGTGGGAGTGAGAGTAAGTGCCATCTTTCTTGCATGGTATGCCACCACTTTTTGCTGAATTGCTGATGTACTTTGACTGAGTGTGCCCTGGGCCCCTGCCAATCAGGTACCCAGGGCCTGTGTTCCTTCCCTAAAACTGTACTGAAGCCTAAACTCAATTGGCCCCTCTGGCCACAGGTCAGGCCCTGGTAGACGGTCCCCTAGGTACCCAGGGCACTGTGACCAGAGACAACCCCTAAGGGCTGCAGCATTTATTGTGCCACCCTTAGAGGCCCTGTACCCCGACACACACACACACGCCTTTGCAGGCTGAGTGTCTTGGTGCAGAACAAAACAAAGTCGACATGGCACACATCCCTGTGTGCCCTACCCACAACCCACTGCCCTGGCATACCTCAGTCACCCCTCTAGCTGGGCGCCCTTTGTCAGTGGTGTGGGTGCAAGGGCAGAAGCCCTGTAGCCCTACAGTACCCAGGTCCATTCCTGATCACTAAGTGCAGTGCTGCCAATCAGGGTATATGGTGCTGGGAGGTCGTCATCACGAACTCCACATCACCATGATGGCTACACTGAAGACTGAGAAGTTTGGTATCAAACTTCGCAGCACATTAAACCCACACGGATGCCAGTGTGGGAGTTAATGTACAATGCACGACAGAGGGCAACTTGGAGTTGCCCCCTGAAACTAACCAACAACCAGCATCCTGACAGATGCTGCTTCGGCTGCCACCCAGCAGACATGTTGCTGGACCCCTGGGTAGAGAGCCACCCACTCTCGTGGGACTGCAAGAATGCACATCCTGGGGCAAGGTGCTAGGCCTCCTCCCCCAGGATGGGCAGGGGAAGCTTCAAAGGCATGCCGCCTTTGTGAGCTTTTCCTGACCACTTGCGGTACTCAGCAACTGGTCCCCACCGGTTCTGACCCCACTCTGGCAGGAAGACAGGCATGAAACCCAACGTGAGGAAAGGGGGTGTGCCAGCCTCTGCCACCTCAGGTGGGGGAGGCGTGGCGAAGCACAAATCCGGGCTCTTGCCATCTTGAGCATGGGGGCCTCTACCCAATCAGAGACAGGCTCCTGGTCCGCTCCCACTTGAGTGCTAGGATAGGGGGTGTACTCACCCCAGGGAAGCCTCAGTACTCGGTTTCATTTGCATCATTTCCCTTAGACCACTGTAGTTTTCCTGATACACAAGTCGACAGAGCAACATGGGTGCCGGTTTTGAATTATAACCGACATCACGGTGAGAGGTCTGCATCTTTCTCCTTTACGCACGTATTATCAACTTGTTCTCCCGTTTTTTCGAGGCTCCTTCCTGACTCATTCTCTCTTTCTCAATTGTTTCACAGTTCTCACGCCATCTGTGGCTTCACCTTTCAGGTAGTCCGCATGCCTTTATTTTGAGTTTGCATTTCCCACTGATAGTATCTGGACGAACCCTTATTTCTCTTCTATCTCTACAGCTACCTGTATTCCACTATAACAGAACTCGCTAATCTGATTGTGACTTGTGCCCAACCGGGTTGGAATTAACACCAGTTCAGGGGTAAGATTTTCCGCAGGTACTTAACCTGTTTATAACAACTACTGTTGCCATTTCAACAACTCCCTATGGTTGTATTTGACGTAGTGATTCCGCCATTTTCTCTTCGTTACTTTTTAGACTACACGGAGCTTGGAATCATTTATACAGGTATTTGGTAAATTTACACTTGCTTAGCTTCTCACCCTGTGATAACTCTTTCCCCTTCCACACCCACCTTCTACAACATTTTTTCTCTTGGATATTCACTATTGGGCAGTGGACTTCTGATTACAGTTGCACTTTACTCATTGAATTCAGGATTCTGTTAGGTGTGTTGCCAGAGTATTTTTCAAGTGATTCACATGTGTAGCCATGATTAGATTGGAGCTTAGGAAGGGATATGCCCCAAACCAAATGTTGAGGGTTTCTCTTAAATATGGTTTCCACTAGTGTTGGGTGATGAAAATATTTCTATTTGTGTGAGAACATGTGTTCTCCAGTTAATGTCACTCTATACCTTGTTCTCAGGTCATCTTTTGTATCATTCTCAGCCCTGAAGAGTCAGAGACCACTGTTTCTCTGACGAAACACGTGTCGGCTGGCTGCTTTGTAGAATAACCAATTAAAGAAACCAAGATATCTACGTTGGATATTGTACCATTTGCTTTCTATTTACATTTGCATTGCTTGTTCTAATACTGTATGTGTGCACGGGATCGTAGATATATGGGCGAGGTGAAGCACAACTCCGGGCTCTCGCCATCATGAGGATGGGGAGCCCTACCCAATCAGAGACAGGCTCCTGCCTCCCTCCCACTGGAGAGTGGCAGGATAGGGGGTGTACTCATCCCGGGGAAGGGACTCGTTGTTCCCTGACCTGCCCATACCTGTAACACCCCTAAATGTAGTATTTAGGGGCACCCTGAACCTTCCTTCCTCAGATCCAGATTACAAAACTAACAAGACGACGACCTGCTGTGCAGCTGCTAACAAGGACGACACCAACTGACTTGGCCCCAGCCCTACCAGCCTGTCGACCCTCGAACCTGCTCCTGCTAAACCCCGGCGTCTCCTGTTGTCAGCAACCTCGAAAACCCCGGAGAACCGGACTGCCTTGCTCATTCAAAGACTGGGACTCCCACGAGCAGTGGTTCTGCTCAAAGATCTACAGTCCCTGGTGTCAGCCAGGAACCGCAAATCCAGAACACTCTGCACCCACCAAGCCCGGCCTGTGCCGGAGTAAACAAAGACCACGAGGACGTCCCCCCGGTGACGGTGACCCAGAATCCAGCACCCATGGATCCTCCTCGACGCTCCTGACAACACCTGCAGTCTCACAACAAGGGACCCCTCCAACCGTGACCAGCCGAGGGTAAGATTTTCCGACACCAAAAGACACCCCTGCACCCGGTGCCCCACGGCCCCCTGTGCCCAACTACTGGGTGTCTACCAAACCTACAGCTTCCCAACTTACCTCTCGAAGTGGTGGTCGCACCTGAAGAATCTCCGTCCCTGAGCTTGCAGCCTTTATTAGTCTTGCAGCTTTCCCATTGAAATCCATTGGGCGCCCGACGGCCCAAAGCACCATCCACCAAGCCGCCAGAGTGCCACTGGAAGTGCAGCATCTGTTCTATTCTACTTTCCCACTTGCCCTATGTAAGTGACCAGGAGCTCTGCTCCCACAGCCGCGTGGCTTGCCTGCTAGCTGCCACCAACCAAAGGCCCCCTACCCGCCATAGGCTAACATTGGGCCTACTCACTCTGCACCTGACTGCCCCTGTGCCGCTGAGGGTGTAACCACTACCTACCTGAACCTGGGAACCCCCCGCCCCCCCTCTGCCCCCCGCCGAGTCTAACCCCAGAACCGTAACTCTGCCAGTCGAGTGCTTACCTGAAAGCCGGTAACTTACATTTTCTCCATAGGGTAACATTGGCTGGTTTTCACTTGGAAATTCTAAGTGTAGAGTTTTGCAACTTTGAAATATTCACAAAAAATCATCCGATCAACGAAAACGAAATTACTCACCTGTTCCCAGGAGCGATCTCAGTGCTGCATCTTTGTGCCCAGCACGACCCTAAAAAGTAATTACGGCTGATTTTCCGATAACCTGATTTCCTCCCATAGGGTAACATTGCCTGGTTTTTACCAGAAATTCTTCTGTCAATTTTTCGAACATACAAATATTCCTTAAAAATCCCCTGTGTAACAGAAACTATTTCTTTCAACTGTTTACATGAAATGCACCAGGGATGAGTCCAGGATCCAGCCCGAGTAAGAAAAACATTTGTAAAGTGATTTTATTGCATTTACTTAACACTACCCATTGAGCTCAATGTTATAATTGTGTTTAACTTGTGTTGCATTTTGCAACAACTATCTATTGCATTAAAAGTATATTGCTATTTGAAAGTATTCAATTGCAACATCTCATTCTGAGAGTGTATGTTATATCTACTTGTGGTTCTAAAATAAAACAATTTTATATACAAAACAATTGGCCTAGATTTCAGTTCTTGGGTGTGTGAGACCATTTGCTGAATGAGTGTGTACAACAAATGCTTTACACGGTCCTCTGATACTGGCTTACTGCTCGACCAAGCTACCACTTGAGTGTAAGGTTATATCTAACTTTAACCTCTGCCAAACCTCTGGGGACTGTGGACTCTGCACACTGTACCTTACTTTGGTGCAGTATATATAGAGCCACTTTCTTACATCCCCAGATTCCTGACATGTTAACTTAGTAGCAGCACGTTTTTAATTATCAGCAAGTTCCTCAATTAAAAACAAATAGCAGCAAGTTTCCTGGTATAAAAACGACAGCAGCAAATCTCACTTTAAAAATAGCAGCAAATTAGAAAAGTAAAAAACAAGGTACAAGGCTGGGAATTATTGCCTCTAGTTACTGGGTGGGGAGAAAGCCACAACGAGTTGTTTGGTCTTTCTTTTTTTTCTTTTATAGCTCCACAACAGCAAAGTTAGACACATACAAAAAAACAAACAAAAAAAAACACAAACAAAAACAATACACCATCTGAACATAACTTCAAGAATCTAAGTAATCACAAAATGCCCCCCAAATACTTAAGCCAATCTGACATTTTTAACCCCCTTTACAGCAAATAAAAGTTGTTTGGTCTTTCTAAAGGATTTTGTCCTTTCAATGTAGTAGAGTATGGCACTTTTAACAACATGTGTGAAGAGCTCCTTCTGCCACGGAGTCTGGTTGAGGGAAAAACACTGGAAGATCCGACTGGGTAAAAATTTAGGTTTAGTCCTAAGAGCCACTTTGTTATGATAAGATTTGTAAAAATGCTTCTTGTACGATTAATGCCTGGAGTTCACCAACTCTCCTGAGAGACGTGACAGCAAACAAAAAGGCTACCTTCCATGTGAGGAAATGTAGTTCTCATTTGTGGAGAGGTTCAAAAGGGGGGCCCCATGAGTCTGGTAAGGACCACATTTAGGTTCCACACTGGAGAGGACGGGACTCTTAGTGGGATTATTCTTTTAAATCCCACCATAAAAGCTTTGATAGTGGGCACTCGAAACAAAGACAAATGTCTTTTTGGAGATAGGCTGCTATGGCAGCTAGATGTAGCCTAATAGATGTATATGCTACGTTAACATGGTTGTAGATGCAAGAGGTAGCAGATAATGTTTTGAATAGAAGCATCTAGTTGATTGATCTTGTTTGTGCAATAAATGGCAAATCGTTTCCATTTTGCTGCATAGCAGGCTCTGGTGGTAGGGAGTCTAGCTTCTTTAATGATATTCATACAGTCTGGCGGAAGATTTAAGGAGCCAAACTACAAGACCTCAGGTGTCAGATCGCAAGGTTTAGTTGATTGGGATCTGGATGTCTTCTCTGTCCATGGTTCAGAGTGAGAAGCTTGGGTGAGAGACTTAGTTTTTGAGGAGGCACTACTGATAGTTCCAATAGAGTTGTGAACCATGGTTGACGGGCCCATGTTGGAGCAACTAGGATCATTGTGAGGGAATGCTGTTGGAGTTTCCGAACCACTAACAGAATAAGTGGGAGAGGTGGAAAAGCGTAAGCAAAATTTGCCCGACCAGTTCATCCATAGCGCATTGCCTTTGGACAATGGGTGCGGATACCTGGACGCGAAGGTTGGGCTTTTTGGTGTGTGGCGCACAGATCTATTTCTGGGTGGCCCCACATGCGAAAGAATGGAAGAACAACTGGAGGATGAAGTTCCCATTCATGGATCTGCGGTGTTGGACGACTGAGCAGACCTGCTATCTGATTGTGTACACCTGGGAGGTGATCTGCAAGGAGATATAGTTTTGCGGAATGTCCCATCTCCATATGCCCTGAGCTACGTGTGAAAGCTGCAGAGTGTGTGTCTCCCCGTTTCTGTATGCAGTACATTGCTATCATGTTGTCTGTGCACACCAGGACAGCTTTGCCTAGGAGGTGGAGTTGAAAAGATTTTAACCCTAGGAATATTGCTAACAATTCCAGGTACTTTATGTGGTATTGTTTTTGCTGGGGGTGGGTCCATATGCCCTGGATGGTTTGGGTTTGAAGAGGAGCTCCCCAGCCGGTAAGCGATGAGTCTGCCGTTGGCACGGTCTGTGGAAGCGGGTCGAGGAACGGCCGTCCTTTGGGAAGGTTTTGTGTGTTCCACCACTGCAGAGTGTGATGGGGGCAGTCATCCACCAACACCAGATCTGTTAGCTGACCTTGAGCCTGGTTCCACTGACGCACCAAACATTCTTGTAATAGACACATTTGGAGTGTTACATAAGGGACGAGGAAAATGCAGCAGGACATCATCCTGGTTAACTGCTAGAACACTTGTGCTGGTAGTGAGTGTTGAGGCTGAAATCTTTGGATTAAAGCCTGTATGGCTATTATCCTGACTGGATTGGGGTATACTATAGCTGTTGAAGTGTCTATTGTAGGCCCTAGGTATTGTATGTTGGACGGTTGGAGATGGAATTTGGCGAGGTTTATTGTGAATCCCAAGCAGTGAAGCAGTGGAATTGCTTTGTTTGTTGCACACAGTTGCTGTGTGAATTGGCTTTTATGAGCCAATAGTCCAGATAAGGGAATACGTGAATGTGCGGTCTTCTTAAGCGGGCTGCAACTACTGCGAGGCATTTGGTGAAGACTCTGGGTGCTGTAGTGACCCCCAACAGGAGTACTTTGAATTGGTAGTGTTGACCCTCTACCATAAATCTGAGATACTTCCTGTGAGCGGGGTGAATGGGAATATGGAAGTAGGAGTCCTTTAGATCCAGAGTGGAGAGAAAGTCGCCCTGTTGAAGTAGTGGAAGCACCTTGGAGTGCCCATGCGGAAGTGGTCTGACTGAATGTAGAAGTTTATTGGTCTGAGGTTCAGTATGGGCCTGAGAGCCGCCGTTCTTTGGAATTAGGAAGTAGAGTGAGTAAACCCCTGTGCCTTGGTGAGGCAAGGGTTCTATTGCCTGTTTTTGTAATTGAGAGAGAGAATCTCCTGTTTTAGAAGTGTTAGATGTTGTAAGGACATCTAGTGCTTTCTGGGAAGAATGTTTGGGGGTAGAAGGGAGTTCCAGGCAATAACCATACTGGATGATTTGCCTTACCCACTTGTCTGTTGTGATGGATTTCCAGATAGGTAGGAACTGTGAAAGACTTCCCCCGACAGGAGTGGAATAACTGTAGGCCAGAAAAGATGCTCCTGATCAAATGGCTTGTTTAAAATAGCAGTCTGAACCTCCTGCTTGAATCCGGAAATCCGGAGCCAGGCATGTCTGCACAACAAGACATTAGTATTGATGGCGCGATATGCGTTAACGGCTGCATCCAACGCACATATTATGGAGGTGTTGATAATTAATTTGCCCTCCTGGATAAAATTGTTGGCCTTTTGCTTGTACTGGTCAGGAAGGTGTTCCATGAGCTTTTCAAGCTCGTCGTAGTGGGCTCTGTTGTATCTGGCCAATAAGGCTTGGGTATTGGCGATACGCCAATGGTTTGTAGCCTGTGACGTGATACGTTTCCCTGATGCATCAATTTATTTGGATTCCTTATCTGGGGGTGGGGTGTCGCCTGTACCCTTTGAGTCTGCCTGCTTGCGTGCATTAGTTACCACAAGGGAATCGAAGGGGATCTGACCCTGAATATAAATTGGGTCAATAGGAGCTGCCTTATATTTTTAATCCACCCTGAGGTTGAGAACCCTGGCTCTAACTGGGTCCTTAAAAACACATGTTCTATCAAGCCTTTTGATCTGTGGGAGGTAGCGTGGCACTCTGTGGGGTAGTCCTAAGTTTAATGCGCTCCTAAACACTTAGGTGCTGACCGGTTTGCTCCCTCTGACCGTTGGGGAGTTATCAAATGTACAAATTGGATGCTGTCTGGTTTGACAGGTTACCCAGTCGCACTCTTCTGGGGAAATCAATCCCTTCAATTTCAATACAGTTTGATCATAAGATGTTCAGAAGGTATACCAAAGGAGACCGTTTGTTGCTCTGGTTTTATTCTTATAGATCAATTGTTCAATTTCTTTTCAAATAAAGCTGTTGCATCTCAGCTGTGTAAATGTTCATCAACATTCCGATTGACAATATATTATCCACAAGTGCATCCAAATACCCAATGCATTTCGTGCTGTCTGCACTTCGTCAGGGGAAATACATTTCTATGGGGTAAAATCACAACGAGGAGTAATCTATGATAAGGAAGCAGGTCACAGTCTGTGTAAAATGTTAAATTGTCATTATCAGGGGGTGACTACAATCCGTCTCTGGGTGTGCTTGAACGTGGGTCCAAATGTAAGAAATACATGCAAAAAATAAAATAAAAGTGCAACGAATGTCGAAATGTGCAGCCAGAGTGAATAAAACTTTACGGGGTAATCCTGCTGTTAAAGGGCTCGTGTCCCGAGCGTTCGTTACTTAGTGCAACAAGCATGCAAATTTATCAGGTGCCGTGTGTTTAATCCGGTGCCGTGTAGATTGTACGTGAGACCAAGAAGGTGAACATCTCAATGTCACTCGTTTGTGTAAACATAAGCATGCAATACGCTTTCAGCTTAAACGGATAATCGCCATGCAACACTCACCGGTCGGGTGGTAAGGACGCGTAGTTAGTAACCGCCGATCTAGACCAAGGTCGGGTTAGTGTGTGTTCGCGCATGCGCATATGGCGCGTTGTGTAAAGTTACCTACGTGACCCGGAGGTGGATAGCTTTAAATGTTGAACTTAGCAAAACGTAATAAATTGGAGTATGTTTGGCGGCATGTTAAGATTATAGTAAACAACATCTTCAAGAGTGTAATATCCGAGTAGAATACTTGTCGTGATGGTACAATAATACTGTCTGTGCAGTTACACTCGCGGCCATATTGGTGCAGTCAATGATGTGTCAATAATTCATTAAACAAGGCAGAAAACCAACTTAAAACAGGTCAAAAAATTCCGTGATGATAGATGCTGAAGGTAACTATCACGTGTTCTGTATAGCTGACAGTGATCAATTCTGGAGCTTGATCAAGGAAAATAAAATACTATCCATAAAAATACTGGTATGAGAAGGTGCGGTAAAGTATATAGTCAGGGCATCAATTCAGGATTATAAAAAACAACTATATTCAAGACGTTCATTAAGCCCCGTGGGGTTGCAGGAATTCAGTTTTTAATCCAAAATATCTCCCTTTGGAGCAGTCTTTTTTTGTTATCACAGCCTTGCCTCACAGGAACACACTCCTCTGTGTTCCTGTGAGGCAAGGCTGTGATAACAAAAAAAGACTGCTCCAAAGGGAGATATTTTGGATTAAAAAACTGAATTCTTGCAACCCCACGGGGCTTAATGAACGTCTTGAATATGCGCATGCGCGAACACACACTAACCCGACCTTGGTCTAGATCGGCGGTTACTAACTACGCGTCCTTACCACCCGACCGGTGAGTGTTGCATGGCGATTATCCGTTTAAGCTGAAAGCGTATTGCATGCTTATGTTTACACAAACGAGTGACATTGAGATGTTCACCTTCTTGGTCTCACGTACAATCTACACGGCACCGGATTAAACACACGGCACCTGATAAATTTGCATGCTTGTTGCACTAAGTAACGAACGCTCGGGACACGAGCCCTTTAACAGCAGGATTACCCCGTAAAGTTTTATTCACTCGGGCTGCACATTTCGACATTCGTTGCACTTTTATTTTATTTTTTGCATGTATTTCTTACATTTGGACCCACGTTCAAGCACACCCAGAGACGGATTGTAGTCACCCCCTGATAATGACAATTTAACATTTTACACAGACTGTGACCTGCTTCCTTATCATTGATTACTCCTCGTTGTGATTTTACCCCATAGAAATGTATTTCCCCTGACGAAGTGCAGACAGCACGAAATGCATTGGGTATTTGGATGAACTTGTGGATAATATATTGTCAATCGGAATGTTGATGAACATTTACACAGCTGTGATGCAACAGCTTTATTTGAAAAGAAATTGAACAATTGATCTATAAGAATAAAACCAGAGCAACAAACGGTCTCCTTTGGTATACCTTCTGAACATCTTATGATCAAACTGAATTGAAATTGAAGGGATTGATTTCCCCAGAAGAGTGCGACTGGGTAACCTGTCAAACCAGACAGCATCCAATTTGTACTATCAAGCCTTTTAACATTGGCAGGGTGCTTGTTTTTTGCGGGGCTGCAAAGGTTTCTAGCAAAAAATCTTCTTCCGGGGGGGGGGGGGGGGGGGGGGGGGGGGAGAATCGATATGTAAGGGTATTGGGCAGCTCTGGTGATCAGTTGAGTGAACCCAGTGTTGTCTGGTGGTGACAGCTTAGATGGCTAGGCATCCGGGTCACTACGTGGGTCGGGGTCTGTATTGTAGTCCTCCCAAGGGTCTACGTTATGTGGGATGGCTCTTCTGAAGAGTCCAGTTTCCTCTTTTTTGGAGGCTTGGCTTGGCAACTAGTTTGCCTGTGCTTGGATCAATAAACAAAGTCTTTGGTTTTCGGTCTGAAAAATCAGGCTGAGCGGGCAAAATGTCTGTTGCAGAAGATTTCGGAACAGAGCCTTCCTTAGAACAGAATCTGTGATTGTTTTTTGTGCTCAGAGGCCTTTTTGAGCTCGGACAACTTTTTGGAGTCAGAGGTCCTTTTCGGGTCTGATGACTTTTTGGAGTCTGAGGTGTTTTTCAGCTCCAAAGATTTCTTCGGTTCACAGTCTTTGTCTTTATGCTTCGATGCCGCGAGCTTCGACGTGGACGAAGAGTCTTTGCCTTGTGGCTTTGGTGCCAGAGGGTGGGTGGGGGCTTTCCGGCACCAGAATGGTGTTGACTCGAGCCAGAGTCGAAAGGCTTATCTTTGGGTTTCAGAGCCGGGCCCAAAGTCGGAGAGTCTGATGTATGTTGTTGTTGTCGACCCGAGCCAGAGGGCGAGGGTGTTACCGGGGCCTTCGGTTTGTTTTTGGGGAGAGGGGTTTTGGTACTCACGGACCGCTGAGCCGGGGTGACTGTCCTCTTCAGCTTCGGAGACATAGATCTCTTCTTCGTCACCTGATTGTTCTGGCTGGATTTCAGAATCTGCTCAGAAGTAGTCTGTACTCCAGCTGCTTCCGCAAGACATTTTGTGGCATCGAGCCAGACTATCACGGATGGTTTTCTTCAACATGAAGAAAGCACAGGCCTTGCAGTATCTTCATGCTCCGGGGAGAGGCAGAGATTGCACACCTCGTGCAAGTCTGTGTGTGGGAACTTCGCACCACACCCGGGGCATTTTTTGAAAGGAGTCCTTTTCCATTGACTGCAGGCGTGGTCGGCGCGGAGAGGCCCAACGGTCCTCGTCACAAATGGAGGTCGAAAAGTTTGTTTAAGATGTGCCGAAAAATGAAATGCGATCGAGACAATACAGTCGAATAGAGAGAATTGCAAGTCGAAGGGGGGTTCGAAACCAATATTGACCCGGAGTGCAGCAATGTACATCCGTACCCGATGGCGGAAAAAAACAGTCTAAGGATGGAGTCGATGCCCATGCGCACTATCGTCCTGGGGAGGAGTCACCTACCTCGTGACTACAAAGACTTCTTCCATGACAAAAACAAACTGCAAACATCAGAGCTCTATGCAAAAGAATACAATCTGCAGCTCATATGCCTAGAACATACATATATTTATATATGCATATGTATGCACATATTCACACACATATACATACATAATTCCAAGTTCAACAGCAATACGAATGGGGCATATCAAATTGGGCACAACTCAGGCCCAGATACAATTACATCAGCATCAGACTTTAGCTCAGCACCAAATAGTGAATAGGATCCAGAGACAAACGCTGGAAGACCAGGCAAGAACAAAGTAAAACTATCCTTAGTTGAGGAACTAGGATTATTTACGGCAAAGCAGA
The DNA here is from genome assembly GCF_964261635.1 of Lissotriton helveticus. NCBI lineage: Eukaryota > Metazoa > Chordata > Amphibia > Caudata > Salamandridae > Lissotriton > Lissotriton helveticus. The sequence continues at coordinate 188,192,219 of NC_136061.1, read as the reverse complement.
AGAGAAACCCTACGCCTGAGGAACACCAAACAAGGAAAAAACTTAACAATAAGAAGACCGGAAAGGAGAAAAGTAAGCCGGAAGTGGAGGAAACAAGGAACCGGTGGGCGGGGTCTGGAAACACAAGTAATGGAAAATGAACAGCACCAAAGCGCAAACACCATAATCAATCTGGCACAGGTTGATTCAAGCGAAGCCGAATCACAACTCCTTGCCTTAGGATTGTCATAATGCCCTGAGAGCAACTTCAATTACACAAACTAGAACTGATGGGTATAAATTTATACGGAATTGAAGTTAAAGAAATATACCAAAAAAAAAAAAAAAAATACGGGGAGGGCCACATCACCAAACACAACAAATTTAACAGTGGGAGACCTCTCACTGCTACAAGACTTGCAAAATGAGAATGCCAGTCAAATCCGCATTGGATTAGAGAATACACAAAAACTGAACATCCAAATAAGTGCCCTGAATACACCAACAACAAGGGCCGTATGAAAGACCATGTACCCCATTTAAAACAAAATCCCACTTCAACCCAATCATGCCCAGTGACTCCTTGGACATTTTTAACGAACAGGTTGTATCTCAAATAAAGAAACTGAACTCAAACCTCCAACAAGCCCTTGTTCAATGCAATAGGTCTCGCATTAGGAAAGTTTGAGCTATTGGTCTTGTAAATGACAATTTTTTATTTATGTGTTGGTTTTGAAAATAGCTAAATAGCTTTGTCATTTACAATGCCAATAGTTATAACTTTCGCAAATGTGACACCTATAACCTGGGGTGGCGCTGAGTGAGGCTGGGATGGCGCTGAGTGAGGCTGGGGTGGCGCAAGAAAGAAAGAAGGAAGAAGGGAGGAAGGAAAGAAAGGAATGAAAGGCGGGAGGAAAGGAAAGGAAAGGAAAGGAAAGGAAAGAAAAGAAAGTATTCAAATTGCAAGTGTCAACATGAACAGGCTTGTTTTGAAGATGTAGTCCCCAAATTTGAGATTCCACGACAGAAAGGGGCTGTGAAGGAGGGAGAGGCGACAGGCAGAGGCCACGCGCGGCAGACATCAAAGGAAGGGTGGGAGGGGGGAAAAAAGTTACGAGCGAGCGAGAAAAGCCTAGAAACACCAGGGGGGCGGGGAAGCAGATTGCCTTCAAGCTTTCAAGCCTTTGAAAACAAATGCCAGACAAATGCCAGCGGGTCGCGCACCTCATGCACTGTCGGAAGCAAGCCCCTTTTACAAAAGCTCTCGCGTTTGACGTGGCCAGCGAGTGGGAGGGAGGAAAGGGAGTGAGGGGGAGCAGAAGCCTTTGATAGTGGTGTGCGAGGCCAAGCGTGCGCCTGGGGAAGCTTCATGCTAGAGTGCACAACATGCATTGCACGAAATCCGGCTAGTTTAAGAGACTTTGGTTCAGTAGTAATAGGATAGAGTTATTTATAACACGACCTAAAAACAAAACCAAGGTATACAGACCAGGAGAGAAAATATCAACGAATTGCGAAACTCTGAAGTAATAAGCAAGTAGTGGTAACATCGTACTCTGGCCACTAAAAGACCACATGGAAGAGGCTTTATTCTAACGTAATGAGACAGAGTGCTATAGAAAGAGCTCAACGCAAGCAGTAAGGAATAACCACAATGAATTGTGTGCCAAACTTCTAGCCTGGAAGAGTGCTGGTCTGCTGAGATTAGAGGAACATACATTTAAAAAATAAAAAGGAGCATCCAACCATGCCAGTTATGCATTTTATTTCGAAATTTCATAAAAACTTGCAGAAACCACCAGGCAGACCTATTATATCGGCATGTGAAGGTCCCTTTGAAAATATGTCTCGATATATAGATTATTTCCTGCAGGACTTGGTCAAAAAAATGTAATCTTATGTTCAGGATTCAGGAGACTTTCTATGTAAAATACAGGACATTTGTGAGAAAGTGCCATCTTTCTTGCCTTGGTATGCCCCCACTTTTTTCATAATTGCTGATGTGCTTTGACTGAGTGTGCCCTGGGCTCCTGCCAAATCAGGTACCTAGGGTCTGTGTTCCTTCCCTAAAACTGTACTGAAACAAAACCCAATTGGCATCTATGGCCAACTGTTAGCCCCTAGAAGTTGTAGGTACCCAGGGCATGGTGACCAGAGAAGACCCCCGAGGGCTGCAGCACGTATTGTGCCACCCTCAGGGGCCCTGTACCCTGGCAACCACACACTGCCTTTGCAGGCTGAGTGCCTAAGTACAGAACTAAAACCAGAGTCGACATAGCACACATCCCTGTGTGCCATGCCCACAGAACCCACTGCCCTGGCATACTTCAGTCACCCCTCTAGCTGGGTGCCCTACGCCAGAGGTGTGGGCACAGGGCCATTCCTGGGCACTGTAAGTGCAGTGATGCCATTAAGAGTATATGGTGCTGGGAGGTTGGCATTACGAACTCCACAGCACCATAATGGCTACACTGAAGACTGACAAGTTTGGTATCAAACTTCTCAGCACATTAAACCCGCACTGATGCCAGTGTGGGATTTAATGTAAAATGCACCGGAGGGCATCCTATGAGATGCCTTCTGAAACCCTAACCTACAATCCACGTTTGGCTGAGTGGCTGCAGAGGTTGCCACACAGCAGACATGTTGCTGGACCCCTGGGTAGGAGAGCCCCTGCTCTCCTGGGCCTGCAACAATGCACATCCTGGGTGAGGTGCTAGGTCTCCTCCCCCAGGATGGGCAGGGGGAAGCTTCAAAGGCATGCCGCCTCTGTGAGCTTCTCCAGACCATTTGCTGTACCCAGCAACCAGCCGCCACCAGTCCTGCCCCCCACTCGGGCGGGAAAAACTACGTCAGGAAGGAGGGGGGGGGGGGCAGCCTGTGCCAAACCCACCCCTCAGGTGGGGGGGCGGGGGGGGGGGGGGGACTAGGTGAAGCACGACCCCGGGCTCCGGCCATCTTGAAGATGGGGAGCTCTGCCCTATCACAGCTAGGCTCCTGCCCCCTCCCACAGGAGAGGGGCAAGCTAGGGGGTTTACTTAGCCCAGGGCAGGGACCCATTGGTCCCTGTCCTACCGGTAATGCCCCTAAATTCAGTATTTAGGGGCTCCCTGAACTTTCCTTCCTCAGATCCAGATACGAAAAGAAGAAAGAAGACCCGCCGTGCCGCTGCTAACAGGACGACAACTGACTTGGCCCCAGCCTTACCGGCCTGTCGATCCTGCTCCTGCCTAATCCCGGCGACGCCCGCAGACAACAACCTTGGGACACCCAGAGGACCTGCCTGCCTTGACCCTCTTAACGACTGGGACTCCCATCAGCAGAGGCTCTGCTGCAACAACCCACCTGGTGCCAGCCAGGAAGCTCCCGACCAGCCCACTGCACCCGCCGAGCCCGGGCCGGGCCCAACCGAACAAAGACCAGGAGGACATCCCCCCCATTCCACCCCCCCCCCCCCGGGACCCGAAGTCTAGTGCCCAAAGACCCTCCTCGACGAACCAGCAGGCGCCTGCAGACTCAGAACCAGGGGCCACCCCAACCGCGACCAGCTTTTCCGACTCCCAAAGACACCCCTGCACCCGGCGCCCTACAGCCCCCTGTGCCTCCCTTTGGGGTACCTACCTGTGCTCTCGAAGTGTTGGTCGCCCCTGGAGAGTCTCCGTCCCCGAGCCTGCAGCCTTTGTTCCTTTTTGACCTTTCCCATTGGATAACATTGAGCGCCCGACGGCTCAAAAGCACCCTGCACCCAGCCACCCGAGTGCCGCTGGCTGTGCCACCTTTGTTCTATCCTACTTCCCCCTTGCCCTGAGCAAGTGACCAGGAGCCCAGCGCCCACAGCTGCGCGGCCCCCTAGCCAGCAGCCACCAACCGAAGGCCCTCTTTCCCTCATTGGATATCATTGGGCCTAACTACCTCTGCACCCGGCCGGCCCTGTGCTGCTGGGGCTGAACCTACTGTACTTGCATGACTCCGGGGGACCCCTGACTCTATGCCCAGAACCATAACTTTATCAACCAAGTACTCACCTGGAAACCGGTAACTCACTTAACTGCCACTGGATAACATTGACCAATTTTGACTCGAAAATTTTTTAAGTCAGGAGTTTTGAAAACTGAAAATATTCATATAAAATCAGCCGAATTCCCGCCGAATTCCGAAGTACTCACCTGTGATCAGGGGAGAAGCCAGTACTGTACCTTTCAGCCCAGCACTGAACCGCAAAAGTAATCCTTACCGGGTTTACTAGTAATCTGCATTTCCTCCATAGGAACCCATGGTCTGCTTTTCTATGAAATTTCTTCTAAGTGTCTACTTTTGAAAACTTGAAATATTCTTTAAAAAAATCACATGAAATACTGAAACGCAATTAACTACCTGTTTTGAGTTAAGACCCCAGTGCTGACCCTAGGAGACCAGTGCTGGGTTACAAAAGTAACGCAATCTTACTTTACCTGCAACCTGAATTTTCTCCCATTGAATAACAGTCAGATTTCCATTGAAAAGTTTCCAAGTGTGAACTTTTAAAACTGCTTTATATTCATGGAAATCCACTACAGTAACTAAAACGTTTTTGCTAATCTGGTTTCAGCTTAGACGCCAGGACTGAATCTAGGATCTAGTCCTGGGACTACTAAAGTAATCTATATAGTAATCAACTATACTTACATGTGGAAAACCCATTAAGCTCAATGCTATAGTGGGTTTTAAGATTGTGTTGCTTACTGTCAATACTGTATTAATTGTGTGCACAAACTTTATTGCTCCTTTGCAAAGTAATTACATGAGAGAACTCATAACAAGAAACGAATAGTTTACCTGTCGGTGTAGTTTTGCAGCTTGAAGATCTTTCTGGATTCACTATGCTGTGCATTATTTCGCTGTCTAGTGGTTGGGTCCGGAATCTTAGTCTGGCAATGTTTCAATATTTGTTTTACCGCTTTTTCCTTCAAAAGTCTGTTCAAGTCTTTTCCAGTTTTTACCACCTCTTTCTCCAGTCTCATCTTTCTGGCGGAGGTGGGTGGGTTCGCTAGTGAATCCATAAAGATAGTCAAGCTGCAAAACTACACCGACAGGTAAGAAACTATTCGTTTTGCAGCGTGAATCTTTTTGGATTCACTATGCTGTGCATAGACTTTGTAGCGGTTTGTTATCATTGTGGCGGCTGGGTGGAAGATGAGTTTTGATTTTTGAATATGTGTTGAAGCACCTTCTATCCTACTTGTGCTTCTTTAATCATTTGTATGTCCACACAGTAGTATTTTGTGAACGTGTGCACTGAAGCCCAAGTTGCCGCCAGGCATATGTCCTGAATGGGAGTGTTAGCCAGGAAGGCTATTGTCGCTCCCTTTTTCCTGGTTGAGTGGGCCAGCGGCCCCTCTGCTAGCTCTTGCCCAGCTGGTTTGTGGCAGAATTGTATTGCTTGTGCGATCCATCGTGCAATTGTCCCCTTAGTAACTGCTTTTCCCCTGAAACGGTCTGCGAATGACACAAAATTGTTTTGTTTTTCTGTGGTCCTTAGTTCTCTCCATGTAGTGCATGACTGCACGTCTGGCGTCCAGAGTGTGCAGTGCCCTTTCTGCGTTTGTCGTTGGCTTCTTGAAGAAACTAGGTATTTGAATAGTTTGGTTAATGTGGAACTTAGACACCACCTTTGGCATAAAGTGTGGGCCCGTTCTCATCACCAACCTTTCGCTGTGGATTTGTATGTAGGGTTCTTGTAGCATTAACGCCTGTAGTTCGCTCACCCTGCGCAGAGAGGTGATTGCCACCAGGAAAGCTGTTTTCAAAGTTAGCATTTGTAGGGAGGCCTTATGGATCGGTTCAAAGGGCGCTTTCATGAGTTCCGCCAGTACCAGGTTGAGGTTCCACGCTGGTGCTGGTAACCTCTTTGGTGGTGCGATCCTCTTTGCACCTTCCAAGAATCTTTTTACAATTTGTGAAGTAAAGAAGCTTTTCCCTCTAGTGTAAGCGACTATGGCTGCCAGGTGTACCCTTAGTGAGGATGAGCTCAGATTGGCCTCGAGGAGGTGCGTGAGGTATTTAAGCACTGTTGAGTCTCTTGTCATCTTGTTGTGCCGTTTTTCCTTTCTGCACCATAGTTTGAACCTCTTCCATTTGGCCACGTAGCACTTCCGTGTGCTAGGTCTTCTTGCCTCTCGAAGTGCCCTCAGGGTGCTCTCAGGTAATTTAAGGTATGCAAACTATGTCCTCAGGAGCCAGGCTGCCAGGCTTAGGCTTTCGGGCTTTGGATGCAACACCTCTCTGTATTGTATGGAGAGTAGGTCTTTCCTTCTCTCGGATCTGTGTGGTGCACTCTGTCATCTCCATAATCTGCGAGTACCAGGTCTGTCTGGCCCACTGTGGTGCGACCAGTATCCGGGTCATGTTGCTTGTTCTGCACTTGCTGAGTACCTTGTGTATCAGGGGGATCGGCGGAAAAGCGTAAGCAAATGTCCTTGACCAGCTTATCCATAGGGCATTCCACCGTGACCCTTGCCCTGGTTGCCTGGATGCGAAGTGCTGGCATTTTGCATTCTGGCGTGTTGCAAACAGGTCTATCGATGGTGTCGCCACCTGTCGAACAGTCTTTGTCTCTTGGGCATTGAGCTCCCATTCGTGGGAAGCCGGTGTCTGTCTGCTGAGCCAGTCTGCTTCCACGTTGCCTTTCCCTGGCAGGTGAATCGCCAGTAGATCTATTTTTAGTGGGATAGCCCATCTCCATATTTCCTGTGCTAGTTCTGACAGCGGGGCTGATTGTGTTCCTCCCTGCTTGTTTATGTAGAACATCGCTGTTGTGTTGTCTGTCTGGATCAACACTGTTTGGTTGTACAGCTTCATCTGGAATGCCTTTAGTGCGAGGAAAACTGTCTTTAGTTCGAAGTAATTGATGTGTGACCACATCTGCTGGTACACACCCCTCACTGAGTTTTTTCATGTGTGCTCCCCATCTTTTCTGGGATGAGTGTGGTGATGTCACAGTTGGTGTTGGTGGTGTTAGATGTTTCCCTTTTGTTATATTTACTTTGTTCCACCATGATATCTCCTCGTGCACTGCGTGCGTTACAACCACTAGGTCCTCCCAACAACCTGTAGCTTGTGACCATTGGTCCTGTAGCCACTGCTGTAGTGGTCTCATGTGGAGTTGTACATTTGGCACTATGTGTATGCATGAGGCCATCATGCCCGTCATCTTGCTCGCCGTCCTCACTGTCAGAGCACGCCCCCTCTGGTAGAGGCGCGCCTCCTTCAACAGTGCCAGCGTTCTCTTCTCGCTGGGGAACACCTTCTCCTGTAAGGTGTCGATCTATGCAACCAGGAAAAATTTTACTCGTTTGGGGTTCATTAAGAATTTTTCCCAGTGGTTGGAGAGACCCAGGACCATCAGTGTGTCTATCTCTCGCTGTGCGTGCCGCTTGCATGTCTTGTATGACCTTGCCTTTATTAGCCAGTCGTCCAGGTTAGGGTATACGTGGATCCCTTCCCTTCTTAAGCGTGCTGAGACTGCAGCAAGTCACTTTGTGAATACCCTCGGTGCTGATTTCAGTCCGAATGCCAGTGCCGTGAATTGATAGTGATCTGTGTTGATGACCAATCTTAGCAGATGTTTGTGCCGCCTGTTCATTGGGATGTGCAGGTAGGCATCTTTGAGGTCTATGGTGACCATGAAGTACCCGCCTTGTATCTGTGGAAGGACCTCTTGCAGGGACATCATTTTGAATGTTTGGGTTTTTATGTATTTGTTGAGGAACCTTAGGTCCAGGATGGGTCTCCTGGTTTAGTCTACCTTTGGTACCAGGAAGTAGGTAGAGTACACCCCCTTGTTCCTCTCTATTGGAGGTACAGGCTCGATAGCTTCCTTCTGTAGGAGTTCTTGTGCTTCCCTTTGAAGTAGCTCTAGTTCCGTCTTTGCTAGTGCTCTTCTTTTTGGTTTTCGGTTTGGTGGTGTTCTTTCCAACTCTATGCAGTATCCGTACTGTATGGTGTTGAGAATCCATTTGTCTGTAGTTATTTTCTTCCACTCCTGGAAGAAAAGGTTCAGTCTTCCTCCCACCGGTGTTATGTGCTCTTGGATGTTTAGTCTGAGCCACTCCTTTTTGTTGTATCTGTGCTCCACCCCTGGAGTTTTTGAAAGGGTGTGCACTGGTAGCGTGGCAGAGTCACTTGGAGGTGGGTTGTGTCCACCTCTTCGGTTTCCACATCCATTCCCTTTCCCGCGAAAGGACTGGCCCCTCTGTTGGTATTGCCAGTGTTGTTTTTGCTGGCCTTGTTGCGTCTGGGTGTCGCCCTGGTGGGACTGGTGGAAAGTCTGGTGCGACGTTCCCGGCTAGTTTCACCCTCTCCCGCTTGGTCTCCGTGACGGGGTTCCTCTCTTGGTGCCTCGGAATTGCAAGGCCCCCATGGATCTTGCGGTGTCGTCATTTTTCAGCTGGGTGAGCTTTTCGTCCACTGGTGCTCTGAACAGTGTCTCACTGTTGAACGAGGTGTTCAGGATATTGTGTTGCACCTCCGGTTTAAAGCCTGATATTCTGAGTCAGGCTTGTCTCCTCTCCGTGATGCCCAGCATCATAAGTCTGCTGGATGTGTCTGCACCGTCCAGTGCTGTTTTTAGGCAAGAATTTGCCATGTCCTTCCCCTCCTCTACCAGGTGCATAGCTCTTTGCTGGTATTCTTGTGGGAAGTGTTTGACTAACTGGCCCAGTTCGTCCAGGATCTGGTGTTGGTGCCTGTTCAGCAGGGCATTGGAATTAGCCATCCGCCAGTGCGGTGCAGCATTCCTCTCTATCTTTCTCCCCGTCAGGTCCATCCTTCTGCTCTTTGTCTGGAGGTGGTCCTGATGTTGTCGGGACATTGGCCCTTTTCCTTGCTGTTGCCGCAATGATGGAGTCTGCAGTGACCGTTCCCTGGATGTAGGGTGGGTCCTTGGGGGAGTGCTTGTACTTCCCCGTCCTGGGTGTGACGGGTTTACAAGTTGCAGACTCTTTGAAGGCCTCTCTCCCTTGTCCTTTGATGCTTTCGAGCATTGGCAGGTACTGGCTCCTAGTTTGTATCGGGAGCAGTGTTTCCACGAGGAAATCTGCCTTCGTCTGAACGCTGATGCTGCGTTCTTGACAACTTCATTGTAAAGTCCAATGTCGTCAGGGGGCGAGGGCCTCGCAGGGTATGTGTCCACACCCTCTTCTGGACTCTCGGCTTCGAGGTCCTGCCACTCTGTGTCCTGTGAGTCAGAGTATGTAGAGCCCAGAAATGACCTCTGGTCGTAATCTTCCTCCTCCTCGTAGTAAGGGGTCTCTTCTTTGCGATATTCCAGAACTTCCTGGCTTTCAGACTGTTCTTCGACCTCTTCTTCTTCATCGAACTCTACCCCCGGTGACTTCAGCTTCGACTGGGATTGTATACGCTTTCATCCTTTCGTCGAATTCTTTCTTTCATTGCAGGATGTTCTCCATCTCTGCCTCGAGCCTTCTCTTCTTTCTTTCCATCTCGGCAGCCTGTTCGGCGTAGAGTGGTTGTGCCGGTCTCTTTGTCCGGCAAGATGGCGTCGAGACGGGTTTCGGCGTCGAGACGGGTTTCGGCGTCGAGACGGGTTTCGGCGTCGAGACGGGTTTCGGCGTCGAGACGGGTTTCGGCGTCGAGACGGGTTTCGGCGTCGAGACGGGTTTCGGCGTCGAGACTGGTCTTGTGTCCTTAGTTGACGTCGATGAGGTCTTCTGCGTCGAGCATTCCTTTTCGTGGATGTTTTTCGACGACCTTTGCTGGTCGCCGTCCTTCGGCGCCTGGGAGTCCTTCTGTGAGGATCCGCTGGCTGGATGTTGCTGCGGACGGCGAAGTTTTCGGCATCGGCGCTTTCGGGGTCTTGCCCTCGTTTTTTCGAGAGTCTTGGGCAGGCTGTCGAGAGTTTCGGGCCTTTTTGGGGCGTGGAGTCTCCTACCTTTTCTGGAGTCTTATTATCAGTCTCTACGACCGTGTAGCAGTCTTCGGCGACGTAATCCTCCTAGTCGGTCGACAGTCCCAGGTCTCGAAGGGACGGTGGTTGGCCCTTGCCCTGCATGGCGAATTTAGCTCTCCTTTGCCTCTCTCTCTCACTCAAAGGGTCTTCGGCGTAAAGGCAGAGCAGGCGTTGCAGTCCCTGCTTTAGTGGTCGACCAGCAGGCAGAGGTTGCAAACTGGGTGTTGGTCTTTCTGCGCGTACGTGTGTTGTCCATCTCTTGCGTTCAGGGGGCCCCTCGATTGCTTCCTTAGTCCCTTTCGATTATGTAGTCTCACTCCGTCTTCTCAACTTTTTTTCTTCCCAAAAACTTGGCTTTTGGCTTCTCTTTTCTCCAAATCTCTGGAGCCCTCTCGGGAACGATCCAGACCCAATGGCGGAAAAAAGAATATAAAGATGGCGCCCAAGGGTGGGAGCTTCCGCAGGAAGCATGCAGACGTCACAGGCAGGACACCAAAAGGTGGGACGTCGACGCCCACCTGGGCTACGAAAAAAAACAAAATAAAAAAAGAAGACTACGATTCCGGACCCAACCACTAGACCGCGGAATAATGCACAGCATAGTGAATCCAGAAAGATTCACGCTGCAAAAGTATATGTTCATAACTGTTAGTTCTAAAAATAAAACACCTATATCTGTGGATATAAACACAATTGGCCTAGAGTTCAGTCCTTGAGTGTGTGAAACCTTTTGCTGACTGAGTGTGTACAACAAATGCTTTACACTGTCCTCTGGTACTGCCTTACTGCTCGACCAAGCTTCCACTTTGGAGAGTAAGGTCAGTTCTGACTTTAACCTCTGTTATACCTCTGGGGTTGGTGGACTCTATAGACACTGTACTTCATTCTAGTCCAGTATATATAGAGCCACTTTCTCACAACATTGAATAGCACAATGGGTACATCCTATTGACTCTGGATGTTGTATCATTAGATACGAGCATTAGACAAGCTTGTGGAGAAGCGTGGCTCAGTGGTTAGAGGCGGCAGACCCGGAAGCTGAGATCGGCCGTGGACCAGGGTTCAATTCCCCGCCTCGGCGGGTCTCGGGCTCAAAAAAATTCCACGGACTCGACAATTCTCGCTCCGGTGCCTACTCTACTCACGGGGGTCACACTCTGCGACTCTGGGCAATAGCTTGCTTAATCTCCACTACGGCCCCTCGCGGCGGGATGCCTGGCTTTCACCTTGTGGATACCCTGCCGGGGTATCTCACAGGGGAATACCAGGACGGGTTCCCTAAGCAAGCGCCTTGATGCCTTCGGGTGATACGTCCGCTGTTCGCACAATGTGTGGAACCAGCTAGATGAACGGTCGCCCCTTGGAAAGGTTTAGGGTGTTCCACCATTGCAGAGAACGATGTGTGCGGCAGTCCACCAACACCAGATCTGTAAGCTGATCTTCTGATCTTGAGCTTGGTTCCACTAACGTGCTAAGCACTCCTGCAGGGGAACCATCTGGAGTCTTGCATGAGGTACTATAAAGATGCAAAAGGCCATCATCCTCATCAACTGCATGAACACTCAAGCTGGAAGAGTGTTGCGGCTTAAATTTTATTATGAGGCTTTGTATGCTTGCTATCCAGTGCTTTTGAGGTGTTTATTGTAGCACTGAGGTATTGTTATATGTGGGACGGTTGTAGGTGGGACTTTGCGTGGTTTATGGTAAACCCTAAGTCTTGGAGCAGTTGGATTGTTCTGCAAGTGGGATTTACACACTGGCTGTATGACTTGGCTTTTATGAGCCAGTTGTCTAGGTATGGGAAGACATGAATTTGATGTCTTCTGAGGGGAGCTGCAACCACCGCCAGACATTTGGTGAAGACTCTGGGTGCTGTGGTGACTCCGAATGGCGTACCTTGAATTGGTAATGCTGACCGTCCACTACAAACCGGAGATATTTCCTGTGAGAAGTGTGAATGGGAATATGGAAGTAGGCGTCCTTGAGATCTAGAGTGGCAAGGAAATCGACTTGTGTGAGAAGAGGAAGGACCTGTTGAAGTGTGACCAGGTAAAAATGGTCTGATTGTATGTATAGGTTTAGGGTTCTTAGGTCTAAAATTGGTCCCAGAGAGCCGTCCTTCTTTGGAATGAGGAAGAACAGGGAGTAAAGCCCGGTATTTTGTTGATGCAGGGGAACTGGTTCTATTGCATGTTTTTGTAGGAGGGAAATTACCTTTGGCTTTAGCAGCAATAAATGTTCTGGTGACATTGGGCGAGTTCTAGACAATAACCTGATTGAACGATTTGTGTCACCACCTGTCTGTAGTGATGTTCCAGACAGGTAGGAATTGTAGCAATCTTCCCCCGACCGGAGTCCAGGGGGTGTGGAGGAAGTCATTGGGTGGGGGTGGAGGCAGAGCAAGTATTGTTGGTTTTGCCTCTACCTTTGTTATTATTGCCTCTGCAGCCCCCTCTTTGATAACCTCTGGTGAATGAGGTCTGGGTGGGATTTTTATTGGACGTGGAGGGGTTGTCAGAGGAATAGCCTCTGGAGGTGCCCTTGTAAGAGGATTGACTAAAACCGCCTGGGCGCTTCAATCAATCACGGCATTTATAAAGCGCGCTACTCACCCGGGAGGGTCTCAAGGCGCTGGGGGAGGGGGTATGTTACTGCTCGATCAGCCAGGTCTTGCGCTGCTTCCTGAAGGAGAGATGGTCCTGGGTTCGCCGAAGATGGGTGGGGAGGGAGTGCTAGGTCTTGGCTGCCAGGTAGGAGAAGGATCTTCCTCCGGCGGTGGCTCTGCGGATGCGTGGTACGGTGGCGAGGGCGTGGCTGGTTGATCGTAGCTGGCGGGTGGGCGTGTAGAAGGTCATGCAGTCGTTGAGGTACTTGGGGCCCAGGTCGTGGAGAGCCTTGTGTGCGTGGGTGAGGAGTCTGAACGTGATTCTCTTGCTGACGGGAGCCAGTGCAGGTCTTTCAGGTGTCCGGTGATGTGGCTGTGTCGGGGGATGTCCAGGATGAGTCGTGCGGAGGCGTTCTGGATGAGCTGGAGTCTTTTTTGAAGTTTGGCTGTGGTTCCGGCGTAGAGGGTGTTCCCGTAGTCCAGTCGGCTGGTGACTAGTGCCTGGGTGACGGTCTTCCTGGTTTCAGTGGGGATCCATCTGAAGATCTTGCGGAGCATGCGCAGGGTGTTGAAGCACGAAGATGAGACGGCGTTGACTTTTCTGGTCATGGACAGGGAGGAGTCTAGGATGAAGCCCAGGTTGCGTGCGTGGTCCGTTGGCTTGGGAGCGGTGCCCAGGGCCGGGGGCCACCATGAGTCGTCCCGGGCGGAGGGTGATGATCCCAGGATGAGGACTTCCGTCTTGTCTGAGTTCAGTTTAAGGCGGCTGTTCCTCATCCAGTCGGCGACGTCTTTCATCCCGTCGTGTAGGTTGGCTCTGGCGATGGTGGGGTCGTTGGTGAGGGAGAGGATCAGCTGGGTGTCGTCGGCGTAGGAGATGATGTTGAGGTTGTGTTGGCGTGCGATGGCTGCGAGGGGGCTCATGTAGACGTTGAAGAGAGTTGGACTGAGTGAGGATCCTTGTGGAAGGCCGCAGATGACTTCGGTGGCCTCGGATCTGAACGGGGGGAGGCGGACTCTGGGTTCTTCCGGCGAGGAACGAGATGATCCATTCCAGTGCTTTCTGTCGGATTCCGATGTTGCGGAGGCGCTTCACTAGGGTGCGGTGGCAGACGGTGTCGAACGCCGCAGAGAGGTCCAAGAGGATGAGGGCTGCTGTTTCCCCGTTGTCGGTTAGGGTTCTGATGTCGTCGGTGGCTGCGATTAGGGCAGTCTCGGTGCTGTGGTTGGCCTGAAACCCGGACTGCGAGGGGTCGAGGGATCCATTCGTCTCGAGGAAGGCGGCAAGCTGTGTTGACGGTCTTCGATGACTTTGGCCGGAAAGGGAAGGAGCGAGATGGGACGGTAGTTCTTGAGGTCGGTGGGGTCCACCGTTGGTTTCTTCAGGAGGGCGGTAAGCTCGGCGTGCTTCCAGCTCTCTGGGAAGGTGGCGGTGTGGAAGGAGGAGTTGATGATGTCCCGGAGATGGGGTGCGATGATGGCGTCGGCTTTGTTGAAGACGTGGTGTGGGCAGGGGTCGGTTGGTGATCCGGAGTGGATGGAGTTCATCGTGCGGGTGGTGTCTTCGGTGTTGATCGGGGTCCAGTTCCAGAGGGTGGTGGTGGCGGGCGTTGGTTCGGCGGTAGGGTGCGTGGTCTGTGCGTCAAAGCTGTTATGTATGTCGGTGATCTTGCGGTGGAAGAACGTGGCGAGTGAGTTGCAGAGGTCTTGCGAGGGGGTGATGTCGTTTCCGGCGCTGGGGTTGGAGAACTCTTGGACGATGCTGAAAAGTTCCTTGCTGTCGTGGGCATTGTTGTCCAGTCGTTCTTTGAGTGCTGACTTCTTGGTGGAGCGGATCAGCTGGTGGTGTTTGCGGGTGGCGTGCTTGAGGGCGGTCCTGTGGTCTGGTCGAGCCGCCAGGCTTTCTCGACAGTGCGGCAGTTCTTCTTGGATTCCTTGAGTTTGTTGGTGAACACAGGGGTTTTCTTGCTGCCGGGTCTGCTGGGAGGGTTTTTTTAGTGGTGCTAGGTCGTCGGCGCAGGCGGTCAGCCACTTGGCGAGGTTGCTGGCTGCTTCGTTTGGGGCCGTTGTGTTGGTGGGTGTGTTCTGGCTGAGGGAGGCGGTGAGCTGCTCGGCGGTGATCTTGCTCCAAGCTCCGGCGGGGAACCTGTTGCGGGTGGTGGTGGGGCGATTGCAATGCTCCCATTGATTTAGCCATGTCAGTGTCTTTTTTCATCTTTTCTAGAGATGAATCCACGGCAGGGCCAAATAGGTGTTCCTGATCAAATGGCGGGTTAAGTATTGTAGTTTGTACTTCTGGGTTGAAACCAGAAATGCGTAGCCATGTCTACGTAGAAGGACACTTGTGTGAATGGCTCGGGAGGCGGTTTCTGCCACGTCAAGAGCGCATCGAATTGAGGTGTTTGTTATGAGTTTGCCTTCCTGTATGAGGTTGTTGGCCTTAGTCTTGTATTTGTCAGGAAGGTGTTGCAATAGGGTCTCTAGCTCATCATAGTGTGCCCTATCGTACCAAGCCAACAAAGCTTGTGTGTTGGCGATTCGCCATATGTTGGCTGCTTGTGGTTCTGTACGTTTATCGGAAGCTTCCAAGAGTTGATTTCTTGTCGGGAGGCGGAGCCTCCCCTGACATTTGTGATTTGGCCCGGTTTCTGGCGTTGGAGACCACTAAAGAATCCAATGATATTTGTCCCTTGATGTAAACAGGGTCTGCTGGGGCAGATTTGTCTTTTTTCTCTATCCTGAGATTAATAACCCTAGCCCTAACATGATCTTTGAACACCTCAGGTGCATGTTTGATTACCCCCTTTTAACATATGGTGAACAGAAGCGGGCCTTTGTGAGGTTTCAAATGTGTCCATTGAGAATACCTCCTCCCCAGGCTCTGTATGTAAATTTACCCTGTGGTATTGTGCAGCTCTATGAACGAGCTGGGTGAAACATATGCTGTCCTCTGGAGGGGAAGGTCTCGAGGGATAGAGGTCATCTTGTGGTACATAAGGAACATCTGGTGTATTATAATCGTCCCATGGGTCTGGGATGTAAGGTGGACTAAGGTTCTCTAGTGGTTCGTCTGCACCCTTCCCCCCGCCTGAGGAATCATCATCGTACACTGGTGGAGGGGAGAGGAGATGGTGGAGGGGAGAGATGGTGGAGGGGAGAGGTGGAGGGGAGAAGAAATGGTGGAGGGGAGTGGTGATGTTGCAATGTCTCTCTTTGGTGGAGATGGAGCCAGTAGAGGCATGTTCAATGGTCTCTTTAGAACAGAGAGTTAGTTGAAATGTTTTTGGATCTTTTAGCAGACTTTTTTGGGTTGGATCTGGTTTAAAAAGCTCTTCTGGTTGAGGCTGGTCTTTTGGAGCAGATTCTTTCAGTTCTGAAGGCTTGCGTGGCACCGAATCTGGAGTGGATTCATGCTCTTTTGGCTTGGAAGCATGAGATTTTTTTAGTCTCTGAAGGAGCCTGCGGAACCGGTTGTTTTTTCGGTTGCGTGGGTTTTTTGGGCTCCGAAGGTTGAGCATCTGTACTCTTCGGAAATGGCTTTTTACTCTGTTCCGGTGACTTTTTAGGAGTTGATGCCATTAGGTTTCGGTGAGGAGTGAGTAGATGTGGAGGCAGTGGTCGGCACGGAGGAGGAGGGCGGTTTCTTTTTGGGTGCCGGGGTTTGGGTTTCAGCACAGACGGCAGGCTGACTCGATCCAGAGTGGTCTCTGATATAGTTAATCTACCAGTTTGTCCTCACTACCAATCTACAGCGTATTTATTCTCGGATGCCACCTGCTTCCTGGGTTGTTTTTTTCCAGGGAGTCTAGCAGTCTTTTGTGCTGTCTTCTCATGAACATTTGCTTCTGGGCCACTTGTCTGGTTCTTTTCAGAGAACTCTTCAGACCCTAACCTGTTGTTCTGTTTCATCGAGATAAACCTCTACTTTGTCCCAAGGGTAGCCGGACTAATGAAGAGTAAACAGTAGTTGAACATCAGGTATCTGAACTCCTTTCAGAGTGTCATGGAGGTGATTAAGTATGGTGATGTAGAGAAGTCCTCAACAGACGGAATGGATGAAAGCCCCTAAGCAAGGCTCTTGCAGTTCAGAAGGAGACAACTGTGGGTGGATTCCCTTCCAAGATGATTGGCTTGATGCTCCATATGACCTATGAGTCTAAAGATGTCCTAGATGGCAAGAAGCCAGAATACTACAGGACTTGGTTGAAGTTGCACTGCTCACCTCTCCCATCCATAAGCTACCTGATCGACATCTAGCAGATTTCACTTTCCTAAATGGTGTTCAAGTTCATAATGCTTATCACACTCTTTAAGGCCATCATTTAGACGTCTTTGCACCCTAGGAAGAATGCCTGGCACAGACAGCAGGCGTTGTGAGTAGGAAAACAAACCTAGAAATAAGATCCAACTTACAATCCAATATGGAAATCTAGGAAAGATGCCTCGACAAGGACAAAATAAGCCCAACTACAAAACATTTTTTACTCAGCCTTTACTACTGCAGCAGTGCTCAGAATCCTTGTTCAGTGACAGGAAAACTTCCTGCAATGCATGGAAGCACAACAGTTTACACTCCTGTACAACGTATGAATGTGGGCATCATTGCTTGCATTATTTTCTGACCCGTTTCTGGGGTTTTGTTTTGTCAAATGCACTATCTGGCTTAAAAGGGAAAGATGCCCTATAAATTTGCACAGCTGACAGTGCTGCTGGGAAAGCGACTTCCAGCTATCTCCTGGGTCACATCTATGGCACCCACCTATGAAGTCTGGATATGTGATAGGATTGAGTAGGACCCCGTGGAGGAAAGGCGCCTGATAGTGGCCAGGTAGGATGATAATGCGCAAGAGATTGCGTGGTGGCAGAAATGATCCACTTCTTTCTTCCCCAGATGCCCGAGAGAAGGAAGGGGAGGTGGCAGAGGGCGTGGTTTGCCCTGTATAAGCAAATGGAATAATTCCACATACTTCATGGGTCACGGTACAATGGACCTGGGCAAGAGGTGGATAGGAATGAAAGAGGTCACAGCACAATTATGCTTTATGGCCCAGCACTGCCGTGCCATATATGCGAAACTACACTGCCCAGGAGTGTACGACAGGGGTGGGGGTGGCAGGGACTTGTTATTAAGTGTTACTTCTGCGAGAGATTGGTTATAATGCAAAAAAAAATTATTTTCTTTACTATAGTTGCCTTTACATATAAAGATATTTAAAAAATAAAAAGTGAATATGCTACTTACCAGTATGCATCTGTTCTTGGCATGTAGGGCTGCTAACATTCATATCTATTGCATAGATCGCCGCCTAGTGTTGGGTCCGGATGATTGCACATTGTTGTCCTGGAAGAGTCTTCGAAGTATCACGAGATAGGTGGCTCCTCCGCTGGACTACAGTGCGCATGGGCATCGACTCCATCCCCAGATTGTTTTTAGCCATTGTGGCAAAGATGGAGTGTGATAGTAGAAATGATGTCCATGCTAGTGATTAAATGCAAGAAGTAATCTGCAGCTGCTACAGGCGCCGGGGAGGAGGGTGGGCGATATGAATGTTAGAAGCCCTACATGCCAAGAACAGATGCATACTGGTAAGTAGCATATTCAGTTCGAGGCATGTGGGCTGCTAAATTCATATCTATTGCATAGAATACATAGCAGTCCCCTCATTAGCGGCGGCCGCCCGTGCCAGCTGCAGAAGTCTGAAAAAGAGTTTTGAGAACAGCCTGTCCTACAGCTGCCTGCTGTTTGGAGTGCACATCTACACAGTAATGTTTGGTAAATGTATGTGGTGTAGCCCACGTGGCTGCTCTACAAATGTCCTCCAAAGGAATGTTACCTAGGAATGCCATGGAGGCCCCCAACTTGCGTGTGGAGTGCGCCCTGGGGGGGACCGTTAAAGTGCGTTTAGCCTTCTGATAACAAATCTGAATACATTTAACGATCCACCTGGCTATTCCAGCTTTGGAAATAGGGTTGCCTTTGTGCGGTGCTGGGAAGGCAACGAAAAGTTGCTGTGTCTTTCTAAAGTGTTGTGTCCTGTCAATGTAGTACATTAATGCCCTTTTAACATCCAGCGTGTGGAGCATTCTTTCCGCTACTGTTTCTGGGTTTGGAAAGAATGCGGGCAGTTCAATCGTCTGATTGACATGAAACTGTGACACCACCTTTGGAAGGAACTTGGGGTTAGTGCGGAGCACTACCCTGTTTGAATGGACTTGAATAAATGGCTCCTGAATTGTGAGCGCTTGTAGCTCACTAACACGTCTGAGAGACGTGATAGCAATGAGGAAAGCCACTTTCCATGTCACGAACTGAACCTCACACGAATGTAGAGGCTGAAAAGGTGGGCCCATCAACCTAGTGAGGACCACGTTGAGATTCCACACTGGAGCGGGCGGGGTCCTGGGAGGAATGACCCGCTTCAGCCTTTCTAGAAAAGCTTTTATGGCAGGCACCCTGAAAACAGAGAGATGCTGCCGGTTTTGAAGATAAGCCGCTATGGCGGATAAGTGTATCCTAATGGAAGCGTACGCTAGATTGCATTTGTAAAGATGCAACAAATAGCAGATGATGTTAGGAATGGAGGCATCTAGCGGGTTTATGTTATGTGCTGTACAATAAATGACAAACCGCTTCCATTTTCCTCCATAGCAAGCTCTTGTAGTGGGCTTCCGTGCCTCCCTGATGATGTCCATGCATTCTGTAGGCAGGTTAAGGTAGCCAAACTCTAGGACCTCAGGAGCCAGATCGCCAGATTGAGCTGTTGCGGATCTGGATGCTGAATGTCGCCATGGTTCTGCGTCAAAAGTCTGGGTGTGAGGTGCAGCCTTTGATGTGGTACCACGGAGAGTTCTAGAAACGTGGTGTACCATGGTTGGCGTGCCCACGTTGGAGCAACCAGGATGAGCGTCATCGAGTGTTGCTTTAGCTTTCTTGCCACCAGCGGTATTAGAGGTGCTGGGGGAAAAGCGTACGCAAATCTGCCTGACCAGTTCATCCATATCGCATTGCCTGCGATTGTGGATGAGGGAACCTGGCGGCAAAGCTTTGGCATTTTGCGTTTTCCCTTGTGGCAAACAGGTCTATCTCTGGATGACCCCACTGTTGAAAGTACGGGCGGAGTACTGAAGGATGTAACTCCCACTCGTGCATCTGGTGGCTGTACCTGCTGAGCAGATCCGCCATCTGATTGTCCTTGCCCGGGAGGTGTTCCGCCATGAGGAAAATGTTCCTCTGAATGGCCCACTTCCACATGCTCTGAGCCAGATGAGACAGCTGTGGAGAGTGCGTACCCCCCCTGCTTCTGGATATAGTACATGGCAGTCATGTTGTCCGTCCGGATCAACACGACTTTGTTGCACAGATGTACCTTGAAGGACTTGAGTGCCATGAAGATTGCCATCAATTCTAGATAGTTGATGTGCATCTTTTTCTGCTGTGTAGTCCATAGCCCCTGCACCGTGTAGTGGAGCACATGAGCTCCCCAGCCCTGCAGAGAAGCGTCCGTCGTCATGATGACCTGCGGCACAGGCTCTTGGAACGGTCTGCCCTTGCAAAGGTTGTGTGGATTCCACCAATGCAGAGAGCTGTATGCCCGACCGGTCACCAACACTAGGTCTTTCAATTGTCCTTGAGCCTGTGTCCACTGATGCGCCAAGCATTCTTGGAGCGGACGCATATGCAACCTTGCGTGCGGGACTATGAAGATGCAGGAGGCCATCATGCCTATCAACTGCATAAACACTCTCGCTGGGAGTGAGTGTTGCGGTCTGAACCTTAGGATGAGCGACTGGATGTTGTCGATCCTCACCTGGTTCGGCTGAGCCGCAGCAGTCAAAGTATTTATTGTCGCGCCCAGATACTGCCGCACATGGGCTGGCTGAAGGTGCGACTTTGGATAGTTCAGCGAGAACCCCAGACTGTGAAGGAGGTGAATTGTGTGGGACACGTCTGCGGCGCACTGCTGTTCCGACTTTGCTTGAACGAGCCAGTCGTCTAGGTAAGGGTAGACATGTATGTTCTGTCTCCTGAGGTGCGCCGCCACAGTCGCCAGACACTTCGTGAACACTCTGGGGGCAGTGGTCACTCCGAAGGGTAGGACCTTGAACTGGTAATGCCCGTTTTGTATGGTGAAACAGAGGTACTTTCTGTGGGATGGGTGGAGTGGTATGTGAAAATAAGCATCCTTGAGGTCCAAGGTTGCGAGGAAGTCTCCCTGGTTTAACAATGGAAGAACCTGCTGTAGTGTCAACATGTGAAAGTGTTCTGAGAGTATGTACAGGTTGAGGGGGCGTAGGTCCAGAATGGGTCTGAGCGAGCCGTCCTTCTTTGGGATTAAGAAGTACAGGGAATAAACCCCTGTGCCTTCTTCCTCCACCGGCACGAGCTCTATTGCGCCTTTTTGCAGCATCACAAGAAACTCTTGCTGCAATAAGTGCAAGTGCTCTGCTGACATAGGTCGTTGTCTTGGGGGTATGTTGGGTGGAGTGGACGTCCACTCCAAACAATAACCGAACTGGATAAGTTTCCTCACCCACCTGTCTGTGGTGATGGGACGTCCAGACTGGCAGGAACTGCTGGAGTCTCCCCCCGACAGGTGTTGGATGGTCGGGGGTTAGTGACAGAGTCACTGTTTGTTGGCAGCAGAGGAACGGGAACTATTGTTGCCTCTGCCTCTGCCCTTGGCGCTGTTGCCTCTGTAACCACCTTTTGGGTACGAGGCCTGGGCGCCTCCTCTGCCGAAATGTGACTGCTGTGCCAAGTGTCCTCTGGTAGCACCCCGCGCACTTGAGCGACGAAAAGTGTTTCCTCTGAATTGCTGAGACTGAAGTGCCACCATGGACTTAGCCGTCTCAGTATCTTTTTTGATCTTCTCGAGGGTGGTGTCAACCTCCGGCCCAAACAGTCTGTCTGGATTGACGGGCTGGTTGAGGATAGTCGTCTGTATTTCTGGCTTGAACCCTGAGATGCGGAGCCATGCCTGACGCCTCAACATAACACTTGTGTTGACTGCTCTCGCCGCTGTATCTGCCACGTCTAGCGCACATTTAATTGCGTTAGAAATGAGCTTGCCCTCTTGTATCAGCAACTCAGCTCCTTCTTTAAACTCGTCTGGAAGGTGTTGTAAGAGCTGCTCTAAGGTGTCATAGTGCGCCCTATCATACCTGGCTAATAGGGCTTGTGTGTTAGATATGCGCCATATGTTGGCTGCCTGCGCAGCCACCCTTTTGCCCCTGCCTCTAGCACTTTTGACTCTTTGTCCGGGGGAGGAGCTTCACCCGTTGTCTGCGAATTCGCCCTTTTGCGGGCATTTGAGACCACCAAAGAGTCTAGAGGCAACTGGCCTCGTATATAAGTAGGGTCCCCAGGTGCCGGCCTGTACTTTTTTTCAATACGTGGGTTCACAACCCTCGCTCTGGTGGGTTCCTTGAAAATGTCCATGGCATGCTTGAGAACCCCCTTAAGCATTGGAAGTGTTTTCACAGTTTTTTCTGATGCAGAGAAAGTATCAAACAAAAAGTAAACTTCCACAGGATCGGCATGCATCTCCACCTTATGGTTTGCAGCCGCCCTTTCAATTAAAGCATTAAACGCCGCAGAGTCTTCAGTTGGAGAAGTTTTCACCCCATACATCTGTGGGTCACCGACCACCTGTTGGTCCCCCTGATCACCAGAGTGTACCCATGAGTCCTGCTGCTCATCAGGGTCAGTATTGTCTGGGAAGTTATACCCCTGATCTTGTTCATCCTCATCTCCATTTGAGCAAGTGGGTAGGACTCCGCCTAGGCCGTTGTGGAATGGGTTCAACAAGGTCTGGCGTGTCTGTTGCAGGCTTTTTCTTCTTTAGAGGTATTACATAGGATTCCACAGGCTGGGATGTAATTTTCCTCTTGTAGAGCGTTAATCTACCCGTGTCGGCGTCGATAAAATGCTCCTCTTGTTCGTCAGATAAAGGTGGTCGACCAAAGCCTCCACTTAGCTGAGTCTGCCTCAATGGCTCCGAGTCCTCGGGCACCGTACGAGGTGCAAAAGCCTTCGGTGCCACCTACGGTGGTAGCGTATAGAGGATCGGCATGGAAGTCTTCTTCAGTGGAACACTTGTCCTCGGTACCGAAGGCGTTGTCGGCTCCGACGCCTTGTCTCTCAACCGTTTCAGGGAGTCCGAGACTTGCTTCGTAAAAGAAGCGGACGGCTTCGTCGATCCGACCGACGACCTCTGACCACCCGCAGGGGAAGAACCGAGCGGCAACTTTTCCTTGGGTGGCGGAGGCGCGGACGCACCTTCGACAGCTGCGCTTTGCTTCACCGTCCCGGCCTTAGTCGACGACGTCGCAGACTTTGGAGCAGCAGATTTATCTGCCTGCGTCGGGGCTCCAGACTTCGGCTCGGTGCCCCTCGCTGACTTCGCTTCGACTGTCCGTTTGCCTGTCGGTGCGGCAGTCTTGGAGGAAGGTGTCTCGACAGTCTTCTTCGACTCGACCATCTTACTCGACACTGGCTCGACGACCTTCTTCGAGTCGGTCTCCTTGGCCCCTTTCGGTACCTTAGCCTGTTCGACAGCCTTCTGCGGCTTCGAGGGATCCGAAGACGACGGTTTCGATGTAGACCCAGACGTCTTCGGTGTCGATGGTTTGTCGGCCATCTTTGTTGTTTTCGATTCCGATGGTTTCGGTTTCGATTTTTGTAATGGAGGCTCCGCTGGTATGTCTGTAGCCGGGCCAGGAGGCGGGGCCGAGGACTGAGGAGTAGGGTCGTGGGTAAGGCCTTCTGGCGATCCCGTGACCTGAGCCTTAGTAATTGTACGTACGGGGCATAGCTCTTCCTCCGAGCTATCTTCCACGGCCCCATAAACTTCCTCGTCGTCCCCTACCTCCGACGTATTCTTCTAGGTCCAGAACCTCAACGGGTTCTCCCTAGTCGGCCTCCGCCGATGTAGGTGAGATCTGCAGTTGAAGCTCTTGCTCGTCTGCTTCGGGGTCGCCAAAGATGTCTGCCGGCGCCGGTGCCGATCGCTGGGCCTCGAGGCGCGCCACGCGCCTAATCTTGAGCATCTTCTTCGAGCAGGCCATACAGTTGGCCTCGTTGTGGTCCGGCGACAGGCACTTGTTGCATACAGGATGCACGTCGATGTGTGGGTACTTCGATCCACACACGGGGCAGTACTTGAACGGGCTCCGTTCCATCGTAGCGTCGTCCGGGTCTTGCTGCGTCGACAGGGCCTCGATGACCGAAGAGTCACCCGACTCCTCAGATATCCGACTCGAAGAGTTGGAGTACACACGAGACCGAACGCGAACAATACCGACGATAGTAAAGAAGGCTTTTTGGCCTTAAAGAAATTGTTTTATCGATTCCGAACAGGAGACGTCGAAATCGCATCCGAACCCAATGGCGGAAAAAAACAATCTGGGGAAGGAGTCGATGCCCATGCGCACTGTAGTCCAGGGGAGGAGCCACCTATCTCGTGATACTTCGAAGACTCTTCCAGGACAACAATGTGCAATCATCCGGACCCAACACTAGGCGGCGAGCTATGCAATAGATATGAATTTAGCAGCCCACATGCCTCGAACAATAAGCTACACAATAAGAATTCCATGTTGAAGAACAAGCTTTAGCCACAGACTGGATTACTAGGAAATACATCTGACGAAGCACATTAAGATTCATATTAACCCAAAAAATTAAAAGTACCTTTCTTGCGACACACTTTGCAGCGGGCATTCTCAGATGACATGTCCCACTTAATGCAAGCATCTAACATTCCCAACAGCACGTGCATACGAGAGAAGGTCTGTGCATCGCGAATTGCAATCTTCCACTTCTCCACTGCAGAAGCTACCTACAAAGGAAAAAGGTGCCACAACATGATTTCTCGGTCTATATCATAAGGGCAAGTTTAACTTGCACCGACAATTATCATTGTTGCATACGGTCCTGGGGTAAAGCACTAATTTTTACAGCATTGTTGTCCTACATGTACAGACACAGAGTTTATCCGTTTTTAATCATAATGGTTGTGAGATCTGCCTGCACAGAGCCCTCAGAGCAACCACCCAATCCGGTATTAATCGTGCATACAAATACATCAAACTGTAAAGATTCAAGTCACAAGGAACATAGTTCTGTTTACTCATGCTCTAAACCTTTCATGATTTTGTTGATGGGTGCTAGCTTGTTCTCAATGAAGTTCCAGATCTATGTATCTGCATGCCTAAGATTTACTTACAGCAGGTAGTCTGTACATGGAGAACTAGATTCATACTTGCCCCTAAATGGGTAGGCTTAGACCTGTGCTAAAGGCAAAGTTAACTAGAGCATACTTTGCCTTCTATTATCAGATAACCAGCTGATATCTACTTCGTAAATGCTGAATTTCCAATAATCAATCATTACATCTAACAAGTAATATGGTCAATTTCTAAACAAAGCATTACCCAACAATGTATAGCTGGAACAATGTGTATACTATTTATTCATTTGTATCTAACTTTTGTCCACATGGACAGATCTGCACCAAATTTTAAACTGAGAGTTACCACTCTAGATGGGAACAAACAAAATAGTTTTTTACAGTTTTAATGAAAAAAAATGAAAGTTTCATAATCCTTACCCACCCAACTCCCCCTACAAGTCTACAACTTGGAGATACTTGATCAGTTTATCTGTATCCAATATTAAATTACATAAAACTAGTCCATTTTAATCTGGTTGAATTGAAGTACAGACCAAAAAAATTGTAATTAGTACACACACCAAAGAAAAATACATACAAGATGTATAGTTTCAACACTGTACAATCGAATTTAGAGGTACTAAAGTGACAATGATTAAGTGAAAATAAGGCACATGTCTCCAAAATTGCTTGAGCAACCCGATCACAAACTGAACCAGTAAGGTGTTTTATACAAGTGGCAGGAAGGGAAAATGCTACTTACCCAGTATGCATGTTCTTGGCATATAGAGCGGTCGAGTCACATGCTGTGCATAGCCCGCCATAGAGTGTTGGGACCGGATGTTTGCACTTTGTTTTTGTTCGAAGAAGTCTTTTCCAGTTTCAAGGTAGGGGACTCCTCCTTTCGGTGATAGTGCGCATGGGCAATCTACTCCATTTTTAGATGGTTTGCAGCAGTGTTATAATCGAGTTAGTAAGAGTAGTAAGAGATGTCCATGTATATATGAATCTAAGTAAGATGTATCTGCAACAGATATAGGTATCCGGGGAGGGGGGTGGGCGCATGTGACTACAGCTCTACATGTCAAGAAAAGATGCATACTGGGTAAGTAGCAATATCCGTTCAAGGCATGTAAGCTGTAGATCACATGCTGTGCATAGACTAAAAAGGAGTCATCTCCCAAAGCAGTGGCTAACCTGTTCGAGTGGTTCGAAATAGTGTACATAAAACTGCTTGGCCCACACTAGCTTGTTGTCTTGCCAACACATCTACACATTAGTGTTTTGTGAATGTGTGAGGTGCAGACCATGTTGCAGCTTTGCGGATATCCTCTATGGTATGTTTCCTAAAAATGCCGTAGAAGCCCCTAGTTTGCAAGTGGAGTGTGCTCCTGGAGGAAGGAAAACACTACTTACCAGTATGCATCTGTTCTTGGCATGTAGAGCTGCAGATTTCTACACTTTGCATTAGATCGCCACCTGGTGTTGGGCTCAGATGATTGCATGTTGTTGTCGTCTTGGAAGAAGTCTTTGTAGTCAGAGATATGAGACTCCTCCCTTGGACGATAGTGCGCATGGGCATAGGCCCCATCCTTAGATTGTTTTTATCCGCCACTGGGTTCGGATGAACCATTTTCGCTCCGGTTCAAAAAAGGATGGAGTCCATGCGCCCATGCGCCATGCAAAGGGAGGAGTCACCTATCTCGTGACTACAAAGACTTCTTCCAAGACAACATGCAATAATCCGAGCCCAACACCAGGTGGCGATCAACTTGCAATGCCTGATTTTCATATCGGGTTGCCTTTATGTGGTGGAGCAGAAGCGACAAGGAAAATGCTACTTACCAGTATGCATCTGTTCTTGGCATGTAGAGCTGCAGATTCGTACACTTTGCATTAGATCGCCACCTGGTGTTGGGCTCGGATGATTGCAGGTTGTTGTCTTCTTGGAGAAGTCTTTGTAGTCACGATATAGGTGACTCCTCCCTTGGACAATACTGCGCATGGGCATCGGCTCCATCCTTAGATTGTTTTTCGCCATGATGGGAAATGATTGAGTTAGTAAAGATACAGTAAGAAAAAAATGAAGTCCATGCGTGTGCATCTAAGTAAGATGAGAACTGGAATGGATACAGGTCTGGGGAAGCAGGACGGCGTGTACGAATCTGCAGCTCTACATGCAAAGAACAGATGCATACTGGTAAGTAGCATTTTCCGTTCGAGGCATATGAGCTGCAGATCGTACACTTTGCATCGATTGTGCAGCAGTGTCTCCCCTAGCGGTGGTCGCCTGTATCCATTGCAGTAGTCTGAAGGAATATGCTACTTACCAGTATGCATCTGTTCTTGGCATGTAGGGCTGCTGACATTCATATCTTGTGCATAGATCGCCGCCTAGTGTTGGGTCGGATGATTGCACATTGTTGTCCTGGAAGCGTCTTCGAAGTATCACGAGATAGGTGGCTCCTCCCTCGGACTACAGTGCGCATGGGCATCCTCTCCATCCTCAGATTGTTTTTCGCCATTATGGCAGGGATGGAGTATGATACAGTAAGTGATGTCCATGCTAGCGAATAATTGTGAGTGCTACAGCTGCGACAGGCACCGGGGAGGAGGGAGGGCGATATGAATGTCAGCAGCCCTCCATGCCAAGAACAGATGCATACTGGTAAGTAGCATATTCCGTTCGAGGCATGTGGGCTGCTGAATTCATATCTTGTGCATAGAATGTATAGCAGTCCCCCTCTAGCGGTGGTGCCCGTGCCAGCTGCAGCAGTCTGAAAGAGAGGTTGGAGTACAGCCTGTCCTACAGCTGCTTGCTGTTTGGAGTGTACATCTACGCAGTAGTGTTTGGTAAATGTATGTATGGTGGTCCATGTGGCTGCTCTACATATGTCTTCTAGAGGAATGTTTCCTAGTAAAGCCATGGATGCCCCTATCTTGCGTGTTGAATGCGCTCTTGGGGGAACTGTTAATGTGCGTTTAGCTTTCTGATAACAAATTTGTATGCACTTAACAATCCATCTGGCTATACCTGATTTGGAAATGGGGTTGCCTTTGTGCTGTGGTGAAAAGGCAACAAACAGTTGCTTAGTTTTTCTGAAAAGTTTTGTCCTGTCTATATAGTACAGGAGAGCTCTCAACGTCTAGGGTATGTAGAGCTCTTTCTGCCACTGAATCTGGATTTGGGAAGAACACTGGCAGTTCTATAGCTTGATTGATGTGAAACTGGGATACCACCTTTGGCATAAATTTAGGGTTTGTTCGTAACACTACCCTGTTTGCGTGAATTTGTATGAATGGCTCCTGAATAGTTAGAGCTTGCAGCTCACTAACTCTTCTAAGGGATGTAATCGCCACTAGAAAAGCCACTTTCCACGTTAGGAATTGTATCTCACACGAGTGTAGAGGTTCAAAAGGTGGTCCCATCAGTCTGGTTAGAACTACGTTCAGGTTCCAGACAGGCGAAGGTGGGTGTCTTGGAGGAATCACTAGTTTGAGTCCCTCCATGAAAGCTTTAATAGTAGGTACTCTGAAGAGTGAAAGGTGCTGCCTGTTTTGAAGATAAGCTGCCACCGCAGCTAAATGTATACGTATGGAACTGTAAGCCAGATTGCATCTGTGCAAATGCAACAGGTAACATATGATGTTTTGAGTACATGCATCTAGCGGATTTATGTCATTATTGTTACAATAGATGACAAATCGTTTCCACTTCGCCGCATAGCAGGCTCTGGTTGTAGGTCTTCTTGCCTCTTTGATAATATTCATACAGTCAGGAGGCAAGTTCAGGTAACCAAACTATGACTTCAGGAGCCTGATCGCAAGGTTCAACTGTTGCGGATCTGGGTGCTGAATGTTGGCATGGCTCTGGGTTAAAAGACTGGGTGTTAATCTCAGCCTTTGATGAGGCACCACGGAAAGTTCTAGGAACGTGGTGTACCATGGTTGCCTTGCCCACGTTGGAGCAACCAGGATGAGTGTCATTGAGTGTTGTCGCAGTTTGCGTGCCACTAGTGGTATGAGTGGGGCTGGGGGAAAAGCGTACGCAAACTTGCCTGACCAGTTCATCCATATCGCATTGCCCTGAGACTGCGGATGTGGAAACCTGGCGGCGAAGCTTTGGCATTTTGCGTTTTCCCTTGTGACGAACAGGTCTATTTCTGGGTGACCCCACTGCTGGAAGTACGGTTGCAGCACTGAGGGATGTATCTCCCACTCGTGCATCTGGTGTCTGTGTGCTGAGCAGATCCGCCATCTGGTTGTCCCTGCCTGGGAGGTGTTCCGCCATGAGGAAGATGTTTCTCTGAATGGCCCACTTCTACATGCTTTGCGCTAGATGTGACAACTGTGGAGAGAGTGTGTCCCTCCCTGCTTCTGTATGTAGTACATGGCAGTCATGTTGTCCGTCCGGATCAACACGACTTTGTTGCACAAATGTACCTTGAACGCCTTCATTGCCATGAAGATTGCCGTCGGTTGCAGCAGGTTGATGTGCATCTTCTTTTGCTGTGTCGTCCATAGCCCCTGCACTGTGTAATGGAGGACATGCGCTCCCCATCCCAGGAGAGATGCGTCCGTCGTCAGCACTATTTGTGGCACAGGCTCTTGGAAGGGTCGACTACTGCAAAGGTTTTGTGGGTTCCACCAATGCAGAGAGTTGTATGCGCGACCGGTCACCAACACTAGGTCTTTCAATTGTCCTTCAGCCTGGTTCCACTGCTGTGCTAAGCACCCCTGAAGCGGACGCATGTGTAGTCTCGCGTGAGGGACTATGAAGATGCAGGAGGCCATCATACCTATCAACTGCATTAACACCCGTGCCGGGAGCGAGTGTTGGGATCTGAATCCCTGAATCAGCGATTGAATGCTGTTGATTCTTGCTGAGTTTGGCTGTGCCTTTACTGCCAGAGTGTCTATTGTCGCTCCCAGGTACTGTTGTACGTGTGCGGGTTGGAGAGGACTGTGTAGTTTAAGGAGGAGGTGAATAGTGCGGGACATGTGGTCGGCACATTGCTGGGCTGACTTTGCTTGGATAAGCTAGTCGTCCAGATAGGGGTAGAGTGAATATGGTTTCTCCGTAGGTGCGCCGCTACTGTCGCTAGACACTTGGTAAACACCCTTGGGGCAGTTGTCACACCGAAAGGCAGTACTTTGAACTGGTAGTGCTGATTTTGTATGGTAAACCTGAGATACTTCCTGTGTGCTGGATGTATTGGTATGTGGAAATACGCATCCTTTAGGTCTAGTGTTGCGAGGAAGTCTCCCTGACTGAGTAATGGTAGAACCTGCTGTAAAGTGAGCATGTGAAAGTGTTCTGACAAGATGTATTGGTTTAGGGGCCTGAGGTCCAGTATTGGCCTGAGAGACCCGTCCTTTTTGGGGATTAAGAAGTACAGCGAGTACACCCCTGTACCCTGTTGCTGTATAGGGACGAGTTCTATGGCCCCTTTTTAGCTCGAGGCTACCGTCCCACAGCGAAGCTGGGGGGCGGAGCCGAAGATTTAATGACTTCAACAGTGGGGCTTAATCCTGCCCCTCTCTTCCATTGGCTAGCTTCGTAAATGGAGGCTAGCCATTGGAAGAGATGTGTGTCAATTACTATTTTCCCCGCCTTGATGCGATCCATGGGCATTTGTCTCTTTTTTTAAGTCCCGCCCCTTTTTCATCGTCATTCAGAGGTGGGCGTTTACTTCATTTTTTTTTTGCCGGCGCTTTTGTTTTGCCATTTCCCCCGAGCGCCGCAGGAGGAAGGTTGTGCTGCCCGCCCCTCTCCCCCCCCCCTCTCGTTGTGCTTATTTTTTTACTTTCAGCGCGGAGGCTTATTTCTAAACATGTTCACACTCTCGACGTCTGAAACGGGTGAAACAGGACTATGAGATTGCAAGATTTCTGCGAAAATTGGTCGTCCTAAAGAGCTCTGCCGCCCACTTTAAAACACATTCAAGACCTCGCTAAGTGAGGAGACCCCACTGTTCCTCTACCACGAGGCATCAGACCTTTAAGACCGCAGCCTTCTTTCTGTTCGAGTGAACGCAGACCCTGTACAGTCGGTGGAATACCACTCGTACGAGTCACAACCCAGCCTCCTATAATCGCGCAGCTTTGTGTGACACGTTCCGTGAATTCAATTCCCCGAAATCTGTTGCGAAATACTACAGCCCACACGTTACCCGTGTTGCGACTGACTAGTTGATTTCTGAACAACGTTCAAGATGGCCAACGCATTTACAGGCTCACAGGGGGCGGCTGACGTAGTATTCTGTTGAACTGCTAGGGAGTTTACCCTGCAAGTCCACCTTCTCTGTTCACGGACGGACGGCTGTTTTGTTTCTTCCCGCGAGTTCCGCTGCGGCTAGTGGTTGACTCTTCTGCGTGTGGCTGTACGCCTTTCAGTCCCGCGCGATGGTCGTGACAGTGTGGGTGAGGGAACCGTTCACCGGAAAAGTTGACTGGCGTACTGTCTGCGATGGGACACCGGTGCGTGATCCACTACTTCCCAGGGTCAAGGTGAGGGAGCTTTAGACGCAATGGGAACACTGTGGCATAATAAAGCGCACGTCACATGGAGTGGCTGACTCCTCAGTATACCGCCAACCTTGGTGTCGTCACAGGTTGTCGAACTCTTGTGGATATCTTTGTTGATTACGAATCTCTAAAGTTGCTTACTGTACATCTGTATTTCCTTTTGGCAAATTGCGCTCATTATGTTTTTAGTGGTGAAACGGTCATTTGTTTTGCAGATACCATAGGCTCGCCAAGGGGGCCCAATGATAAAGAATTGCGCTTAAATAGTGCTTACTATCTCTGACCAGGTGTGGAACCACTTGTGAACCATTTTCACCTCTTTATCATCCAATCCCGTGCTTGGCCTGCGATCCTGTCATAGGTTGACACATGGGCGCCAATTAACCAAAATAGCAGGGGTAGTGCAAGTACATCAATTTTGTAACCCAATAGCATATGACTTTTGACACGATGTCACACTCCCCCCTCAGCGGTTTGTCATCTTTTAACGTTTCTATTATCTGTCACGTCTTTCTCACCTGTCGCTGACTCCTGTCTACCTTAACTGTGTATTTGTCACTGATCTCCTTATAAAGCATCTTTTCCCCTCTCTCACCTAACTTTGTAACCTGTTCTATCTCTTTTTACAGTCATCTTTCTACCTACTCCCCTATTTGTGCTTTTTCACCGGCCTGTCACAGTATTATTGGTGTCTCTTTTAACCCTCTTTGTCTCTCTCCAGCATACATCCGCCTGTGTTTTGTCTTTTGATCACCCACGTCTTTGTAGTGTCTTTTTCCTTTCATTATTTTACCCTTCCTTTGTCTCAAAGCCTTTTAACTTTACCTCCTCTCTCCCTCTCCCCTGTATTTGTTTCTTACTGTCTCCATTTGTTCAGGGGCAGCAGGAACCACAGAGATTATTCACATTACTTGGAACTATACTTTTCCAAGTTAGCTACTGTTCTCTAAGGTCTGACTCAGGGGATCACAGTAACAGTGCTGGGGGTCGCAGGAGGCAAGCCAGGGGTCGCAGCTGTGACTCTGGTGACCCTAAATGACATCCATGGGTTGAACGTTTCATACAGGCGGAAGATTGGCCTTGAACTTTTATTAGAATAGTTGGCAGGTATTAAGCAACCCTACTTTGAACTTGGGCTGTCATTATTTTCCCCGTAAATATAGGTTTAGCACTTCTATAGCCAAATGAGCAGCATAGAATAAAAGCTGCTAACCAAAAAGAGACAAGGAAGAATGTTGTCTTACGGATGAGAAGGTTTAACAGACGATTGAGGTTGACTAAATTTATTCATGTATTTATTTTATTAGTACTTGCAAAGTTATGAAAAACAATTGCATGCAAAAACGTTAAAAGTGGTACAATAATTCACATCAGTGCAACTCCTGTGGAACTACATGTGTTACCAAAGAAATTTGTACAACCAAGTCACTAAGAAGAAAATGCAGGAATAGAGTTGCGGAAGACCCCACTGTAAATAAAACTATTGCATACAAAAATGTTTAAAAAAAATGGGTGCCGATATCTGGAATAATAAGACTTTTCTCTTTGATCAAGGATTTATAAGGGGATCCTGCCGATTGAACCTTTAGTTTATTTGCTGCTCGAATCAAGAATTTAATGAAGGGAGCAGTTAGTCTGAGGTCGGTAGCTAACTCTGACTCGTTCAGGGTGACTACATGACTTGATTGTATTGAGGAGTAATAAGTCTGTATTTATGGCAATGGTTGAGAAATTAATAGGTATAGATGATGAGGAAGTGTGTGATAATAGGGCTGTAACTTGGTATCGGGAAAGTTGTTAGACCTTATTTTGTTATGGGATTATTCATTCAGGAGTCCACCTTAGAAACAGCTGCTTTTTTGCTGACTATGAGCCCCATCTTCCCTATGTGGTCCCTTCCTTGCATGCATGTGACACTGCTAAGACAGTCCACAGCTACAACACACCGGAAAGTAAAGGTGTTTAAATGACGAAGTTGCACTTTATTAAAAGCATACAACTGTAAATCCCAATTGTTTACTGTGTTCCAGATACATAGCATTTGCCATGAAATAATTAAGTAAACTGTAAAGGTTGCAAGCTGTGCTTATGGTTGCAGGTGCGAGTTAGTGCCTCACCATTATATCTCAAGCTAGGCAATGCTGGCTTACAGTGAAAAAGAGGATTGGCAGAAAAGTTTGCTGTTACTTTCCAGAACCCAACCGACCAATTGGCTGTTGCATCTTCAAAATGTTAGTTTTCAGCAGGTCGTTCTCGAACTCCTACATGGGTTGGCAAGTCTTTACACATGAAACCAAACAGGCGAAATTTAAACTGAATGATGCTTTGCTAACTGCTAGAGTTTTAAGGGTTTATTTATTAGTATTATTTTTTTTAAACCTGAGGTCTACAAAGTACTTGGAATAATTGTTGTGAAATACTTGTCTTTCATGTTTTTGTTCTGGATTTGTTTTCCTTTGTGGGAGCACCCATGTCCACTACCACCACGTCCATTACCACCACCACCACCACCACCACCACCACCACCACCACGTCCACCAACACCACGTCCACCAACACCACGTCCACCAACACCACGTCCACCAACACCACGTCCACCAACACTACGTCCACCAACACTACGTCCACCAACACTACGTCCACCAACACTACGTCCACCATCACTACGTCCACCATCACTACCACGTCCACCACATCCACCACCACCATGCCACCACCACCACCACATCTACCACATCTACCACATCCACCACCACATCCACCACCACCACATCCACCACCACCACATCCACCACCACCACATCCACCACCACCACATCCACCACCACCACATTCACCACCACCACATTCACCACCACCACATTCACCACCACCACCTTCACCACCACCACCTTCACCACCACCACCTTCACCACCACAACCACTACC
This sequence comes from Lissotriton helveticus, assembly GCF_964261635.1. NCBI lineage: Eukaryota > Metazoa > Chordata > Amphibia > Caudata > Salamandridae > Lissotriton > Lissotriton helveticus. Next base: position 188,158,060 of record NC_136061.1, on the reverse strand, counting down.
ACTACATTCACCACCACAACCACTAAAACCACCACACCCACCAACACATCCACCACCACCACATTCACCACATCCACCACCCCCACCACCACATTCACCACCACATCCATCACCCCCACCACCACATTCACCACCACATCCATCACCCCCACCACCACATCCACCACCGCATCCATCAACACCACCACATCCACCAACACCACCACATCCACCACCACCACATCTACCACCACATCTACCACCACCCACCACCACATTCACCACCACACCCACCAACACATCCACCACATTCACCACCACCACATTCACCACATCCACCACATCCACCACCACATCCACCACCACATCCACCACCACATCTACCACCACAAGAAAATGTGGGTGCAAATGCAATAGGTCTCGCATTTGCGAGAGATTAAGCTATTGGCATTGTAAATGACAATGCCATTTATTTATATGTTTTAAAAACAAAAACATAAATAAAAATAATGTCATGAGCAATGCCAATAGCTCTAACTTTAACAATGCCGAGACCATTGCATTGTAAATGCTTGTTGCAGCATGCTGATGACTTCCTGCTGCAATAAGTCAATGTGCTCTGCGGACATAGGACGGTGTCTTGGGGGTATGTTGGGTGGAGTGGAGGTTAGCTGTAGACAATAGCCGTACTGAATAAGTTGTCTCACCCACCTGTCTGTGGTAATGCTCTCCCAGACTGGCAGGAACTGTTGTAATCTGCCCCCGACCGGTGTTACATGGTCCAGGGGCAGTGACAAGGTGTCACTGTTTAGTATTGGCGGAGGATCTGGTGTTGTTATTCCCTCGTCCTCTGCCCTTGCTGCTGTTGCCACTGTATCCACCTCTATTGTTTTTATTATAGGTGGTTTGCGTGCTCCCTTTATTGTATGGAGTCTGCTGGGATGCCTAGCCTCTTGTAGCTCCTCTGTTACCGGAGCGACGAAAGAAGCTGCCTCTGAATTGTTGTGACTGCAAGGCATAGATTTGGCTGTCTGTGTCTTTTAATCTTTTCTAATATTGTGTCCACATCAGGACCAAAAATCAGGGTTCACTGGCTGATTTAATAATGTGGTTTGAATCTCCGGTTTGAACCCAGAGATGCGCAACCAAGCATGTCTCCTGAGCATGACACTTGTGTTGATGGCCCTGGCTGCGGTGTCTGCTGCGTCAAGCGCACATTTAATGGATGCGTTGGATATCAGTTTCCCTTCTTGTATCAGTGTTTCTGCTCCCTCCTTGTAGGCATCAGGCAAATGTTGTAGCAGTTGCTCTAGTGTGTCATAATGCACCCTATCGTATCTAGCTAATAGGGCCTGTGTATTTGAAATTCTCCAGAAATTAGCTGCTTGAGCAGCTACCCTTTTCCCAGATGCTTCTAATATTTTAGACTCCTTGTCCGGAGGAGCATCACCAGTAGTTTGTGAGTTGGCATGCTTACGAGCATTTGATACCAAAGAGTCCAATGGCAGCTGTCCCTTAATGTATGTAGGGTCCACAGGCGCCGGTCTGTATTTTCTTTCAATTCTGAGGTTAACAACCCTTGCTCTTGTGGTTTCTTTGAAAATGTCTCCTGCGTGTTTAAAAACACCTTTCAACATTGGCAATGTTTTAACTGATTTCTCTGAAGTGGAGAAAGTGTCAAACAAGAAGTCCTCTACAATTGGGTCGGCATGCATTTCCACATCATGATTCAGTGCTTCCCTTTGTATTAATGCGTTAAACGCAGCTGTATCTTCTGTTGGTGAAGTTTTGACAGGATAAGAAGGAGTATCAGGAATAGTCTGACTCACCCAGGTCAATAGGGTCTGCCCAGGCTTGAGTCTGGTCATCCTGATCCGTGTCCGCAGGGTAATTATATTGTTCATTATAGTCATACCCCAATATCCTCATTAGTGCGTGTGGGTGAGTATGCAGAAGTGTCTTGGCAGCTTACAGTCTCAAAAAGGACAGGCGATGTAGAAGAATCCCTTTTCCCTTTGAGTGGAATTTTATATGATTCCAGAGGATTTTCCGACCTGATCTTCCTTTGATAAAGGGTAAGTCTGCCAGATTCGGAGTCGATATATAGCTTCGACTGATCATCATAGGAGGGCTCTTGGTACACAATGTCCTCTTCCAGAGAATGACTCCTTTTTCCCATTGATACCGTCTTGGGTGTTTCGACCCCGGTTTTCGGATCGAGCGCCTTAGGGCGTGCAGTCGGGGGCAGTCCGAATTTTATCGGTGGCATAGAGTCTTTAGACGGAATGACCTTCTTCGGGGCCGGCGTCGATAGAGGTCCGACCGACTTTGCCCTTTCGTCAATATGCTTTTGGCCCTGCGTTGACTTCGGTGCTTGTTGCGGAGGCGCGCTCTTGCCTCAATTCGACGTGCTCCTTAGAGGCGCCTTCGGGTTTCGGCTCGAGGGCTTTGACGAGCTGTGGCCTGTCGACTCGTTGCTTCGAATCGAGAACCCTCCGAGACTAAAGTCCCTGGTTTGTGTTGCTGTCCGTCGACCTAGTCGGTTCGACGTGCTTGACTTTTGTGATGGACTTCAGCGCACCGATCTTTGGCTCGACACCCTTCATTTTTGACCTTGCAGGGTCTAGACTTTTTTCTTCGTCGAATCTGATGTGTTCAAACTCTTCGATCCGAAGACTGTCTTCAGCAGTTTCGGTTTTGCTTTTGACTTGATGGCTTTCGGTTTCGCTTTCAGTAGTGCGACCGATGACTCGTGAGATATATTCTTAGCCGGGCCGAGACGCGGGGCTATAGAACGTTCGTCATGAGCTTGGCTAAGGCCTTCCGGCGATGCCTCGACCTGAGCCCTTGGAAGCCTTTCAGTGTCTGTTCCGAGCGCTGTACCCACTGTCGGGCCTGGTTTATCGCTTGAGTCATCATCGACGGCTCCGATGGGGGATGCGTCGTCCCTTATCTAGACGACGTTTTCATTAGACGTTTTCTTCGTCGTCTTCATGATAGTTGGAGTCATGCTCCGAACCGGGATCCGATTGCTGTTCTGCATCCTCAGTCTCGACGACCTCATCGTCTTCTTCATTGAAGATATTCACCGGGTCGGGCGCTGGCTTAGTCATCGTTTGCCTCGCTGCACGTCGGAGCCTAAGCGTCTTCTTTGACCTGAATCGAACACAAGCTAGACAGTTGTCCTCATTGTGGTCTGGTGATAAGCACTTGTTGCACACCGGGTGTACATCGATGTGCGGGTACTTAAGAGTTACAAAGGGGGCATCATTTGAACGGGCTCCGTTCCATCGACGATCGGGCCTCTGGGTCGAAAAGGCCGCGCGGCTCTCTTAGACGTCCTGCTCGAAAAGAACTGGAACAAGAACTCTGCACCGAATATAACAATACCGACGACCCCGAAGGCCTTTTGGCCTTTAGAAAAGTTTCCGAACTTGAGTAAAGAAAAGTACATCCGAACCCATCTGAGGATGGAGAGGATGCCCATGCGCACTGTAGTCCGAGGGAGGAGCCACCTATCTCGTGATACTTCGAAGACTCTTCCAGGACAACAATGTGCAATCATTCGGACCCAACACTAGGCGGCAATCTATGCACAAGATATGAATTCAGCAGCCCACATGCCTCGAAGCAAAAGTTACTACTTGTGTAACGATATATCTGTAAGAGACAGTTAGTATTCGATTCCTTACCTTAGAATATCCCCAGGCGTCAGACTGGATCCGGAAACTTTTGCGTAGCAGTACCCTTGCGCGTCGGTAGGCGTCGTCTGCGGCTCCGCGTCAGTCGTCGTCGGCGCCATGACGACGTCGGAGTACTTAGACGCCCTCCGCGTGCTGACGTCAGTTCTTAGACACAGCTTTTCCGCGGCAGAAACGCAGAGCCATGCTAAAAACCAACACTGGTGCCATTGAAACTAGGAAACTAGGGAGGATGGGTGGGTCGGTAAGGAATCTAATACTAACTAATGTCTCTTACAGATATATCGTTACACAAGTAGTAACTTGTGCATCTGAAAGAGACACGTTAGTATTCGATTCCTTACCTTAGAATAGATACCCCAGCAATACCAACCCCGGTGGTGGGTCTGCGAATCAATCACACCAGAAAGTCCTGGAGGACGGAACGGCCAAAGAAGCCATCCCTCCGGACTTGACTGTCTAGGCAGTAGTGGCTTGCAAACGTGTGCAGCGATGCCCACGTAGCTGCCTGACAGATATCCTGTAAGGGCACACCCCGGCCCAGGGCAGTTGTAGTCGCCGTGGCTCGGGTGGAATGAGCCCGTAATCCAACAGGGGGCTCCTTTCTAGCCAAGGAGTAGCATGCCTGGATACACAAGATGATCCACCGGGAGATGGTCCTCTTGTGCACCGCTTTCCCCTTCTTAGCGCCCAAGTAACCAACAAAGAGTTGGTCATCCACCCGGAACTGGCGTGTGCGATCCAAGTAAAATGAGAGCGCACGTTTTGGGTCCAGACGGTGGAGCCGCTCTTCCTCTTTAGAGGGATGCGGTGGCGGGAAGAAGGTTGGCAAGGTGATGGACTGCCCGATGTGGAAGGCCGTGACAACCTTGGGCAGGAAAGATGGCTTAGAACGCAACACCACGTTGTCCGGATGGACAGAAAGGAAAGGTGGAGTACAAGAAAGAGCCTGGAGATCACTCACCCTCCTGGCAGAGGTGATGGCAACCAGGAAAGCAGTCTTTAGAGTAAGAAGACGAAGAGGACAGTTGTGAAGTGGCTCAAAGGGAGCACACATCAGAAAAGTAAGAACAAGGTTCAAGTCCCACTGAGGCATCACAAACAGAACAGGAGGAAATGTAATGTAGAAATCTATTTACAATAGGGGACTTGAACAAAGAAGGTTGATCAGGCAGAGCCTCCTGGCAAAGGGTCCACGACCCCACCCGCCCTGTTTGTTGCAGTACCAAATGGCGGTGGTGTTGTCCGTGAACACCTGCACTACACTCCCCCGGACAGAGGGGAGGAATGCCTTCAGTGCTAGACGAACCGCCCGTAACTCCAACAGGTTGATGTGGAGCCGGGCCTCCGCCAGAGACCAGAGGCCTCTGATCTCCGCCTCTCCCATGTGGCCTCCCCAGCCCTGGAGGGATGCGTCCGTCACAACTACGTGCTCCGGTTGGGGAAGGGAGAGGGATCTGCCGCTGACCCAATCGCGGTCCGTGAGCCACCACTGCAGCTGTCTCGAAGTGCCTTCCGAGATCAGGACGCGGTCGGACAGGTTGCCCTGATGCTGGGCCCACTGAAACTTCAGGTCCCACTGCAGAGCCCGCATCCGCCACCTGGCGTGATGCACCAGTAGGATGCAGGAAGCCATCAGCCCCAGCGTCAACCTGACCGAGACCCGGGATAACGGCTGAAAGATGGGAATCAGAGCCTGAATATCCCGGACCCGCTGTTTGGGTGGATAAACCCGAAACCGCGCCTAGTCGAGAACCGCTCCGATGAAAAGGAGCTTCTGAGAGGGGCACAGGTGTGACTTCAGCACATTGATGGAGAACCCCAACCGGTGCAGGAGATCTGCCGTAGTCTGGAGGTGGCTGACGACGGTCTGGGGCGAGCCAGCCTTCAACAACCAGTCGTCGAGGTAAGGGGAAGACTGAAACCCCTAACCTGCGCAGGTGAGCTGCGACCACCGCCATCACCTGTGTGAACACCCGTGGGGCGCTGGTAAGGCCGAAGGGGAGCACGGTATACTGAAAGTGCTCGTGGCCAACCGTGAACCGCAGGTAGCGCCGGTGGGCCGGCAGGACGGGGATGCGGAAGTAAGCGTCCTGCAAGTCCAACGCTACCATCCAGTCTCCTGGGTCCAGGGCAGCTAGGACCTGAGCCAGTGTCAGCATTTTGAACTTCTCCTTCCGGAGGAAGCCGTTGACGTTCTAAGATAGGGCGTAGGCCCCCTTTGCTCTTCTTGGGTACCAGAAAGTAGTGGGAGTAGCAGCCACACCCTACTTCTGGCCCAGGAACGCGCTCGAGGCCCCCTTTGCCAAGAGGGCCGTAACTTCCTCCTGCAGAAGTCGCAAATGATCCCCCGATACACGGTGGTTCTGCGGTGGCATGGCTGGAGGAGTCGCCTCGAAGGGGAGGGAGTAGCCCCTTCGGACGATTTGCAGCACCCACCTGTCCGATGTGACAGTGCGCCAGTGGTGGTGGTGGTTGGGTTGGCGAACCCTGCCCCCCACTGGCGTCACATGGGCCTGAAAGCACGGACTAGGAGGGTTTTGAGGCGGATGCTGCGGGGGAAGGTGTGGACTGACCTCGCCGTTGTCCCCGACCGCCGGGACGGAGGTTCCCAAGGCCGCCACCGCATTGGGTATTACCTTGCAGAGCGTGGCTGGCAGCACGTGTGGGTACACCCCTTCCGTGGCCACGAAAGGAGTGAAAGGCAGCCGATTGCTGGCATGGGGCAGAGAGGCCCAAGGACTTGGCCGTAGCCCTGGAGTCCTTAAAGCGCTCAAGCGCATGGTCTGCCTTGTCGCCAAAGAGGCGACGGCTATCAAACGGCATGTCCATCAGAGTGTTTTGGACATCGGCCGAAAAGTTGGCGGACCTCAACCAGGCGTGGCGTCTGACCGCCACCGTCGTTGCCATCGCTCTACCTAGTGAGTCGGTGGTATCCAGCCCACACCGAATAGAATATTTGGCTGCATCCCGGCCCTCCACAAGGGCTTGGCCGAGTTTGGCCCGTACCTCCAACGGACACTCTGGCAGCACTTCCGCAACCGTATCCCACAGAGAGTGGGTGTAGCGGCCCAAGAGGCATGTGGTATTGGAAGACCGCAGGCCCAGACTAAGGGACGAGAAGATCTTTTTACCGTACTGCTCGTACCTCTTGGATTCCCTGTACGGCGGCGCCGACGGGAATGCGGTCTGGGAATTGGAGGCCTGGATGACCAGGCTCTCGGGGGTGGGATGGGTTGACAGGAAACGTGGGTCGCCCAGCAAAAAAACCCTCTGGAATGATAGAGAGGAAGACCTGGACAGACAAGCACCATAGGCTGCCATTATGTGGCTCAGAACAGGATACTGTGCCTTTAAGAGAACTTTCCAGTATCCCAGAATGCACTGCAGGTCCCTTTTACTTTCAGTTCTTTTTGAAGGCGTAACACGCCAGACCTGTAGCATTCCTTACATGAATATCTCTCTCCACCGGGGAGGAGGGCGGGCGCTTATGACTATAACAGAGATACCCCTACTACAGAACTGGAGTTACAGGACAGAAACTACACCGTCTGTAGTAGGGGATCTCTGTGTATAGTCATAATGGATTAGTTACTTATCTGTAATCCTAGTTCTCTTTCAGGGGTATACTCATCAAAGTCATAAGCACTGAATAGTCCCGCCCACGTGCGGGACCCCGGATAGTCTCGCCCACGTGCGGGACCCCGGAGCAATAGCCAATAATATGCATATATCTACATATATATATATAAATACGCATAAAATAACCATATATATATATAGATAATATGCATATACATATACAGCCCAAAATAACCATACTAGGCTCAGAAAACTGCCATAATAGCCTGTAAAATCTTTACATTTGCTAAATAAAGACATATAAAACACATTATATGCTAATGTAAAGAAGAACACTGCCTAGGTTTTCTTTGAAACACAAAACCTTTATTTTCAAAGGTAAAAACAGGCAGGATCATAGAGGCAGCTTTAGCCTAAATAGGCTGCATTGTAACAGAAAAATCTGGTGCCGTGCCTTTAAGACCTCTGTGAGCCTCCAGGCTCCCATCATGCACCACAGGTGACAGTTAGGTCAGTTATTTTGGACGGCGTATAACAGTGTGATAACTGCATGGGTAACATGTAAAAGAGACAGTTCTGGTATTTGTCCGGGGAGGAGGGTGGGTGTGCTTATGACTTTGAGTATACCCCTGGAAGAGAACTAGGATTACAGGTAAGTAACTAATCCTTCTCTTCCAGGGGATACTCATCAATAGTCATAAGCACTGAATAGAGTAGCAAGCCCATCCCATACCCTGCGGACAAATACCAGACTCTCTAAACGGTACACTCATATAGATATTACCCAAACAAATTCCTCAGGGATGCCTGACCAACTTGGGCATCCGCTTGAGCATCAGAATCAAGGTAGTAATGGCGAGAAAAGGTGTGAACCGAACGCCATGTAGCCGCCTTACAAATTTCATGAACAGGAACATTTTTAAGCATTGCTATAGTAGCAGCCTTTCCTCTAGTGGAGTGCGCTCTCGGTCTACCCGGGAGCTGTTTTCGTGCCAACTGATAACATAACAAAATGCATGACACAATCCATCTAGAAATAGACCTCTTGGATGCAGGCAAGCCCGTATTTAGAGGACCATAGTTCACAAACAGATGATCAGTCTTTCGAACACTTTTAGTTTTATCAAGGTAAAACTTCAAAACTCTTTTCAAATCCAAAGAGTGCAGAGCTTTTTCAGCTGAGGAGCACGGATTAGCAAAAAATGTAGGTAGTGTCACTGACTGGTTAATGTGAAAATCCGAGACTACCTTAGGAAGGAATCTGGGATGAGTCCGAAGCACCACTCTATTCGCATGGAAAACGAGATAGGGTTTGTGAGAAGTTGGCCTGATGTGCAGTGCTCACTATTCTAGTGATCACTATATATCAGTCCAAACAACCCTTATTGATGATTGGTTGTAAGTCAACCTTATAGACCAGCTATCCTAGTAGCATGGATACGAGCAGTCTAAGGCTAAGACTCTAGAGGGCGTGTTAAGCCAGCTGTTTTAAAGCCAGCTGTTTTACCATCACATTACCCCTTGAACACCCAGTGAAAGGACACCACACAAGTGTTATGAAAATAAACAATGTATTTATTAGAATCACAACAACCCTGTACTCTTTATGAGGACAGGGTGCTAAGCACACAACAAAACTCTTACGAAAATACTTTTAAGTTAGCACGTTACACAAATGCCCGAGGGGCACGAAAAACCATATACTTTCAAAGTGGAATGCGAATTACTAGCAGGTAAGTAACGATTCTCAGAGGCTTTGGGATCGCTAGGACTGGACTACTGAACCTTTAGATTACTAGCAGGAGGCCTAGGGAACTCGGGTGCAGAGTGTGCACTCTCACGCGGGATGCGGGACAAAGTCTATGGAAGCTAGAATTCACAAAGTTAGTGTTCACGGGCGAACCCGACCTGGTAGGGAGAAAACGACAGTGGATCCTGACCCTTGGATAGTGAGGCTATGCTGGGACACCGGAGTGCCGAAGTTACCTAGCCCAGGGGCTGCAGCTGCATAGGTCTGAAAAGACGTCGGGGATCTCGTTGCCGGACCAGGAGCCTGGAAGGAAGAAGTTGCTGGCAGGCGACCAGTGAAGGAAAGTTCGATGGATCCAAGCCTGGATCAAGGAAGAAGAAACCTGAAAGCAGAGGGGACCAAGTTCTTGAATCACTAGCCAGTGATTAAGTGGGCACCAGGATGGCACCGGGCGAAGTCACCGCAGTCAGGTGAGTGGGCGCTGCTGGGCTCTGCAGTCTCTCGGACCAGGAGGCGTTGTCGGCGACCAGGATGGAGGTGCGAGCTGTCCCACGGAGGATGAAGTCGTTGGCGTCGAAGTTACCCAGGATTGGGCAACAAGCCTTGGCTAATTCAAGCCCACGCGGTGGACTCAAAATGGCGTCTTGAGTGGACCAGGAGGGTCCGGGGTGCTCCTCTTCTGGGAGGGAGCAAGGGCCAGTCTGGAGCAACCAGACCAGCAGCAGAAATGTCGTCGGGCGTAGTCAGGGAGGCCACAAGCCAACGGGCTAGTAGCCAAACAACGCGGTGAGCAGCGGAAAGCAGAAGGGCCCCACGCAGATCGTGGAGATGCTGGGGGGCTGCTCTTCGGTGCTGGAGCTGCTCAGGGTGGGGGCTTCTCGGACCCCAAAGCACTCACCAGGAATTCACTCGGCGGGCTTGCTGGAAAGAAGTCGTGCAGTCTTGCAGATGGCCGGTCCCTTGAGGTCTCGTCGCACCCACGGTTCTCAGCTGGGCTGTAGAGGTGGGTAGAGGTCAGAGGTGCCAGGGAAGCCGGTTCTCGTCGAGCTGGGCAGTCGGATTCCGGAGGAAGGACTTGCAGCAGACCGCAGTGTTCTTAGATGGTGCCTGCGGATGCAGGGTGACTACTCCTTAGTCACAAGGGAGAAATCTTAGGAAGAAGTCTTGAGTTCCTTTCGCAGAAAGTAGTTTCAGGATTCAAAGATGATCTGTTTTGGAAGGGGGCCAGTTCCTACCTTTATCCTGTAAAAAGGGGCTGGCACGCGACTAAGTCCTGCCCTAGGGGTGGGACTAGGAGGGGGGTGGTTACACCCACTTCCTTGGCGGGCTTTTCCCCAGCACAGGGTCTGGAGTGACCCTGGAACTGGTTCCAGCCAGCCTATGCACAGTGAGCACCGGGGTGCCACGTGCAGTCACCTTCCTCTAAAGCCCTGCCTACCTACAATACACAAAACCCTGTCTGGGACGGTGCTGGCACCGCCCCTGGCAGGAAACCCTTTGTCCTTATCTCCTGCTCTGGGAGGACTCCCAGCAGCAGGAGGGCAGACTTGTGTCTCGGTGGCAGCATCCATTTTGTGGAGCTGAGGCTCTGTTTGACTTTAACCGGGGTTAGGGGTTACATACATGTCGTGTCCCTCTAGAAGGGTGGAATGCTAACCCCGTCGCCAGAATTGGCGAGGGGTTAGTATTCCAATTCGTATGACACCTTACTCGACATGTTTTGATAAAGCGATACCAGAGTTGGCATATAACCGCGAGGATTATAATGCACTTAAGAGTATATGGTATGCGATATCATGGAAACGGCTAAGGGATGGATCCCGAAAGCCGCAGACAGGCTCAGCTCATGCCAGAGCACTATCTCACACGATTCCAAGCACTCTGCCTTCAGGATTGTCAAGGCCTGCCATAGGAGTGACTGATAGGAGATCTGTGTGTCCATTTTAGGGTTAGATATAGGTATACTATATCTAAAGCAAAGGGTGATTACACCACCTTGCCCCAGCTGTCGTGCAGCCAGTTGTGTCAGATTTGGATGGCCAGCCAGGGGTGGCATAATACATGCTGCAGCCCCTGGTAGGCCCTGGGTACACCTATGCCCTGGGTACCTAAGGTACACTGTACAGGGACTGATAAGGTGACTCAGTATCCAATTAGATATGTACCTAGGGTACATGGAATCCATTTTACAGAGAGAGCAGTAGGCCTGGGGTCCTGAATAGCAGGGCCCCAGGTCAACTAAGTCAGAAAACCAGCAAAACACCAGGCAAAAAGTTGGGGGCAACCATAGTCAGGGATTTACCTTCCTACAGGGTTCTGTAGCACAAAAGGCCTGAATCTCACTCACCCTGCGCGCAGAAGTGATAGCTACAAGAAAGGACACCTTCCATGACAGATGTTGAAGGGAAGCCTTATGTATAGGTTCAAATGGAGGACCCATCAATTTAGACAAAACCACATTAAGTTCCCAAGGAGGTGAGGGAGCCCTCACGGGAGGATACACTTTCCTGAGACCCTCCAGGAAATCCTTCACAACTGGCATTTGAAAGAAAGACCCCCTGGGTAGGAGACTTTCGATATGCTGTTATTGCTGCCAGATGGACTTTAATAGAGGAATACTGTAAACCTGCTTTGGCCAAAGAAAGTAAGTATGGTAACAGTACCTGTTCCTGACCTCGAATTGGGTCATGTCCTTCAGCAGCACACCACATGAAAAAACGCTTCCACTTGAAAGCATACGTCTTTCTTGTAGAAGCTCTCCTTGCCTCTCGTAAAATGTGCATGCAGTCCTGCGAGAGGCCTAGATGTCCATACTGGACGAACTCAGGAACCATACTGCTAGCTTCAGGGACGGCAGGTTGGGATGGAACACCCTGCCGTTCTCTCTCGTCAGCAGATCCGGACAACACGGAAGCCTCCTGTGTGGCACTTTGGATAGATGCAGGAGATCCGGGTACCACCATTGGCGAGGCCAATCCGGAGCCACTAGAATCATGTCTGTCTGCGACTTGTACAGTTTCTTGATCACCAAGGGAATGAGTGGAATCGGAGGAAATGCGTAGAGTAATTTCTCTGACCAGTCTATCCATAGAGCATTCCCCTTGGACCCTCGTTGTGGGTACCTGGACGCGAAGACGCGGCATTTTGCGTTGTTGGCGCCTGCAAAGACATCGATTTCTGGAGACCCCCAGGACCGGAAGACATCTCTTATCACTTCGTCTTTTAAGACCCAGTCGTGCGCTTCTGCGAAGTGTCTGCTTAGGTCGTCCGCTTGGACGTTGAGGACACCGGGCAGATGGACAGCTGAAATTGTCATACCCCGAGCCAGAAGCCACTTCCAGATTGCTTGCGCTTCCAGCGACAGAGGTCTGGATCTCGTTCCGCCCTGCTTGTTCAGATAGTACATCGTTGTTGTATTGTCTGTCTGAACAAGCAGAGAGGCTGACGTGAGTGCTGGAAAGAAAGCCTTGAGAGCCAGATGAACCGCTCTGAGTTCCAACATGTTTATGTGATACAGTCTCTTTCTCTGACCACACTCCTTGAACTTGAAGGGGACCCAGATGGGCGCCCCATCCCTGCAGGGACGCATCTGTCACCAGCGATCGTCTGGGCATGTCCTCTTGAAAAGGCACTTCCACTATCAGATGACTCCGCTGCATCCACCATCGAATGGAGATCCGCACTGACAGAGGTAGCGACAGTTTGTCTTCCCAACGGTTTGAAAACTGGGACCACTGATCCTCCAGAGACCGTTGCAGAGGTCTCATGTGCAGTCTGGCGTTCGGAACGAGGAAAATGCAAGACGCCATGGATCCTAGCAGACAAGATCTGTCTGGCCGTTGGTCGAAGATTCTTTAGTAAGGTTTGACATTTGAGGAGAATAGAGGATAGTCTCTCCTCCGAAGGATACTATTTCTATTTAGGGAGTTTTGTAAAGCGCTTGATGACGCACAACGGCGTGTCTCCGCGCTAAGGAGAGAAATGTACTGGGATCTACTGAGCGGCCTACCTTACTGAGCGAATAGTATAGTTTTAAGCTTGGCTCTGAAAATTAGCTCAGATGGTTCTAATCGCAGTGCCATCGGTAGTTTGTTCCATCTGGAGGCTGCAAGGTACCTAAAGGACCTTCCACCCATCCGCACTCTAGACACCTTGGGAACAACCAGGAGTCCAGAGCCGGCGGATCTCAGAGTCCGGGACGGCTCATAAGACGTTAGTAGTCCCTGCAAAGGGAGAGGAGACCGCCCGTTGATGATCCGGTGGCACGTGCATAGTGCTTTGAATTCTACCCTACTTCTGACCGGGAGCCACTGCAGCGACCGGAGGGCAGCAGCGGAAGCGGCTCTTCTGGGTAGTTTAAGCACCAATCGTGCGGCGGCATTCTGCAGAACCTGTAGGCGGCTGAAATTCTTCTCCAAGGTCCCTAAATAGAGGAGATTGCCGTAGTCCATCTTTGATGTAACTAATGCATGCACCAAAGTTTGTCGGGCTTTTAAGGGTAAAAACTTCAGAGTCTTCCCAAGACTTTTAAGGGTCCCAAAACAGGATCCGACCACCTGGTTAATCTGGGGGCCAAAAGTGAGGTCAGCATCAAACCAGATGCCCAGGTTCTTAGCTTTCTGGCACGGGATGGGTGTTGGACCAAGGCAGGATGGCCACCATGCCGACGTCCACGCTGAATGGCATCCCCCCACGACCAGCACCTCGGTCTTGCCCCCGTTGAGCTTGAGACAATTGGCGGACATCCAGGCTGCAAGATCTTGCATGCAAGCTCTGAAGATGTCCGCTGAAAGACCGGGTGCACGCGACAGGGAGATAACCAACTGCGTGTCGTCGGCATACGATACTAGTCGGAGGCCGTAGCTCTCTACTAAGGTGGCGATCGGGGCAACAAAGATTAAAAAGTGTTGGACTCAGGGACGAACCCTGCGGCACTCCCTGGTCCAGAGAGATCCGTCCAGAGTAGTAATCACCCTGCCTCAATTGAAAACCTCGGCCAGTAAGAAATGAGTATATCCATTTCAACGCTGTCCCTCTCACCCCACCTTTGCTCAGACACTGTAGCAAGATGGAATGTGCTACAGTGTCGAACGCAGCACTGAGGTCTAATAGAATAAGAGCCATGGTTTGTCCCTCATCTGCACCATGCCTGAGGGACTCGGTAGCCCTGAGAAGGGCAGACTCCGTGGAATGACGGGGCCGAAACCCAAATTGGGTAGGGTGAAGGAGATTGCTTTCCTCCATATACTTCATTAGTTGTTTATTTACCACTTTCTCTGCTACCTTAGAAAAATAAGGCAGCAGCGATATGGGGCGTAAGTTGTCCAATTTCTTGAAGCTAATGTTCGGCTTTTTGCGGAGGGGGAGCACCACAGCCTGTTTCCACTCCTCGGGAATTAAACTGGATCAGAAGGAAACATCTAGCAAGTGCCTGATATAAGGTTCAAGGGTCTCCAAACTGTCACTTAGCCTTTTTGGTGATACGGCATCTCGGGGGGAGCCAGATTTAACTGACCTGCAAATTTTGACTAAATTTTCCGGTGAGGGGATAGTAAAATTAAGTAGCAAAGTACGCTTTTGCGTCCTTTGAATCTAGAAGTGCGCCCAGATAGTGTATCCTCTGTGTGGGGTTGAGGATAGACTTTTTGAAGTTCACGTGCAGGCCCAGCTTCCGCAGCTGATGTATGCAGAACGTGAGATGTTGTTGAAGCAGACTCGGGGACGCACTCTTTAGCAGCCAATCGTCTAGATAGGGATAGACGAAAATGTGTCTCTTCCTTAGGAAAGCCGCTACGACTGCCATGCACTTTGAGAAGGTGCGAGAAGCTGACTTTAGCCCGAAGGGCAAGACTGCGTACTGGTAATGACTGGTTTGTATGCAAAACCTTAGAAATTTCCAATGCTTTGGGGATGTGAAAATACGCATCCTGAAGATCTATGGAGCACATCCAGTCCCTTTGATGCAGAAGGGGAATTATTTGATGTAACGCCAGCATTCTGAACTTTTCTCGCCGAATGAATTGATTGAGGCGCCTGAGATCTAGTATGGGCCTGAACTCCTTGTTTGGACCTTTCTTTGGAACTAGAAAGTATCGGGAGTAAATGCCTTGTCGACGATGTGCCCTCGGGACCTCCTCGATGGCTTTCTTTAAGATGAATGCAGACACCTCCTGCTTCAAAAGATGAAGTCGATGGAACACAGACTTTAGAGGAGGAATGGAAGGTGGAGGAGACTTGAATCTGATTGCATATCCATTTTGCACAATATTCAGCACCCATTTGTCGTTTGTGATGTTTTTCCACTCGTCCAGACAAAAGCGAACACTTCCCCCCCCCCACCGGAGTGGGTAACGGGCTCAGGGGAAGAAAGCACTCACTGTTTTTGTTGCTGCTGCTTGTTTCCCGGTGCAGACTGTTTGGAAATGCCCCCTCTTCCTCTACCAGGACGACGCTGGGAGAACTGAGATCTTCCCTGATTCTGCTGTGACGACCATTGAGGGGTTTGAACCCTCTGCTGGCTCTGTCTCCGATCATAAGGACGGTATTTTTTCTTAAAGCTGTCCTTTCTCTTTTCAAGGCCAACAGCTCTCACAGTATCGAGCTCCGTCTTCATTCTTGACATCTCATCGTCAGCATGAGACCCAAAGAGTGATTTACCATTGAACGGCAAATTCAGAATTCGATGTTGAGCTTCAGGCTTAAGACCCGCAAGCCTTAGCCAAGCTGAGCGTCTTGCACAGATTCCATGGGCATAGCCATGTGTAGACAAGTCGGAAGCATCTGCAGCTGCGCTAATCACCTGGTTAGCCACTGGCCCACCTTCATAAAGGATTTCCAGAAAATCCTGCTGGTCTTTTGGAAGTTTTTCTGTAAAGCGAGACAAGGAATCCCAAAGAGAACGGTCATAGCAACCCAGTAAAGCGGAGGCGCTGGCAACCTTCATGTAGGAAGCAGAAGTGGCACACATTTTCTTTCCTACTGAGTCCATAGCTTTGCTGTCCTTATCAGGGGGCACAGAGGATGATGCCGCTCCTGTCTGATTCTTACGAGCCGCTGAAACGATGACTGAATCAGGAGGTGGCTCAGACCTCAGAAATAAAGGATCATTGTCCGGTGCTTTATATTTCTTTGCAATCCGTGAAGGAACTGCTCCTAAGGATGCCGGGGTTAAGAATTTGTGCTCCGCAGGTCCCAACAGACCCGGAACCAGAGGAAGTAAGGGCCTTGATGACAACTTCTGATGCATGGTCTCGAAAATGACCGTTGTCTTAGCAGTAGAGACCGGCATCTCGATATGCAGTTTCGCTGCACCACGACAGAGCACCTCATTAAAAGTAATTACGTCATCAATTGGTGAAATCCTACTCGGAGGAGTTGATGACAGCGTTGGAGAGTAGTCCCTCTTTGAATTTGTAGACCTTGTCGAAGATCTAGTATCGCGTCTTCTAGAAGAGTGATGACGAGAAGACTTAGGAGATGGTGAGGCTCGCCTCCTCTCCGATGGAGACTCTCGGTGGAGTACGCTCACGTCGTATTGCAGAGTGTACCACCCGTGCCAGAGGTGACCTCGATCTAGCAGACACCGGAGACTTGGAAGGAGACCTTGGAAGGTTAATTTTTCTTATCTTCCAGTCTCTGAGCTCACCCAGCCATCGCGGCGAGATGTTAGCCCCTGTAGGTGAAGGCGCTCTCGAAGGCTCTGGAGAGATTTGCACAATCCGCAACTCAGGTGAGCAAGAGGACCTCCCAGAAGAGCCAGAAACCTTAGACCGGTCTTTGGACACCGTTCTAGGCCTTTTTGCAGCAGGAGACGTCGACGACATCCTCTTAGACGTCGATTTTTCCGGCGGCGATCTCCTCGGCGGCGACTTCCTCGGCGGCGACTTCCTCGGCGGCGACCTCCTCGGCGGCGACCTCCTCGGCGGCGACCTCCTCCTCGGCGGCGACCTCCTCGGCGGCGACCTCCTCGGCGGCGATGTCCTCGGCGACGACCTCTTCGACGACGAATGCCTCTTCGGTGATGACGTCAGGCGTTTCGACGGCGATGATTCTCGGCGTCGTGTGCCTCGACGTCACATGACTGGGGCTCTTCGACGTCGAAACCTCTACTGCCCGGTTCGACGTCGACGTCATGGCACCTCTCGACGGCGACCTTGACTGATGTTTCGAGCCTCTCGACGGCGACCGTCGACGGCGATGAGATGACGTCGAGTCCCGTCCTCTTGTAGTCGTAGGCGAGCCAGACCGGGACCGCCTACGCTCATGTCGCTTCTCACCTTGCTTCGACGGCGAATTCTTCTTCGACGGCGAGGGATGCTTCGACGTCGACGTATGCCGCGACGGTGATTTCTATGCCGATTTTGAGCACACAGGTACCTTGGAAGAAGATCTGTCCCTCGAAGTTGAAGGGGACCGATGTTTTCTCTTCTCCCCTTTGTCCTTACGCTGAGAAGAAGGCTTCTTGGAGTGAACATCTTCTCTTCCACTCACAGTTTCTCCTCTGTCATACAGGGACTGAAGCCTGCTCTTCTCTCTCTCTCTCTCAAAGTTCTACCTGAAAGCTTGCTGCAGTGATAGCAAAGTTCTGGCTTGTGAGAAGAAGGTAGACAAGCTACACAGACCGAATGAGGGTCTGTCTTAGCCATTTTTTTACCACAGGCCGGACACTTCGCAAATAAGGCTGGCATTGTGACTGGAAAAATAGCCAAAAAACAGTAAAAAATTGTTGGATTAGTCAGATAATGACTAAAGACGTCGAGTAAAGACGAAAAAATTAAAGAAATACCAGAAGAAAGTGAAAATATATCACCAACTGGCGAGCTCAATGCTAGAGGATCCTCACAGAAGGAGCCGGAAAAAAGAACTGACCTAACTGTCACCTGTGGTGCATGATGGGAGCCTGGAGGCTCACAGAGGTCTTAAAGGCACGGCGCCAGATTTTTCTGTTACAATGCAGCCTATCTAGGCTAAAGCTGCCTCTATGATCCTGCCTGTTTTTACCTTTGAAAATAAAGGTTTTGTGTTTCAAAGAAAACCTAGGCAGTGTTCTTCTTTACATTAGCATATAATGTGTTTTATATGTCTTTATTTAGCAAATGTAAAGATTTTACAGGCTATTATGGCAGTTTTCTGAGCCTAGTTTTGTTATTTTGGGCTGTATATATATATATATATATATATATATATATATATATATATATATATATATATATATATATATATATATATATGCATATTATTGGCTATTGCTCCGGCGTCCCGCACGTGGGCGGGACTATCCGGGGTCCCGCACGTGGGCGGGACTATTCAGTGCTTATGACTATTGATGAGTATCCCCTGGAAGAGAACTAGTGAATAGAATGGCAAGCCCAACCCCACACCAAAGCGGCGGTGGAGAAACGAGAAATAACCACTATTGTGCAAACAGATTTCGCAGCGAAGCCTGCCCAACCTGAGCGTCTGCCCTGGCATCATTGTCCAGGCAGTAATGCTTAGCTAAGGTATGGACCGACTTCCAAGTGGCCGCCTTGCAGATTTCTGCAATTGGAACATTACGGAGCAAAGCCGTTGTGGCAGCTTTGCCCCTGGTGGAATGAGCCTTAGGTTTACCCCCTAAGGTCTTATTAGCCTTTTGGTAACACAATTGTATGCAGGACACAATCCACCTAGAGATGGCCTGTTTAGAGGTAGCAAGACCCGACCTGACTGATCCATAATTGATAAACAATTGGTCTGACCTACGAATATCTTTGGTCTTATCCAGATAAAATTGCAACACCCTCCTAACATCCAGGGAATGCAAATACTTTTCCGCTGGAGATGAAGGATTCTGAAAAAACGTAGGCAAAGTTATAGTCTGGTTGACATGAAAATCAGAAATAACCTTGGGAAGAAATTTCGGGTGAGTACGCTTAACAACCTTCGCAGCATGAAATACAGTATAAGGTTCTTGGCAACACAACGCCTGAATTTCACTCACCCTGCGGGCCGATGTAATAGCCAAGAGGAACGCCGCATTCCAGGACAGGTGCTGCAACAAAGCCTTATGAATAGGTTCAAAAGGCTCCTTCATCAACCTGGACAGCACCACATTCAGTTCCCATGAAGGTGAAGGAAGCCCGACAGGAGGGAATACTTTCTTCAAGCCTTCCAAAAAATCTTTGATCACAGGGATCTGGAAGAAGGAAGTCTGTGAAGGGCATTTCCTGTAGGCAGTAAATGCAGCGAGATGAACCTTAATGAAATGAAAATTAAAGCCAGACTGCGCCAAATACAGAAGGTAAGGAAGGATGACGTCTTCCTTGCACGTCGTCGGGTCATAGTTCTTGGACTTGCACCAGATACAGAACCTCTTCCACTTGTAAGCATAGGAAGTCCAAGTGGAAGGCCTCTTAGCCTCCTTCAGTATAGCCATGCAATGTTCAGGAAGATTCAAATGGCCATATTGCACTATATCAGGAGCCATGCCGCGAAACTCAAAGACGAGAGGTTGGGGTGCAACATCAGCCCCCCGAACTTCGTGAGATGATCCGGCCTGCACGGCAACCGTATGTGAGGAAGGAGAGACTAGTGAAGCAGGTCCGTGAACCACCACTGCCTGGGCCATTCCGGGGCAATCAGGATCATCCGCACCCTGGACTGGGACAGCTTGATGAGCACTGCCGGAATCAGGGGAATGGGTGGAAAAGCGTACAGAAAGCTGTTCGGCCAGTCGATCCATAGAGCATTCCCCAGCGTCCCTTGCTGGTAGTACCTGGAGGCGAAGTCTCGGCATTTGCTGTTTTCGACGGTGGAAAACAGATGTCTGGAGTCCGCCACCTTGCGAAGACTTCTCCTAGTACTTCGTTTTTTATGACCCATTCGTGGTTTTCCTAAATCAGTCTGCTCAGTGCGTTCGCCTGAACATTCTGCACACCTGGTAGATGGGTAGCCGTTATCGTCAGTCCTCTTGCCAGAAGCGATCGCCAGATCGCCTGCGCCTCCTGCGACAGAGTGTGTGATCTCGAGCCCCCCTGCTTGTTGAGGTAATACATCGTGGTCGTATTGTCCGTCTGTACAAGCAGAGAGTTGGTCTGGAAGGACGGATGAAAGGCCTTCAGTGCCAAGTGAACAGCTCTGAGTTCCAGGAAGTTGATGCGATACGTGGACTCTGGGGGGGACCACGTTCCTTGAATCTTTAAGTCTCCGGAATGCGCTCCCCAGCCCTGGAGAGACGCATCCGTCACGATAGTCTGAGTGGGAATGTCCTTGTGGAAGGGAACCCCTCTGAGGAGATTCTCCGCTGAGCACCACCACTTCAGAGACTGAAGAGCATGAGGAGACAGTCGTATCTTGTCGTCCCAAGACCCTTTCCTCTGATCCCACTGATCCTCCAAGCACTCCTGCAACGGTCTCATGTGCAGTCGTGTGTGTGGCGTTGGGAAGATACAATAGGCCATCGATCCCAGTAGAGAAGACACCGTCCTCACTGTTGTAGATGGAGTGGTCATAAGAGCCTGAGCCTTCCGAAGGAGAGATAACCTTCGCTCCTCCGAAGGAGACACGCTTGCTGACAGCGTATTGATGGTGGCTCCCAAGTAATGAATGCACTGGACCGGAGTCGGGACAGACTTGGACATGTTGATGTGCAACCCCAGCTTGTTCAAGAGAACGCACGTCTTCTGGAAATGCGCCTGAGCTTCCGAGAAGGAGGAGGCCTTGATCAACCAATCGTCCAGGTACGGGTAGACAAACACCTTGGTCTTCCTTAGGTGTGCTGCTACCACTGCCATGCACTTCGAGAATGTTCTGGGCGCAGACTTCAGCCCGAATTATTATTATTATTATTATTATTATTATTATATTTAAGTTTATAAAGCGCTCAGCTACCCGTAGGTTTCCCGGCGCTAAAAACCAAATGAGGCGGGAGGGTCAGAACGGAAGGCTGTTACATGTTAAATAACCAAGTTTTTACTTGTCTGCGAAACTTAAGGTAGCAGGGTTCAGTTCGCAGCCGGAGAGGAAGGGAATTTAAGAGTGAGGGGGCCAGCCAGGCGAAAGAGCGGCCACCCATTCTGGATCTTTTAATTCTGGGAACCGAGAACAAGTGCTGATTAGATGATCGCAGAGTACCGAGGGGACAGTAGTGCTGTACCAAGGAGTTGAGATAGGGTGGGGCCAGGCCAGCATTTATTCTATGCATGAAGCAAAGGGCCTTAAATTTAGTACGGTTTTCAATGCAGAGCCAGTGCAGAGTGCGTAGAGAATTGGAGGTATGGGATGTATTGGGGGAGTTTACAGAGCAGTCGCGCTGCCATATTCTGGACAGTTTGTAATTTGCAAATCACCTCTTTGCAGGCTCCCAGGAGAAGAATGTTCCCATAGTCCAGTCTAGAGGTGATTAAGGCCTGGACCACGGTTTTCTGAGTATCCTGGGGGAGCATCCAGATCTTACGCAACCACTTAATGATAGTGATACAAGTGGAAGAAGTTTTAACCACGTGGTTCTTCATGGCAGCACCGCGTACTGATAATGGTTGGTGCCGACTTGAAATCGCAGGAACTTCCTGTGTTTGTGTGCAATGGGCACATGGAAGTACGCATCCTATAGGTCTATTGCACATAGCCAGTCTCCTTGTTGCAACGGAGGATAAATCTGATGCAACGACAGCATGCAAAATTTTCTCTGCGAATCCACTTGTTTGCCTGTCGCAAGTCCAGAATGGGCCTGAACTCGTTCTTGTCCTTCCTACGAACCAGGAAGAACCGGGAGTACAGACCTCTTCCTCTTTGAGACAGAGGTACGTGTATCACCCTTTTCCTTAACAGGATATTGGCCTCCGCCTGGCGTTCGCGCAGCTGACACTGCAAGTAGACCGGAGGAATCGATGGAGGCGGGCTGGTGAACCGAAGACTTTATCCATTGCAAACAATATTCGGCACCCACTTGTCCGGAGTAATTTTTCTCCACTCTGCCAGAAAAAATGTAACGCTTCCCCCCACCGGAGCGGGTAACGGATGAAGGGGAAGTAACCACTCAGGGTCGAGACCCGGCCGGGCCCTTGTTCGCTGTAGAAGACTGCTGTCCACCTCTACCCTTCTGGCGCTTCTGGAAGGGTCTCCGGAACTGCTGCTGTTGTTGCTGCTGCTGTCCCGAAGCCTGCCCTCGTCCTCTTCCCTGTGCACCAAACAGTCTCTGGAACGGACGGTAGGCTTTCTTTTCTTTGGGCTTCTCCAAGCCCACAGCCGTCAGGGTCTCTGCCTCTGCCTTCATGCGGGCCATCTCATCATCGGCATGCTTCCCGAACAGGGATTCCCTCGAGAAGGGCAGATTGGCGACCCGCTGCTGGGCCTCCGGCTTGAGTGATGTGAGCCTGAGCCAAGCATGGTTAATCCCATGACCGTACCCATGGACAGCCAAAAGAGAAACATCTGCAGCCACGCTGATGACCTGGTTTGAAACCAGCATCCCCTCTTGGAGTATCTCCTGGAAGTCCTCCCTCTTGTCTCGTGGTAGGAGTTCCGTGAATTGTTGCAAGGATTCCCACAGGGCACGGTCATACCGCCCTAGCAATGCCGCATCGCTGGACGCCTTCATGGCTGTGGATGAAGTCCCACAAGCCTTCCTACCAGCCGAGTCGATCCATTGGCTCTCCTTATCGGGCGGTATGGTTGAGGACGGGAAGGTAGAATGTAACTTCTTGGCCGCTGTCACTATAACGGAGTCAGGTACCGGGTCTATCCGCAGGAAAGCCGGGTCCGAATCCGGGGCCCTGTACTTCTTCAGAAGTCGGGAGGTTAGTGGCCTTCACCACCGCTGGCGTGAGGAACAGCTCCTCCGCAGGCTCTACCAAAATGGGCACTAGTGGCAGTAGAGGGCGAGACAAATGCTTCTTGTGAAGCGACTCAAATATCACGGACGTCGTGGGTGTTGGAGCAGTCACCGTGATTCCCAATTGCGCCACCCCCCTCAGGAGAACATCCTGGAACGTGCTGATGTCGTCCACCGGAGACACTCTTGTCCCCGGGGATTCCGACAAGGTCAGAGAATAGGTTCTGGTGCTGGAGGAGTCCGTGCGGGACCTAGATTCCCGCCTCCTATGGCGACATCTTGACCTGGTGGAGGATCTACGTTGACTCCTCGATCTCCCTCTCCGTCCGGAGCGTGATCGTGACTTCCTCGGCTTTGGTCGATCCGCCGGTTCTACCGGGGCGGGCGACTTCGGCTTGGCGGGGCCTTTGGCTTAGGAGTCCCCTTGGGAGGGGTCGGAAGCCTGGGCAGCGAGGCTGACCTCGGAGGGACAGGGGGCGGCTTGTCTGCCGGTAGCTGAGGTCGAGGCATAGTGTGAGGCAGTGGTGGTAGAGGAGGAGCAGTAGAGTCCCTCGCAGGGAGTCCCCTCGGTAATGGAGGCGGGCGTGTAACCGGCCTCTGTGACTGCCACCAAACCCGGTGATCCGCCTTCCTTTCCAGCCTGGGACGTAGGAGAACCTCCCATGGCGCCAGATCTTCTCTGTCTCTTCGGCGTCGAAGAACGGCGACCTCCGGCGCCTAGACGTCGAGGATCCCCTCGACGACGATCTTCTCCTTTTCGCCGACGGCAAAGTCGCCCAGACGGCGAGCGCCGACGCCGGGCCTTTCGACGTCGATGTCGACTCAGACGACGACGAAATCGTCACAGGAGACTTCGACGGCGGTCTGTTCAGTTCCTTAGACGTCGCTTCGACCCAGAGCCCTGGGGAGACGGTAAACAGACTGTAGTCATCCCTCTCGACGTCGTAGTCGGTGCAATCGACCCAGACGGAGAATGGTGACGCTTGCTGGTCTTCCTGCCCCTGGGGAGCCCCCCAGAGGCCTCAGCACAGGCAGAGGAAGCCCCTCCAGACCCACCTTGCGCCTTCAGCCTTCTTTCCACAAGGCCCTGAAGACTGATCTTTCTGTCCTTCAGGGTCCTGCCAGAGAAGCCCTGACAAATCACACTCCTCTGGGACACGGGAAGAGGGAAAGCAGAGGATACACACCTCATGGGGATCGGATTTGGCCTTCTTCCTGGAGCACTCCGGGCATTTGTCAAATAATGCAGGCATATATGACATCAAAAGAGTGCAAAAAAACAAGAAGAAAGGCACCAAAGTACTTAGAAAGCACTCAACTTGACAAAAAAGTGAACAAAATCACCAATAAACCCTTGAAAAGGGAGAGCTCAATGTTCCAGGGTCCTGCTTGCAGGAGCCGGAAAAAAGAACTGAAAGTAAAAGGGACCTGCAGTACATTCTGGGATACTGTGAAGTTCTGGAAAGTTCTCTTTAAGGCACAGTATCCTGTTCTGAGCCACATAATGGCGGCCTATGGGGCTTGTCTGTCCAGGTCTTCCTCTCTATCATTCCAGAGGGGTTTTTTGCTGTTGAGCCAAGGGAAATCTGGACAGGCTTTGCGGTTTGTGGATTTTTTGGTGGAATTTCTAGTTGAAGTACTGGACAGTGTAGCCTGTTTTATAGGCTGCATTATCGGTCTTTAATTCTCTCTTAAGTGTCTGTGCAGTTCTGCATTTTTCGACACAGATTATTTTTGATTGCTCCGGGGTTCACGCACATGGGCGGGACTATTCACTAGATTATGACTATACACAGATTCCCCTACTAAAAGTCCACATTTGTAAAGCGCACAATCACCCGTAAGGGTCTCTAGGCGCTGGGGGGCCGTCGGGAAGATTAAGCGAGCTATTGCCCAGAGTCACATGGTGCTGGGCTAACCTGCCGCCGGAGCCGGGGATCGAACCGTGGTCCCCAGATTCCAGCGTCAGTCGCCCTGGCCGCGGCGCCACAGAAGGCGTAGTTGTCTTCCTCGGAGCCGAGCTCGAAGTCTGGCTTTAAGAGGGAGCGCTTGGTTTCGACTGGGCCCCTTGGGCGGAGTGCTGACCTTCGCCTTTGGCTTGGGCAGTGTATAAGGTGCAGGGGAAATAATAGCCTCATCTCTCAGAACGTGAGGGGTATTGAGGAAAAGGTTAGACATGTTTCATAGTCTTTTCCTTGTTTTCTGCCATATTACTGCCTTAATAGGGTCAGAGAAATGAAGTATGATCTTGGATGATCCAAAAAAGTAAAATCTGAAGAAACTGAGCAGAGCTCAGGGAGACTCCCTTCACACACGACGTGCGGTGAAAATCTGAGGAGAACTGGCTCTGCAGAGAGGGTTCTAGAAGGTGCTGATAGCGGATTGGTTGTGACCAAAGGTTTGGTTCTTTTAGCATATTTATGTAGATATTTCAAAAAGGGGGTGGTGATGGACAGAGTATCTGAGTTAATCAGAACACTCCTACCCAGTTAACAGATCAGGGCTTGATCCATTACCGTTTTTTAGCTCACTGCACCATCCCAGTTCAGAACCTGGCTATATGCAAATGAGTCTGTCCCTGGCCCAGTGCATCATGGGAACAGGGCAGACCAAACTACCAAGCCAATTCTTCACTGGAAAGGAAACGAGCTTCCGGGGACCGGTTTCTGGCATTACAGCCGTCTTCGGCCCGGCTTGCTTGAATCCTGATGGTGCAGTGAGCAAGGGACTCATGTCTGAGCATACCCTTCCACACTTGGCCACACGTGGCCATCGGGATTCAAGCAAGCCGGGCCGACGACGGCTGAAATGCCAGAAACCGGTCCCCGGAAGCTTGTTTCCTTCCCAGTGTAAGAATTGGCTTGGTAGTTTGGTTTGCCCTGTTCCCATCATGCACTGGGACAGGAACAGACTAATTTGCATATAGCCAGGTTCTGAACTGGGATGGTGCAGTAAGCTAAAAAACGGTGTTGGATCTAGCCCTGATCTCTTGACTGGGTGAGAGTATTCTGCTTAATTCAGAAACTCTGTCCATCACCACCTCTTGTTGTTAAATATTTATGTAGATAGGCTACTAAGATCTAGGCCTCAGGCCTTTTCTTTTGGACCTACTACTGTTATTTACCTTTGGCACTGCTTTTTTATTTACCGTGGGACTCCCGCCTCGGCGACGGGGAAGGATTCAGGCATGTGAATCTATGAAAGATACCCCAATATTGGATAAGTGGAACAAATTGAGGGAAGGACAAAATGTGCTTTTTTAGGGGAAATGTGACTGGCCATTCAACAACGAAATTGGGAGAAAATTTGTGGGGGACAGTTCTCAACAAAAAGAGGAAGAAGCAGAGGACACACTCGCTCAAGGATAAACCGACAAATGACTGGACCAAGGTCCTTCAGTGTCCCAATGAAATAGCCATAAGGGCGTGCTTTCGATTGGCTCCACTTCACATCCTCCACAGGTCATATGCCTCGAGAATGTCGCAGGTCTGTATTAAAGGTAGGGGCTTCGATGTATGTGCCAGGGGATGTGGCGAGAGGGGGTTCTTTCATATATTGTGGTCCTGCCCAAGTATTCAGAAGTATTGGAAGGGCGTCACCCGTGTGATGGAGGATGTGCTGGGTTCACGGGACCCGCTAGAGTCCAGATGGCATATCCTCGGCGTCACAGGAGAGATCACGTGCCCAGTAATCCTAGCTGAGGGTGCGGTGGGAGAAACGCCAAGAGGAACATTGCACACGAATGGGGGGCTGCAGAGCCACCGGCGGTGGTTGCATGGCCCTGCGAAATGGACTGGTGTCAATGCAGAATAGGTGGTGTATCAAAGCCGTGGATGCCCCCCGCAAACGGGAGAAAATATGGGGCCGTGGACATTGTACAGGGGTCCGTGATGGGTGTCATGAATGGCAAGGAATGGGTTTGCCGGGAGGGTTTAGGGATGTATTCTAGAGGGTAGCGTGCGGCATTGCCTACACAAACTGTATTCTGCGTTCTATAATGCCTGGCATTTGCCATGTCTTTTACATGCTTTGTATTGATATATTGAGATTTGCTTGTATCTGAAGCTTGCTTTTGTCTTAATAAAACGACTTAAAAAAAGAAAAGAATAAGCAGACAAGATGCGACAAACGAATCAACAGATACCAAAAAAGTCGGGACAAGGAGTATGAAACTAAAGAGGTCTTCGAGCATTCCTCACAGAACTTTAGGTGATTAACTGATCACAAAACCCTCTAATAAAGAAATTAAACTATTAAAACGTGGTTTCAAATTTTGCCCCACAAACTTGATGGATCTAGCACAAACCAGGATCGATCTCTACAAATATATTCGCAAATTAAAACTTGCAAAAATTCTCAGAAAATTCAAAGATGGCTGAATACACAAAGAAAGTCAAAAACATACAATGGACTTAACAGCAAAGGACTCAAGTGATTTTTTTTAACACTTGTTGAGTTGGAAAAAGACACAGAAGCACAGACCACAAATTTGGACATGTTCTGCCCACAATTGGGTGTCGGCACAAGCGGCAAGAAAGTAAAATTTCACTATCTGCAATTACCGCCTGTAAATAAAATTGACATCTTCAATGAGGCAGTAATCAAAGACCTATATCGAATGAAAAAGACAAAATATACAGATAATTTAACATTCAAACAACGTGGGGTCTTAGTGGATCTCAAAAAAGACGATAGCATTGAAAACAAAATGGCTAACAAGGGTGGAAACAGTCATGGATAAGGATTTCTACATGAGAAGTCCACACAGAGTTGAGGAACACGGAAAATTATGAGAAACTGAAAGAATAAAACACCAAAATATAAGAGAACTATACAACAAACTTTCAGAATGGATGAATTATAACCTACTAGATGATGATGATGAACTCAAATATCAGACTATGGAACACCCAATAACAGCACTGATATTTCTTGCCTAAAATTCACAAGCATCTGACTAGACCACCAGGGAGACCAATCATCTCTGCAAAAGGAACTCTGTTGGAACCTATTGCCAACTATGTGGATGAGTATTTGTTACCGTACGAACAAAATCTATCATATTTGAAGGATACGAGTGACCTTTTGTGAATTCTATGAGAAATACCTTGGCTTGATACATACTAGTCACAATGGATGTGATCTCATTGTACACCAACATTGAGAATGATATCGGATTGACAGCGTGCGAATACTTTATACGGGAACGCAATATCCAATATGCCCATCACAACAACATGGTTCTAGAAATCATTTTATTATGTCTGACCCAAAACTGATTTTTGTTTGGGGAAGAACTATACCGTCAAGTTAAAGGAACCGCTATGGGTTTTTCTTTTAGCCCAAGCTAAGCATATCTGACAATGGGATGGTGGGAACAAAAACTGGCATGGCATACCAACGACAAATATGTGAACAAAACCATAATGTGGTTGAGGTACATTGACTACCTCTTCATCATTTGGGTTGGCTCTGGTGAGGAATTTGATGGGAATTACAAAATTCTCAACAGCACAAGAGCTGTAATTTTCTTGGAAAGGGAAATCTATATCCATGACGAACTATATACCATGTTGCATCGATAAGCAACAGAAACTAATGCAAACCTCCATACAGGGAGTTTCCATCAACCAGATGTTCCCATGAGGCACAGGGTCAAGGCTGATTTGCATATGGCCATGTCTGCACTGGGGTGGTGTGGAATGCAAAAAAACGACTGATTTAGGCCCAGATCTCTGTACTGGGGTGAATGTATGACATTGTTGTGCATTCTGTCCATCAACTGTTTTTGCATTTGTCCCCCCGAGTGGGATGGGTATGCTCAGACGTGAGTCCCATGCTCTCCACACCACTGGAGTCAAGCTATCCTGGCTGATAGCCAGAAACCGGTCCTAGGATGCTTGATTCCGGTCCAGGAAAGCCATGGCTTGGCAGTTCGGGCTGGACTGTTCCCATGAGGCACCGGGTCAAGGCTGATTTGCATATGGCCATGTCTGATCTGGGGTGGTGTGGAGTGCAAAAAAAGGATGGATTTAGGCCCAGATCTCTGTACTGGGGTGAATGTATGATATTGTTCTGCATACTGCCCATGGCCATATGCAAATCAGTCTGACCCTGTGCCTCAGGGGAACAGTCCAGCCCGAACTGCCAAGCCATGTCTTCCCTGGACCGGAAACCAGCATCCTGGGACCGATTTCTGGCCAATCAGCAGTCATGCGGCACAGGGTCAGACTGATTTGCATAAACTGTCTGAACTGGGGTGGCGGAGTGCGCCAAAGAATGATGGATTAAACCCAGATCAGGTACCTGAAGGGGTGGGGAGGGGGAGGGTGCTTGCAATGTTCAACACTCCGTCCATCATCCCCTTTGGTTTTGCTTTGTTTGCCTTAAGTTGGCTGGGTATGCCCAGACGTCGGTCCCTTGCTCACTTTGCCACTGGATTCAAGCTAGCCTGGCTGATTAGCCAGAAACCGGTCCCAGGATGCTTGTTTCTGGTCCAGGGAAGACCAGGCTTGGCAGTACGGGCTGGACTGTTCCAATGAGGCAAAGGGTCAGACTGATTTGCATATGGCCATGTCTGTACTGGGGTGGCGGAGTGAGCTAAAGAATGATGGATTAAACCCAGATCAGTTGACTGGGGGGTGAGTGCTTGCAATGTTCAACACTCCCTCCATCATCCCTTTTGGTTATGCATAGTATATACAGAGCCACACTGCCTGCCTCTGAAGAGGACCTGAACTCCTGATAACAGC
Organism: Lissotriton helveticus; assembly: GCF_964261635.1. NCBI lineage: Eukaryota > Metazoa > Chordata > Amphibia > Caudata > Salamandridae > Lissotriton > Lissotriton helveticus. The sequence continues at coordinate 188,128,486 of NC_136061.1, read as the reverse complement.
ATTTGTGTCCACCAAGAAAACACCAGGGACTCTGGTGCCCTCGGGATCTGTGATCCTTGACAACACTGCACCAGACACCTCCCGCATGTGTCTAGGTGGAGTTTGCCCCACAAGTGTACAGGGCTCAATGTAAACTCAAAGTGCTTTATTTATGGTAGTGTGGGCGAGCAGTCTTAGGCATAACAGAGGAGTGTAAGACATTGGTTATGCACACAGTGACCAATAATTGACACAGGATTCAAAAAGGAGATCCACAATAAAATTTTAGAAACATAAGCTTCTTTTAGGTTTTATTTTAAGGCCAAAATTGTACCTTGACTGCATTGTTTACCCACCAAATTGAATCTTCAATACCTTCGTGAGAGATATTCAGGTAATAGACTTCCTAAAATGAAAGGAATTAATAGTCCAATCTTTTGTGATAACCTAGCCCATCACCTTCAATAAAAAAGTCAAATCTACAATTTTACTTCATCCACACCTAGTGATCTCAGCAACACCTCTAGGATTGTACACTGCCTATGAAATAAATCAGACATTAAACAATCCTCTCTCAAGTAAGCCTTATTGAATTTACTATCACCACAGAAGTGCTTCAGCTCATCCAGTCTACTAAACCAGGATCTCCTAATGATCCTTGCCCTCCCTTCATTCTAAAGCGGATTCCTGTACCCGTAGCTCTACTTTTGACCATTATCTTTAACAACTGTGTGGAAGACCTCCATACTTCAACTTCTCAAAAAACCCAACTTGGACCCGGAAAACCCAGCCAACGACAGCCGCATTTCAAGACTGTCTTTTCCTGCGAAGATGGTTGAAAAAATTATGAACACTCAATCGACTCAAATAATCTAATCCAACCACATATTGGATCCAAGTCAATTTGGATTTCGAGCTGGACACCGCACTGACCAAAGCCACTGATTATTATTATTAAATTATTAAATGACATTTATAGAGCGCACTGACACCATGAGTTCCCTGGCGCTGTAGGACAGAGGAGAGATGCAGGCTGGGAGATTGCAGGAATTAGCAGGGTGGGGGGGAAGAGGAAGGTTTTGAGCTGCTTACTGAAATGAAGGAGGGAGCTGCTAGATTTAATGGTCAGAGGGAGGGGATTCCAGAACTTTGGGGCCAGGAGGGCAAACCTTCGTCCACCGAATTTATTGGTTCTGGTTTTGGGCACGACAAGTTTGTGAAGGTGGGAAGAGCGTAGGTTGCGAGTAGGGCGATAAGGATGGAGGAGTGAGGTTATGAAGGCGGGGCTGGTGCCATGAAGGGCTCCGAACGTGAGGCAGCCCACCTTGAAGGCCACTCTCTGCTCTATAGGCAGCCAGTGCAGTTTGTGCAGCAGTGGTTTGGCCGATTGCCATTTGGGGGATTTGTAAATGAGGCGGGCTGCTTGGTTCTGGACTACCTGTAGGCGGTAAAGGAATGATTTGGGAAGGCCGTGATAGAGGGAGTTAGAGAAATCCAGGCGGGAGAGCACTAGAGAGACGATCACTTGGATTAGAGCAGCAGGGGGGAGTAAGTGGCTGATTTTGCGGATCTTGCGGAGTTGGAAGAACAGGATGAAACCAGAGAGCCGACTTGGGATCGGAGGGAGAGTTCGGCGTCGATGGTCACGCCGAGGCTCTTTACAGTGTTTGCGGGGGTTGGTGGGGTGCCCAGTTCTGTGGGCCAGAAGTGGGCCCCCCAGACAGTAGGGCTGGAGCCCGGAAGAAGGAGCTCTGTTTTCCCAGGGTTCAATTTTAAATGGTTGGCGTTCATCCATTCCTGTATGTGGACCATGGCGGAGTGGAAATTGTCTACCGCGTACTGGGAGTTGAGGGGGAAGATGATCTGCAGATCGTCGGCATAGTTATATACTGTGATGTCCCAGTTATGTAGTGAGTGAAGTAGGGGCCGGAGGTAAAGGTTAAACAATTGGGGTGACAGGGAAGAGCCCTGGGGGACACCACATGTCGTGAGGGTTTTGGGCGCTGTGTAGGGGCCCTGCCGAACGGCCTGTGATCTTCCGGACAAGAATGATTGTATCCAGCTAAGGGCAAGGCCTTGGATGCCGGCCTGTTCGACACGGTGGAGCAGGATGTTGTGGTCCACCGTGTCGAACGCAGCCGATAGATCCAGGAGTATAAGGGCCTGGGGGATCCCTGCGCAGGCGTTCCCCCTCAGCGAGTCAAGGGCAGCCAAGATGACAGCCTCCGTAGAAAAGGTAGGCCGGAAGCCCGCCTGGTTGAGATTGATGAGTTCAGGAACACCTTGGATGAGGGAGGCACAACAGCTCTCACCCTTCTTATCAGCGGCCTACGATATGGTGGATCATTACACACTGATCCACCCCCTCAAACATCTGGGAAATAATAACAAAGCTCTTGCACCTTCGGGATCATTTGTGACAGGCATCGAACACTCCATGATGCTGGATAGTTTTACATCCAAACAGTTCTCCCTTCCTTGTGGGGCCCCACAGATACTCTCCAATTCCCTTACTCTTCAACATACACGTCACTGAATTAGCCTCCCTCATTAGGTCCTTTAGATTTTCATCCACTTCCTACACAAATTGTGCTGTCAGCCTCTAACAATGTTAACCACACAAGCCTCCAACTTCATAACAGTATGAGAACACTTGGCAGCTGGATGGGCTAACATTGCCTTAAACTAAATTCGGATATATCAGAGGTCACCCTCTTTGTAAATAACCCACAATTCTGGACCCCACCTGCTGGCCTTCAGAAAAAGAAGCACTCTTATCATTGGGTTTTAATTTACTAGTCAATTGTAACAGATCAGATTACATTTAGCTTGCTTCTAAAGCGTTTTAACAAAAATGCACTTGCGTCATTGAAAAACAAGGTCCCCAATGCTATTTTTGTAGACAAACTACTCCGGTAAAGGGGATACAAAAGTTACTTCACCAGAATACCTTTGCTTCTTCTATCAGTCTCTTCTCATCATCCACCTCTTCTGCCTTGACAGCAGAATCGTCAGACTGTGGCTTCTTCTTCTTCTGTTTTGGTGCCATAAAACCCTGAAGGAACTTCTTCACAACACTTGCCTGGAGCGAAATCACACAGTCTCCAAAATCTTTCAGGTTGTCTAGATTCCGGACCTACCATGAAAAATGCAACAATCAATCCTGGCAGCATGTGAAGTGATTAAATAGGTGGAAAGAAAAAACACAGAAAACATGAATTCCATTTTACTCCTTAAAGCACTTTAAACAAGCATTTGCAATGCAATAGGTCTCGCATTAGGAAAGTTTAGATATTGGTATTGTAAATGACAAATTTTTTATTTATGTGTTGGTTTTGAAAATAGCGAAATTAATAGCTTGGTCATTTACAATGCCAATAGTTTTAACTTTTGCAAATGTGACACCTATAGCATTTGTAATGCAATATGTATTGTATTTACGTGACTTAGATGTATTGATATTACAAATAACAATGGCTTTTAATTTTTTTTATAATTTATACTTAAATAAAAGTTATTGTAATTTATAATGGCAATTGCTTAAAACTTTTGTAAATAACTTTTGTGAAGATTATGTTCAGTGTCAAGTCAAAAGTAAGTTTATTATGACCATAGTCTTTAAACATGTGCAAAACGCAATATCACAAGCTTAAAATTCACATAAGAACGCTAAAACATTCTAAAATTGTTCCAATTTTGATTAAAAACTCTTGCATACCCTTATACTTGTACCAGCGCCAATAAAATTGCATTTAAACTAAAACTTGGCATTTACACTTAAGATCTATTCATTTCCCTTATTTGAGAATAGTTTCATCATTTAGAAATCATTTAAAATTCATACAGTCCTGCACCTTATTCCTGGTTTCTTAAATCATTCAATACTACTTTTATGTATTTCCCAAGTGCAATTGCAAAATCGATGGAGGGAAGTTCAGTTAATAAGACCACTGCCTGCGCCCTGGTCTCTATCGTATTTTAGAAACACAGGGCGCAGCCACCGTTTCCGCTGTTCCAGTAGAGTCAAGCAATCCAGTAGGATATGTAACTGGTCTCCTTTGCCTCCCAGATTACACCTGCAACACCCTTTCTGGTCTAACATTTTCAGTTTCAGATCTTTATTTGTTAACCATGGGTTAATTCTGATCCGCAGCCTTAATATCTCCTGCCTAAAGCCGCGGTTAGGCAGGGTGTCTAGGTAAGGGAACCAATTTTCATTTTCCCAAGCGCTTATGTGTGTTACTGATTTCTTTTTCGCTAGATATCCCATATCAATCAATCCTGATGTTTCCTTCCCCTTAAGTTTCAGCTCACTCCTAGTACAAAGTACTTGATGCGGTTCCTGGCTCACCTCTACCTTTAGCCTTTTACAGATTTGGGTCAGTCTTTCCCTACATGCTTTTGCCCACTTTAGCTCACTCTTTTGAATTTCATTCTTGCACCATTGTGCTACTTTTTGCCCGTCTGGGTCTTCAAGACGTTTCCAAAGTCTAATTATTGCCATTTGTATGTGTATCTCCCAGGACTTCGTGCCTATTTCTCTCCTTATGGCTTGTACCATAGATGATTGTGGGAGAGAAAGGAGACCTTTGAGGCATTTCCCCTCCACCAGGTCCCAGGCTCCCTTACCGCTCAAATAAAGGACCTCAGCTCCATACAGGACCTGGGGGGGATCATTGCCTCAAAGGCTCTTAACATTGGACGATGAGACATCTCTCCGTAGTCCCTATTGAACATTTTTATGCCACATATTGAAGAGTGTGCTTTTGCTTTTTGTGTTTCAATGTGCGTATCCCAATTTAGTCTCCTGTCAAACCATATACCTAGGTAGCGATATTCATTAACCGTCTCCAATTTAAGCTCGCCTAGGTACCAATTAAATTTACTTATTTTGTTCCCAAAACATAGGATCTTTGTTTTGTCTAGGTTGACAGTTAGAAATTTGCTAGGACAGTATCTGTTAAATACATTAAGCTTTCTTTGGAGGCCTCTCTCAGTCTGGTCTACTATTACCAGGTCGTCAGCATATAGTAAGCAGGGCACCTTGTTTGCATCCATTCTGTGGCTTGCACTCCCCTCAACTTCTAAGGAGGCCGGGAGATCTGACAGGAATATAGAGAATAGTTGTGGGGCTAAAACACATCCCTGTCTTAGACCGTTATCTATGGGGATTTTTTGCGTCAATGATCCCACCGTATCCTTGATGACTTGCGCCCAGTTTCCCCTGTGTAGTTCCATTATTATAGTTAGAAGTTCACTGGGGATATTTAACTTCAATAGTCATTCCCATAGGCATACACGGTCGACTGAATCGAACGCTGCTCGGAAGTGAACGAAACAACAGCATAACTTGCCATTTTGTTCCGTTGACTTCTTTGCCAGTGTATTTTATTGTGATGAAAATCCAAGAACAGAAGTGAAACATTAACATCTTTTTGTGTAGGACTGAGGTGCTGTGGCAGAGCGGGGTTTGTGTCCCAGTAGTTGTATATGGGGAGGGGAGGATGTAGGACTGAGGTGCTTTGGCAGAGCGAGGTTTGTGTCCCAGTAGCGGTATAAGTGGCAGGGTGTAGAACTGAGGTGCTTTGGCAGAGCGGGGTTTGTGTCCCAGTAGTTGTATAAGGGGAGGGGGGATGTAGGGCTGAGGTGCTTTGGCAGAGCGGGGTTTGTGTCCCAGTAGTTGTATAAGTGGAGGGGAGGGGGGGATGTAGGACTGAGGTGCTTTGGTAGAGCGGGATTTGTGTCCCAGTAGCGGTAGAAGTGCAGGGCCGGGGGGGAGGAGGGGAGGGGTATAGGGCTGAAGTGCTTTTGAAGAGCAGGGTTTGAGTCCCAGTAGCGTTATAAGTTGAGGGGCGGCGTGGGGGGGTTTGGACTGTGGTGCTTTGGCAGAGCAGGGTTTGTGCCCTAGTAGCATTATAAGTGGAGAGGGGTTGGCCTAACGGCTAGGGCGCTCGACCTCGGACCTGGGGATCTGGGTTAGAGTCTCGGTAACGACGCCAAAAACCCCCTGTGATTCTGGGCAAATCACTTAATCTACCCGTGCCTAAAAAAAATGAAAGTGTGTCCTCATGTAACGTAACTGGTGCTATGTAAAGCGCTCCGATAACTGATTCGGTTCAAGTTCGCGCTATATAAAACTCTCTAAAAAAAAAAAATTTTAAAAAAGTGGAGGGAGGGGGGTGTAGCACTGAGGTGCTTTGGCAGAGCGGGGCTTATGTCCATGTAGCGGTATAAGTGGAGGGGTGTGGGGTGTAAGACTGAGGTGCTTTGTCAGAGCGGGGTTCGAGTCCCAGTAGCAGTATAAGTGGAGGGGCGGGGGGTAATAGGGCTGAGGTGCTTTTGAAGAGCAGGGTTTGAGTCCCAGTAGCGGTGTAAGTTGAGGGGCGGCGTGGGGTGGTTTGGACTGTGGTGATTTGGCGGGGTGTGTGTCCTAGTAGCGGTATAAGTGGAGGGGGGCTGTAGGATGGAGGTGCTTTGGCAGAGCGGGGTTTTTGTCCCAGTCTTTTAGAAAGGGAGGGGCGGAGGGTGTTGGACTGAGGTGCTTTGGCAGAGCGGGGTGTCCTAGTAGCGGTATAAATGGAGGGGTGGGGATGAGTGTAGGACTTAGGTGCTTTGGCAGAGCGGGGTTTGTGTCCCAGTAGCGGTATAAGTTGAGGGGCGGCGTGGTGGGGTTTGGACTGAGATGCTTTGGCAGAGCGGGGTTTGTGTACCAGTAGTTGTATAAGTGGAGGGGCGGGGGGGGGTGTAGAACTGAGGTGCTTAGGCAGAGCGGAGTTTGTGTCCCAGTAGTTGTATAAGTGGAGGGGGGAGTGGGGGGGGTGCTTTGGCAGATCAGGGTTTATGTCCAAGTAACAGTATAAGTGGAGGGCGGGGGTAGTAGCGGTATAAGTGGAGGGGGGGAGAGATGTAGGACTGAGGTGCTTTGGCAGAGCGGGATTTGTGTCCCAGTAGCGGTAGAAGTGGAGGGGTGGGGGTGAGTGTAGGACTGAGGTGCTTTGGTAGAGCGGGGTTTGTGTCCCAGTTGCGGTGTAAGTGGAGGTGCGGGGTGTAGAACTGAGGTGCTTTGGCAGAGCGGGGTTTGTATCCCAGTAGTTGTATAAGTGGAGGAGGGGGGGGTGTAGGACCAAGGTGCTCTGGCAGAGCGGGATTTGTCCCCCAGTAGCGGTATAAGTGGATTGGTAGGGGTGTAGAACTGAGGTGCTTTGGCAGAGCAGGGTGTGTGTCCTAGTTGCGGTATAAGTGGATGGGTGGGGGGTGTAGGACTGAGGTGCTTTGGCAGAGCGGGGTTTGTGTCCCAGTGGTTTGTGTCCCAGTAGTGGTATAAGTGGATGGGTGGGGGGTGTAGGACTGAGGTGCTTTGGCAGAGCGGGGTTTGTGTCCCAGTGGTTTGTGTCCCAGTAGTGGTATAAAGGATGGGTGGGGGGTGTAGGACTGAGGTGCTTTGTCAGAGTAGGGTTTGAGTCCCAGTAGCGGTATTAGTGGAGGGGAGGGGGGTGGAGGGGAGGGGGACGGAGGGTATAGGGCAGAGGTGCTTTTGAAGAGAGGGGTTTCAGTCCTAGTAGCGGTATAAGTGGAGGGGCGGCGTGGGGGAGGGGGGGTTTGGACTGTGGTGCTTTGGCAGAGCGGAGTTTGTGTCCTAGTAGCGGTGTAAGTGGAGGGGGGGGCTGTAGGATGGAGCTGCTTTGGCCGAGCGGGGTTTGTGTCCCAGCAGTAACGGCATAAGTGGAGGGGGGTGTAGGATTGAGGTGCTTTGGCTGAGCGGGGTTTTTGTCCCAGTCCTTTATAAATGGAGGGGCGGAGGGTGTTGGACTGAGGTGCTTTGGCAGAGCGGGGTGTCCTAGTAGCGGTATAAATGGAGGGGTGGGGTGTGAGTGTAGGAGTGAGGTGCTATCGCAGAGCGGGGTTTGTGTCCCAGTAGCGGTATAAGTGGGGGGTAGGGGGAGTGGGGGGGGGGGTTGGACTGTGGTGCTTTGGCAGAGCAGGGTTTGTGTCCCAGTGGCGGTATAAGTGGAGGGGGGGGCTATAGGATGGAGGTGCTTCGGCAGAGCAGGGTTTGTGTCCCAGTAGCAGACTAGCGGCATAAGCGTAGGGGAGTGTAGGATTGAGGGGCTTTGGCAGAGCGGGGTTTATGTCCCATAACGGTATAAGTGGGGGGGGGGGCTGTAGGATGGAGGGGGGGCTGTAGGATGGAGGGGGGGGCTGTAGGATGGAGGTGCTTCGGCAGAGCGGGATTTGTGTGTCCCAGAAGCGTAGGGTGACCAGAATTTTAAAGCGTATGGCAGGCTGGAAGTGCTTGGCAGCCTATAATAATGTAAATAGCTGCAAAAATAACTAGGCATTTAAAAGCTGAATAGACAGCAAAGCTTAAAACCACAGCGTTTATAATTGTTGTAAACTTAAGATTGTATTTTTACATTTGATTTATGATCTAGTGCATGCCCAGTGCACGGTGGCTTAATATCCTGTAATTGGTTTGGGCGAGAATAATAAAAATGTCTTTTCACCTTGTTTATCTACCCTCAGCTTACTTGCCATGGGCAGCACAATAAAAGTGCACAGTGTGCCTTTAATCTCCTTTTATCTTCTTACGGGCTTCCCTTGTGTTTAAAAATCCACAACCCGCAATCTGGTCTCTGAACATCCGGAGGTAATAAAGTGTTCATCCGGTTTAATACTATTGTTTCACATGGGTGATTGGCTGACTGCAAAGTAAAATTTCCCGACCATGGCGGGGTCAGCGCAGGAATACGGAGACCAGCAGCAGCTGATAGCAAAGGAGTGTTCGTGCATAATTTGGAGAAATAAAGCAGTCTCATTAAAAGCCCCAATTAATGTTCTTTCTCCTTGAAGCAGCCAGCATAGAAGTACTCTGGGAAACTAAAGAAAGCGGGTAATTAACAACCCGGTGCTATAAAGAAAGAAAAACGAGCATCACCCGAAGGCAGGCACTGAAAGCGATCGCTATTGTAAACAAGTAGTGCGCGCGCGCACATATGCTTCCAATTATCACGGCCCGTCTGGGCATGATAATTTGAAGCATATGTCAGGAAATGCGCGTAATAGACACTAATAGGCCAGGGGCGGAGCTATGCGCTCGCCTCTGGCCTATTGGTGTCTATTTTACTGAACAGCAAGCAGTGAAAGGCCAATAGCAGGCCCAAATAGAAACTCACACGCACAAGCGTGTGGAATTTGCAGGTCTATTTTTAAAACCCCTTCAAGAGGGCTCTCTTGCGAGCCCTAAAAATGCCTTGCAGTTCCACAATATGACAATCAAATAAGTTATGCTTGCCCAACAAGATGCCCAGAACATTAATGACTTCCAAAAGGAAAAAGTTCTAGACTTACCCAAGAAGCCTAAACTCCATAGGATTTCTTAAAGTCCTTTCAACCAAATCACAGCCACATGGCATTGTAGTATATTACGACTTTGCATTTACCCAGATTTTACTATACTCTCCACCCTTCTATTGGAATCATTCAGTGCGGATGTTTTGTCAAGTCCATTATCCAATTAACTTGATATCATTTGAAACTACACTGCGTGCATAAAAGCCCCATTAGAAATGCACATCTAATGTTATCAACGTGAATTCGCTGTGGCACATGACCAGGTTTGAAAGAAGTGGACAAGATAAGATTCACTATTGGGACCTTCTATTGCAACACCCACTTCCTTCAGCAACAGACCACTGGCTAGCCAAAAATAAAAGTCCAGGAAAACCATCTTCATGGAGCTTCAGGAGTAGACTCCGCATTTATATCCAGCATAAGAGGGATGCAAAAATCTATTCTGATAGGAGTATTTGGCTTTTATTACAGAATAACAAATCAGCTAGGTTTGCAAGCAGGATTGCATCATTCCACTAGCCCTGCTCTCCAATAGACCGTGTTATATTTACTCCTGAACACAAGAAACTATTTTGCAAGTTTGGAAAAGGTGGTTTCAAGTTCATAACGTATATACTTCAGAATAACTTCTATACACTGTGCAATATCAAAAAGGTAGGAGTTTCAATAGGAGTAGCAAACATACTTCTGCCATTCTTTTCTAAACCCTAAAGATTAAGCTGGGGTGTCCTGCAAAGTTCCTCTCTGTCACTTCTGCTGGTTACAATATAAACGCAACTGCTGATAGATCTACTTAAACACTTGGGAATATAACACTAGAGATACGCTGATGGCACTGCTTACTTTCAGTTTCAAAAGATAGCCTCCATCTGGATAGACGCGGACTTTTAGCTCAAACGTAGATTCTGGAAGGGTCTTAGGATGTCAGAACAAAGCACAACCCTGAAATCCCAATGCCTGTTCTGGGAGTAAGGACCTTCCCCATAGTACCTCAAATACCACTCTTGCCTTTTATTAATCTTAACTTGCAAACACCAATAGTTACTGTTTATGTGCAATGTTGGCAGGATTTTAGCAACTGATCCGACAAGTATCTCTGAAAAACTAATAAAAAGGCTAGTTTGTTCAAATTTCTGTAACCAAACAAATTAACATTTGTTGTCAAAGATTAAAATAAGAAGCACAACTGTCACAAATAGAAATTAACACACATACAAGGCATGGAAGTAAAAAACTGATTTCAGCATGGAGAAGTGTGGCTCACTGGTTAGAGGAGGTAGACCCTGAAGCAGAGGTCAGACCCGGGACCAGGGTTCAATTCCCGACGCGGCAGGGTCTTGAGCCCAAATATCCACGGACTCGATAATTCTCGTTTCGGTGCCTACTCGAATCACGGGTTCACACTCTGCAGCTCTGGGCATCAGCCTGCTTAATCTCTACTACGGCCCCCCCGCGGCGGGATGCCTGGCTTTCACCTTGGGGATGCCCAGTACGGGTATCTCACAGGGAAAAAGCCAGGACGGGTTCCCAAGGCAAGCGCCGAGATGCCTACGGGTAATCGAGCGCTATACAAGAACGCATAATAATAATAGAAGCTAACCAATTACTTTTCTTATTTAGATACTCTCCACTGTATGTCATTCAAGTATCCAAGAGCAGGGTTGTTTTTTTGTTTAAATAACAAAGGAACAGCACTTGCATTGTTTAACATTTTTTATACAATGAGATTAATAACTAGCTTGCATGAATATAAATGATTTAATGAAATAGTTACCTTCGGTAACGTCTTAGCTGGTAGAGACTATTTAGCCGCAGATTCCCTACCTTAGAAAGATCCTGAGGCATCAGACTGAATCTGGACATTTTTTGGGGAACAGTACCCGTGCTCACCGGTAGGTGGCGCCGACCGGATCCGGATAGCATAGTTAACACCAGATGTGACTAGTGCGGTGCCTACATAAACACCACCAAAGCATGCTGAAATCAGTTTTTTAGCGACTTTCCACATCAGTAGCACAGATCCACAAACAGACCACTGGTGTGGAAAACTAGGGCTCTGAAAGGAGAACAGCCCTGTCTCTAGAAATCCATTTGCAGAGCCTGGCAGATATCCGGGACTCGGCGCGAAAAAGCAGTGGTCGCAGCCTTGGTGGAATGAGGGCAAAAGTCATCAAAGGGTTGCTTCTTGACAAATGAGTAACATTTTAATGCAGAGCAAGATCCATTGTGAAACGATCAGCTTCTGCACTGCCTTTCCCTTCTTCGTTCCTACATATCCCAAGAAACATTGGTCGCCCAGCCAGTTTTGTGCGGTTAAGGTAGAACACTATTTGGTCCAGTCGGTAAAGTCACTACTATTTTTTAGAGGGATGAGACGAGCATAAAAAGTAGGCACAGTGATGGACTGGTCTACATGAGAGTGACAACTTTCGGTAGAAAGGAAGCTCTAGTTCGTAGAACCAGCTAATCTAGGAAGACGTTCAGTTATGGAGGCCTGGGTGACAGACTGAAGCCCACAGCCTGTTTTTCTGCACAGTTTGTAGATGTCCCAGGATGCTGGTTTCTGGCCCAGGGAAGACATGGCTTGGCAATTCGGGCTGGACTGTTCCCATGAGGCATTGCGTCGAAACTGATTTGCATATAGCGGTGTCTGAACAGGTGTGGCGAAGTGAGCTAAAGAACGATGATGGATTCAACCCAGATCTGAGACTGTGGGAGAGTGTCTGAAAAGTTTCAGCGCTCCGTCCATCTCCTCCTTGTGTTTGCTTTCTGCACATCATGCCACATACTTGCCCCAATGGCAAGCGTATACAGTTTTGGTGGAGGGATGCTTTGCTGCCAGATCAGTGTCTTTGGGCGAAAGGTCGAAAGCTGTCAACTGTCACCGCACAATATCCACGCAAGGCATTGACCGGTTCGGGCGGAAAACCTTTCCCTTCTGCAGCGACAGAGAATACTTAGGAGGCAGTCTGATCAGAGAACCGACGGCAATGTTCAACAGCTTGGGATACCAAACTGAGAAGAAAAGCATCTTGGAGTGAAAGCTGCCTTAGAAACTCGAGCGCACAGAACTAGACATTATGTGTCTGTCGGTGGTAAACAGATCTAACCAAGGCTCCACCCACTGCTGAAAGAGACCTTGCACCACCTTCGGATGGAGATGCCACTTGTGGTCTGCTAGACGTCTTCAGCTGAGTTTGTCCACCCTGGCGTTCTAAGAGCCTACCAGGATATGCCCTGACGTTCCAGCCATGCCGAGACACATAGCCTCTTAACAGAGGGCCCACGGCTCCACCCTGTTGGTTGCAGTACCACATGGCAATGGTGTTGTCCTTGAACACCTGCACCAGCCTTCCTTTGATGGGGGGCAGAAAGGCTTTTAAAGTTAGTCAGATTGCCCGGATCTCCAGAAGCTTGATGTAGATACCCAATTCTGCCGGGAACCAGAGGCCTCTGATCTCCACATCTCCCAGATGGCCACCTCACCCCACGAGTGACGCATTGGTCACAACTGTCAGAACTGGTTGGGGGAAGGTAGAGATGTCTGCCACTGACCGAACTGCAGTTTGTTAACCACCACTGCAGATCTTTCGCAGTTTCCTCTGAGTCCTGAACCATGTTGGAGAGATTCCCTGATGCTGCGCCCACTGGAACGTCAAGTCCCATTGCAGAGCCTGCAAATGCCGGCATACAAAAGGGGATGATGGACGGAGCGTTTGAGCAAATCAAACACACCCCCAGTCAACTGATCTGGGTTTAATCCATCACCATTCTTTAGCTCACTCCGCCACCCAGTTCAGACATGGCCATATGCAAATCAGTCTGACCCTGTACCTCATGGTAACAATCCAGTCCGAACTGCCAAAGCCATGTCTTCCCTGGACCAGAAACAAGCATCCTGGGACTGGTTTCTGGCATTTCAGCAGTCATCAGGCATGTGGTCGAGGACACAGTACCCACAAACCGGATGCAGGGGTGGACTGGCCCAACCTTTGGCTGCCTGACCCTCGGATCTGAGAGTATCCAATTCTCGGCCATGCAGAGGCTGGGAAGCTTGTGCGAGACGGTGGCTGGGAAGGTATAGATGTAGTTTGAAGCCTCTTCCGTGGTCACAAAAAGAGTAGAGACTGATTAGGGGCGGCGAGGGGCCATGGAAAGGCTCAAAGGTTTGTCCATTGCCTAGCTGTTCTTAAAGCGCTCCAGCATTGAACCCGCCTGGTCTCCAACAAGACGGGAGCCAAAGGACATGTCCATAAGAGATGCTTGCAAATCCCCTGAGAAATCTGGTTGTCCTCAGCCTTAGTGGCGCCATAAGGCAACAAAACTGCTCTGCCCAGCGATTCAGTGGTATCCAGTCCACATCTGATCATGAACTTCGCTGCATCTCTCCCGTTGGCAACAGCCTGGGAGAGTATAGTCCGGGCATCCTCCAGTACCCATGGGCAGTATCTGCACACCCACATTCAAAACAGCATGGGTTTAAGAGCCCAAAAGACACTAGGTGTTCACGGACCGCAGTGCCAGGCTAATGTTAGAAAACATCTTCCCCAAGGTGTCCTGCCTCTTTGATTGCCTATCTGGTGGGGTGGTAGGGAATGAGCCAGGATTTACATGGGCGGTTGCGGCTTGGATCATCAAGCTTTCTGGGGGTAGGGTGTTGTGTGAGATACTTGGCCCCACCCACCTACCCCAAATGCCCTGTCCACACGAACCCCTGTGCTGGGCTTGGACCAAGCCCAAGCAGGATGTCATTAAGCGCTTCAATGCAAGGGAGAAGCAGTACTGAGGGGAGCCACACTCCAGACTGAAGCACCTTCATCAAAGAGGTTAGTTTCGACCGTCACAGAAGGCAGGCTAAGGTCCAGGACCTCAGCTCCATTCCTCACCACCAGTGCAAAAGACACTCCCTCCTCTATAGCCACAACAGGGGGAGAAAGCAGGCCAGTATCAGGAGAAGTGTCCAGTTCACTGGCTTCCGCTGAGTCCCACACTAATCCATGTTTGGGTATCCAGCGACCTCTGGGGTGGGGACCCCAGAGTCCTATCCCATAGGAAAAGGGCTCAGGCTCCGGCCTGGAAGGCATGGCTCCAGTAGGCATCGAAAGCCCCCCCCCCCCTTTGCTGCTTGTCAGTGGTAAGGATCAAAATGGGGAAAGTGCTGCTGGGGGGCGCCGGTATCAGGACCTGCGCCAGTCCAGATTGATCCATGAGCCCAAAGGGGCCAAATTGGTGCAAGAGCCCTGGCATGGAACCAGTTGGGCCTCCTCCCAAACCCACTGGGGCCCTAAGGTGCACTTGGTGTAACAGGCCCCATAAAACTCGGAGTTAAGCCGGGGGTTACTCCGACTCCCAGAAACTTGGGGAGGTGCGAAGGCGCTGCAATCTCTGCAGGTCTTCGCATCATGGTCTCATTCGAAGCACCAGATGAAACAAGGAGCATGTCCGTTGCGAACACCAGTAGATGACAGGCGCCGCAGCCTTTGAAGCTGGGTCTTACTAGTGGACATTTAGGAGACTACCCAAAAAAACTTAGTTAAAACAGTGAAATCACAGTCAAAAAGACTGAAGATTTAGCTCTCTCCGGATCGGAGCTAGCTGGCGGTGAAAGAACTGATGTCAGCCCTCCTGGTGTGGCACCTATTTACGCACTGTGCACGTCACATCTGGCGCAGACTACGCCACTCAGAGCAGATAGATGCCACAAACCAGCAGACAGGGGTACTGTTCATGAAAGAAATTCCAGATCCAGTTTGATGCCTTGGGATAATTCCAACGCTGAACAAGCTAAAAGGACCATTTAAGCTGCATATAGAACAAGCATTTGCAATGCAATAGGTCTCGCATTAGGAAAGTTTGAGCTATTGGTATTGTAAGTGACAGTTTTTATTTATGTTTTGTTTTTGAAAATAGCAAAATTAATAGCGTTGTCATTTACAATGCCAATAGTTATAACTTTTGCAAATGTGACACCTATAGCATTTGTAATGCAATGTGTGTTGTATTTACGTGACAGATGTATTGCTATAACGGCTTTTAATTTTTTTCAATAATTAATACCTAAATAAAAGTTATTGTGATTTATAATGGCAATAGTTTAAACTTTAGTAAATAACGTTTGTGAAGATTATGTTAAGTGTATTTTATTGTGACGAAAATCCAATAACAGAAGTGAAATATGAACATTTTTGTTACATTTGTAATAAAGCTTGAAACATTGAGAGAACATATTTGAACCAGTTGTTAAATGGTTGCACAGAGTGATGCTGTGGTGGCAAACGAGTGATGCTGTGGTGGCAAACGAGTGATGCTGTGGTGGCAAACGAGTGATGCTGTGGTGGCAAACTAGTGATGCTGTGGTGGCAAACTAGTGATGCTGTGGTAGCGCATAGTGATGTTCTGGTGCCCCCAAGTGATGCTGTGGTGGTGCAGAGTGATGCTGTATGCTATGCTATGTTTTGTTTTGCTATGCTATGCTTTGTTGTGTTTTGCTATGTTTTGCTATGCTATGTTGTGCTGTGTTTTGCAATGCTACGTTGTGTTGTGCTGTGTTTTGCAATGCTACGTTGTGTTGTGCTGTGTTTTGCAATGCTACGTTGTGTTGTGCTGTGTTTTGCAATGCTAGGTTGTGTTGTGCTGTGTTTTGCAATGCTAGGTTGTGTTGTGTTTTGCTGTGTTGTGCTGTGTTTTGCTATGTTTTGCAATGCTATGTTTTGCAATGCTATGTTTTGCAATGCTATGTTTTGCAATGCTATGTTTTGCAATGCTATGTTTTGCAATGCTATGTTTTGCAATGCTATGTTTTGCAATGCTATGTTTTGCAATGCTATGTTTTGCAATGCTATGTTTTGCAATGCCATGCATTTTTTGGGGGGGCGAGTGAGGGTGTGAGGGTCCGAAGTAAATGGTGGCAGGGCAGACATAATAAGACAGAGAAACACAAATGTTAAGATAGCAGTGCTCGAAGGGGTTGTGAGAAGGTGGAAATGGGATTAAAGGAGAAAGGATGAAAAGTTAAGTAGGAAAGAGGCCAGAAAGGTGACAAAGGAGTGGAGTGTGTGGCGGAAACAGGGAAAAGCAGAAAAGAATGAAGATGTATCCGAGAGGGTGCAAGTAGGGTCACATGCGGGAGAAGGAAGCCCATGTTGCCGCCAGGCATATGTCCTGAATGGGTGTGTTAGCTAGGAAGGCTATTGTAGCTCCCTTTTTCCTGGTAGAGTGGGCACGTGTCCCCACTGCTAGTTCCTGTCCTGCCCGCTTGTGGCAAAACTGTATTGTTTGGGCGATCCATCACGCAATTGTTCCTTTAGTTAATGGTTTCCCATGAAACGGTTAGCGAAGGACACAAAGAACTGCTTTGTTTTCCGGTGTTCCTTCGTTCTCTCAATGTAGTGCATGACTGCCCTTCTGGCGTCTAGGGTGTGCAGAGCCCGTTCAGCCCTTGTGGCCGGTTTCTGGAAGAAACTTGGTATTTGTATAGTCTGGTTCATGTGGAATCTTGACACCACCTTTGGCATCAAGTGTGGGTCCATTCTCAATACCACCCTATCGTTTATCTGGATGTAGGGTTCTTGTAGCGTTAGCGCCTGTAGCTCGCTCACCCTGCGCAGTGAGGTGATTGCTACCAGAAAGGCTGTTTTCATGGTCAGCATTTCTACGGAGGCCTTGTGAATTGGTTCGAAGGGTTCTTTCATGATATGCAAAGTTTCGGCATTTTGCATTTTGGCGTGTTGCAAATAGGTCCACCGACTGTGTCCCCCACCTGTCGAACAGCCTCCTTGTTTCTTGTGCATTGAGCTCCCACTCGTGGGATGCCGATGTCTGTCTGCTGAGCCAATCTGCTTCTACATTGTCCTTCCCTGGTAGATGTATGGCTAGTAGGTCTATCTTGAGTGAGATGGCCCATATCGAAAGCGGGGCTGATTGTGTCCCACCCTGCTTGTTGATGTAGAACATCGCTGTTGTGTTGTCTGTCTGGATCAACACTCTCTGGTTGTACAGCTTGGTCTAGAATTTTTATAGCAAGGAAAACGGTCTTCAACTCTAGGTAATTGATGTGTCTGACCGCATCAATCAATCAAAGCATTTATATAGCGCACTACTCACCCGGAGGGTCTCAAGGCGCTAGGGGAGGGGGGGGTCCGCTACTGCTCAAACAGCCAGGTCTTCAGCTGCTTCCTGAAGGCAAGGTGGTCCTGGGTCAGGCGGAGGTGGGTCGGGAGGGAGTTCCAAGTCTTGGCGCCCAGGTAGGAGAAGGACCTTCCTCCTGTGGTGGCTCTTCGGATGCGGGGGACGGAGGCGAGGGCGTGGCCGGTCGATCGAAGCTGGCGTGTGGGGGCGTAGAAGTTGAGGCGGCTGTTGAGGTATCCTGGGCCTTGGTTGTGTAGGGCTTTGCGTGCGTGGGTGAGGAGACGGAAGGTGATTCTCTTGTTGACCGGGAGCCAGTGCAGATCTCTCAGGTGTCCGGAGATGTGGTTGCGTCTGGGGATGTCCAGGATGAGTCGTGCAGAGGCGTTCTGAATCCACTGGAGTCCCTTCTGGAGTTTGGCGGTGGTTCCGGCGTAGAGGGAGTTGCTGTAGTCCAGACAGCTGGTGACGAGGGCCTGGGTGACAGTCTTCCTGGTTTCGGTGGGGATCCACCAGAAGATCTTACGTAGCATGCGCAGGATGTTGAAGCACGACGAGGAGACGGCGTTGACTTGTCTGGTCATGGAGAGGGAGGAGTCCAGGATGAAGCCCAGGTTGCGTGCGTGGTCTGTTGGTTTGGGTGCGTTGCCCAGGGCGGGGGGCCACCAGGAGTCGTCCCAGGCGGAGGGTGAAGATCCCAGGATGAGGACTTCCGTCTTGTCCGAATTCAGTTTCAGGCGGCTGTTCATCATCCACTTGGCTACGTCTGCCATCCCTTCGTATAGGTTGGCTCTGGCGGTGGCGGGGTCGTTGGTGAGGGAGAGGATCAGCTGGGTGTCGTCGGCGTAGGAGATGATGTTGAGGTTGTGTTGGCGTGCGATGGCTGCGAGGGGGCTCATGTAGACGTTGAAGAGGGTTGGGCTGAGCGAGGAGCCTTGGGGAACGCCGCAGATGAATTCGGTGGCTTCTGATCTGAACGGGGGGAGGCGGACTCTCTGTGTCCTTCCAGCGAGGAACGAGATGATCCATTCCAGCGCCTTCTCCTGGATTCCGACGTTGCTGAGGCGCCGCACTAGGGTACGGTGGCAGACAATGTCGAAGGCCGCAGAGAGGTCTAGGAGGATGAGGGCCGCTGTTTCTCAGTTGTCGAGCAGGGCTCGGATGTCATCGGTGGCTGCGATCAGGGCAGTCTCGGTGCTGTGGTTGGCCCGGAAGCCAGACTGCGAGAGGTCGAGGGATCCGTTCGTCTCGAGGAAGGCGGCCAGCTGCTTGTTGACGGTCTTCTCGATGACTTTTGCAGGAAACGGGAGCAGCGAGATGGGGCGGTAGTTCTTGAGGTCGGTGGGGTCGGCTGATGGCTTCTTTAGTAGAGCGCCGAGTTCGGCGTGCTTCCAGCTCTCCGGGAAGGTAGCGGTGTTGAAGGAGGTGTTGATGAGGTCCCGCAGGTGGGGTGCGATGACAGGGTCGGCCTTGTTGAAGACGTGGTGAGGGCAGGGGTCGGTCGGAGATCCGGAGTGGATGGAGTTCATCGTGCGGATGGTGTCTTCGGTGCTGATCGGGGTCCAGGCGCGGAGGGTGGTGGTGGGGGGCGGTAGTTCAGTCGTGGTGTGCGTCGATTGAGTGCTGAAGCTGTTGTGTATGTCCGCGATCTTGTTGTGGAAGTAGGAGGCGAGGGAGTTGCAGAGGTCTTGCGAAGGGGTGATGTCGTTGTTTCCGGCGTTTGGGTTGGAGAGCTCTTTAACGATGTTGAAGAGTTCCTTGCTGTTGTGTGCGTTGTTGTCCAGTCGTTCCTTGAATGCAGTTTTCTTGGTGGCGTGGATCAGTTGGTGGTGTTTTCGGGTGGCGAGCTTGAGGGCAGTCATGTTGTTCGGTGTTGGGTCTCTGCGCCAGGTTTTTTCGAGTGCTCGGCAGTTCTTCTTGGAGCTCTTGAGTTCGTCGGTGAACCATGGGGCTTTCTTGCTGCCGGGTCTGCTAGGCGGGGTCTTCAGAGGGGCGAGGTCGTCTGCGCAGTTGCTGATCCACTTCGTGAGGTTGGTGGCCGCCTGGCTTGGGTTAGTTGCGCTGGTGTGAGGGTTCATGCTCAAATTCACGAGCTGGTCGGCTGTAATCTTGTTCCAGCTTCTGCGTGCCATCTGTTGTTGGTGGTGGTGGTGGCATCTGCTGGTGTCCACAGACCCCTCACTCTGAGTTTCTCAATGTGAGCTCCCCATCCTTTCTGAGATGCATCTGTGGTGATGGTCAGTGTTGGCATTGGTGGCATCAGAGGCTTCCCCCTTGTTATGTTCCCCATGTTCCACCATGCCATCTCTTTCTGCACTGAGTGCGTTACAACCACTAGATCCTCCCAACGACCTGTAGCTTGTGACCATTGCTCCTGTAGCCATTCCTGTATTGGTCTCATGTGTAGCTGTACATTTGGCACTAGGTGTATGCATGATGCCATCATGCCCATGATTTTGCTCGCTGTCCGAGCTTGCCTCTTCTGGAAGAGCTGTGTCTCCTTCACCAGTGCTACCGTTCTCTTCTCGCTCGGGAACACCTTGCTTTGTAAGGTGTCGATCTGTGCTCCCAGGAAGATTTTTATTTGTTCTGGTTCCATTGAGGATTTCCCCCAGTGGATGGAGAATCCCAGGTTCATCAGTGTGCTCGTCACTCTGTGCGTGCTGCTTGCACGTTCTGTATGAGCTTGCTTTTATTAGCCAGTCGTTCAGGTAAGGGTATAAGTGTATTCCCTCCCTTCGTAGGTGTGCTGCGACTGTTGCGAGACACTTTGTGAAGACCCTTGGTGCCGATTTGAGGCCGAACGCCAGGGTTGTGAACCGGTAGTGGTCATCTCCGATGATTAATCTGAGCAGATGCTTGTGCCCCCTGTTCATTAGGATGTGCAGGTAGGCATCCTTGAGGTCTATGGTGACCTTGAAGTCCCCGCCTTGCAATTGAGGAAGTACCTCTTGCAAGGAGGTCATTTTGAACTTTTGCATTCTTATGAATCGGTTTAAGAATCTTAGGTCCAGGATGGGTCTCATCGTTTCGTCTACCTTTGGTACCAGGAAGTATGTTGAGTACACACCCTTGTTCCTTTCTCTGTAAGGCACTGGTTCTATGGCCTGCTTTTGCAGGAGCTCTTTTGCTTCCTCTTGAAGGAGCTCTAGCTCTTTCCTTGCTAGAGCCCTTCTTTTCGGTTTTCTGCTTGTTGGTTTCCCTTCCAAATCTATGCAGTGCCCGAACTGTATGATGTGGAGTACCCATTTGTCTGAAGTTATTCTCTTCCACTCCTAGAAGAAGTGCTTTAGTCTTCCTCCCACTGGTCTTACATGCTCGCAGGTGTTCAATTCGCGCAACTCCTGTCCGTTGTGCTTGTGCTCCACCCTGGGAGTTTTTGCTTGGGTGGGCACATGGAGCTTGATTAAATCACTTAGAGGGGGGCTGTTGTCCCCCTCTCCTATTCTGTCCACGTCCATTCTCTCTCCCGCGAAAGGACTGGCCTCTTTGCTGGTACTGCCAGGACTGCTTTAGTTGCCTTTGCTGTGCCTGGGTGTCTGCCTGGTGGGCTTGATGGAACGCCTGGTGCGATGTTCCTGGCTGGTTTCCTCCCCTCCCCTCCCCTCCCATTAGGTCTTCGTGATGGGGTGCCTCTCTTAGTACCTCTGAACTGCAATGCCCCCATGGATCTTGCAGTCTCGTTATCCTTCTTCAGTTGGGTCAGCTTCTCATCTAGTGGGGCACCGAACAACGTCTCTCCGTTGAACGGGGTGTTCAGGATGCTGTGTTGCACTTCTGGCTTGAAGCCTGAAATCTTGAGCTAGGCTTGTCTCCTTTCCGTGATGCTCATCATCATGAGTCTGCTGGAGGAGTCTGCTCCGTCCAGGGCAGTTTGGAGGTACGAATTTGCCACATTCTTCCCCTCTTCGACAAGGTTTTCAGCTCTTTGCCTGAATTCCTGAGGCCTGTTCTTTATTAACTGGCCCAGCTCTTCCAGGATCTGGTACTGGTGCCTGTTGAGCAGCGCGTTGAAATTTGCCATGCGCCAGTGCACTGCGGCATTCCGTTCAATTCTTCTCCCCACGAGGTCCATTCTCCTGCTTTCTTTGTCTGGAGGTGGCCCTGAAGTAGTAGGCACATTGGCCCTCTTCCTTACCGTGGCCACGATGATGGAGTCTGCCGAGACCGAGCCCTGAATGTAGGGTGGGTCCTTGGAGGAATGTTTATACTTCGTAGCCCTGTGACGACGATCCTTTGAAAATCCATCGCTGGTCTGGTTGACCAGACTGGCCCTCGCTTCCCTGAAAAGGTGAAGTACCTCAGACCCTCCTGGTATGCTCCAGAAGCCCTTTGTGTATCCTGCGTGGGTTGCCTTTGCTTAGGCTTGTTGGCTCCGATCTTGAAGCCGACCCCTCCATCTGCGAGAACCTTTGTGGGACAGCTCCTCTCCAGCACCTGGTCGTCCTAGACGCCTCCTGGTCCACGTGGCTGCAACAACAAGCTTCACGACAGCACCGGATTGCTCCTCGACGACGTCTGGTTCCTTCCTGGTTCCACCCGTTCACTGGCTAGTGACCAAGACTCTGTCCCCTCTGCTTTCAGGTCTTCTTCATCCTCGATCCACCCTTGGATGCACCCGGACATCTTCCTCCTGGTCGCCTGCAGCATCTTTCTTCACAGGCTCCATAGACTTAAACGGCGAAACCCGACATCTTCACACCTATGCACCCGCTTCCTGTGGGTGAGGCAACGCGAGTACTTCGGTGCTCTCAAGGGTATTGACTCAAGTGTCTAGGTTTTTAGTTGTTTCCTTCTAGCTAGACCGGAAGTGCCCTAAATCTTCATTTACTTACCTTTTACGTTCCTATGGACTCTCGCGTGAGCGTACTGACTCTGCACGTGCCACATGTGGGCCTCCTACTCCTAACCTAAGGGTCAGATAGTGTAGCCCCAGCGATTCCCTAGGCCTTCTCCTTTCCCGAGTCGTGGTTCTTATACCACTTACTTAGTATATGGTTTGCTTCGCCACTAGGGCCTAACTGTAAATTGTGCTATTTAAAGTATTTGAGTATTTATTTATTTATTTATTTATTCAAAGTTTTATATAGCGTGAACAAGATCCTTACAGATATCAGAGCGCTTCACAATGACAGGGTAGGGGCAGTAGGAATGAACAGAGGTAATGGGAGCAATGTAGTAGTCACTAACATGCAAGGATAATAATAAAATACATAAAACATATCAATATACAGTCAGGTAAACAGGTAATATAACGGCACAAATCATTGATCCCATTACAGAGGTGTTCAGGTACACCTTGAGTGTGTGGAAGGCTTATACCAGTGTTTTAGTATAGAGAGCGCACTGAATGGGGGCATCGGGAGGGTGAATCAGTGACCCAATGTGTCTCATATATTGGTCGGTAGGAAGAAGGTAGCGTAGTAGTGTCACCATCAAGTAGAGGTATAGTGCCAAAGGACAAGGTGAGCATTGATACAAGGCAATGCAGAGTCTCTGATCCAGCACCTATAAGGTTCAGGAGATCTTGGCCAGAAGGATGGTTTTCACCTCTTTCTTGAAGAGTGCAGCGGAGGAGATACGCCTAGTTTCAGGCGGGAGCGCATTCCAGATCCTGGGTGCCATTCCTGAGAAGGAGCGCTTGTAGGTTCTCTCTTTCCTGAATCTACGGGGTTTCAGGAGTAGATTTTTTGAGCTTCTATTGGATCTCGAACCTCCTGATATGGACAACTTTTGAGCGAGGTAGTTGGGTGCATTGTGGTGCACGGCCGCGTGTGTCATAACTGCAATTTTTAGTTGTATTCTGGCTTCAAAAGGCAGCCATTTTAGGGACTTTAAATCTGGGGAAATATGCGAATGTTTTCTTGAGCCAGTAATAAGTCTTGCGGCAGCGTTCAGGGAGGCTCTTAAGGGTGCTGTTGTGGATAGCGGGAGTCCGCTGAGGGTCACAATTCCGTAGTCGATTCGAGGGATGACTAACGCTTGTACAGCAGTTTGGAAGTCTTCAGTAGGGAGGAAGGGTTTGATTTTCCTCAGTGTGTTGATTTGGAAATTAGCTGCTTTTGTGGCTTTGCTGACGTGTTGCTGCATGTTGAGCTTGGCGTCCAGTGTGATGCCTAGGGATTTCGCTGAGTCCACGATGGTGGGTTGGACATGGAGTGCGGTTAGGTTGTTGAGCCATGTTTGAGTGGTGGAAAGTTTCGCCGGGGGTGAGATGAGAAGGAACTCAGTTTTCAGAGCATTTAGTTTGAGGTGATTATCGGCTAGCCAGGATTGAGTGTTAATAAGCGTGGAATTCAGAGGTTTGATATCTTCCGGAGATTGAAGCTTTAGGTACAGTTGTGTGTCGTCGGCGTACATATGGAATTGGACATTAGAAGCTTGGAGCAAGGTGGCGAGCGGTTCCATGACGAGGTTGAACAATGTGGGGGAGAGGGAGGATCCTTGTGGAACACCTAGATCTGCAGGCACAGGTGACGATAGCACATTGTCGATCTTGAACTTCTGAGACCGGTTGTGTAGGAAGGACGAAAACCATTTGAGAACCGTTCCCGATAGACCCATTCTAGTGCTTAGCAGCTCCAGCAGGTTCTCATGTTTGACCGTGTCAAATGCTGACGAGAGGTCAAGAAGGATGAGGAGACAGGACTCATTGCGATCAAGAATTTGGAGGGAGTCATCAATTATGTGTGTCATAGCTGTTTCCGTGCTGTGTTTCGCTCGGAAGCCTGATTGATGAGAGTTGAGGAGGTCAAATTGGTCAATGTGTCTTGTTAGTTGGAGTTGGACACATTTCTCCAGCAGTTTGGCCAGGGTGGGGATATTGGTGATGGGCCGGTAATTGTTTAGGTCAGACGGATCACCTGTAGGTTTCTTGAGTATAGGCGTGACTTGCCCCACCTTGAGGGAGTCTGGAATGAGGCCTTGTTGCAGGGAGCAGTTGATGATTTTGGTCCAGAGAGGGAGGAGCAAGGGGATGAAGTCTTTTACAGCATTAGCAGGTAGAGGGTCTGTGAGGTGGTTAGAGGGCTTCAAGGTGCGGAGCAATTTGTGTATTGTTTCTTCCGAGTAGGTATCGAAGTACTGCCAGGAAGCCATGTTTTTAGGTTGAGTGTTAGCCATTCTTGTGTGGTTGGGGAATCGGCTTACATCCATGATGAGGTCATTTCTTATGTTGTCAGTCTTTAGCTTAAAGAAAGCAGAGAAGTCTTCACAGTGTGGGGAGTCGCTTGTTGTGCTATTTGATTGTAGGGGTTGTGCCTTTGTTTGGGTTTTGATTAGTTCGAAGAGTTTTCTTGGCCTGTTTTTTGCTTGGTCCAATTGGCGGCTGAAGAAGTCCAACTTTGTGCGCTTTATTTTCCTCAAGTAGGCATTTCTCTTGTTTTTAAGCCTTTTGAGGTGCAGTGCTGAGGGGTCCGCTTTCCAGGTGCGCTCTGCCATTCGCATCGAACGCCTGTCGTCATTGAGTCTGTCGTCATACCAGGGGTTAGAAGTTTTGGTGGAGACTCTTCAGTTGCAGTGGGGCGACTTCGTTGACTAATGTATTCATAGATTCAAGGTAGTGGTCAGTCAGTGATTGAACATCCGAGGCACCTGAAGGGGGAAGGAGGAGATTGCCGATGTGGGGAGGCAGAGTAGAGGGGTTGAGATTCTTCATGTCCCTTTTCCATGTTTTGGATTTGATTGGTTGAGCCGGGTTAGGTTTAACTTTTTCATTGATAAAGAAGGTGATAATGTGGTGATCTGACCAGTCGCAGGGTAGAATCGTCTCCAGTTGTGTAGAATTCTCTTTGGCAATGATGAGATCAAGTATCGCGCCTTTGTCGTGTGTTGGTCTATCGCATATTTGGGTGAGGTCAAGTGCATTAAGGAAAGTTTTGAGACTATTCACCACTGTGTCTTTCTGATCGTTCCAGTGGAGATTGAAGTCACCCAGGTAGACTTGGGTGGTCTGCCGACCGGCATTAGAAGTGATCATGTCCATGAGTTGTTGGGTGAATATGATGTTCTCACCAGGCGGGTGATAGATGAGATGTAGAGCACAAACTTGTTTGCCCTCGCTGGTGATGTCGAGGCAGAGGAGTTCACAGGAGGAGAGGGAGGGGGAGGTGACTTTAGTAACGGAGAGGTTGCTTTTAAAAATGCATGCAATTCCCCCGCCCGTCTTGTCTGAAGACCTGTCTAACCTAATGATGTGATAGTTGGGGGGGGGACTAGTATGTCCAAAATCGGGGTAGAGGCTTCAGTGAGCCAAGTTTCTGTTAGAAAGGCTAGGTCCAGATCCCTAGCTGAGACGAGATCTGCGATGTCGGAGGAGTGTCTCTGGGCCGATCTGCAGTTGAGTAGGATGCATTTGAGTTTGGGAGAGAGAGGGGTGGTCGAGCTTTCTAGAGTGAGGGGAACTTTTCTGAGGTTGTTCGGGACGGAACCTCTGTTGTTGAGTGTTGGGAGCCTCAGAGGGTTTGTAAGAATTGTGGGTATGGGAATGTGTGTGCTGGGTATGTGTTTTACCGGACCTGAGCCATAAGAGCGTAGGAGTGAGCATAGGTCGCGGTCCGACAGTGGGTTGAGGACACGGCGGGGGCGGTGGGAGTTGTTGCGAACGGGGATAGTCGCCCAGCGCGGATGTCGTTGGAGGCGAGGGTATGTAGGGCGGGTGCGTCCTTTGTAGGGTAGAGGGATGATGGGAGGTGGACTGGGCTGTGATGAGAGCAGGTCTTTGATTGCGCGGACATCTTTTTTGATTTGTAGAATATCCTCTTTGACTTGTTGGAGGGTGGGTAAAGTCTGGTCAGGGGGAGCATTGGGGATGGCGTAGGTGGTGGGAGCCATTGGTGAGTGGTTGTGTAGTGAGCTGGAAAGCGGGCAGGGAATCGAAGGGGGGGATATACTGGCGTTGTTGGAATGTTCTGCGGTGCGAATGGGTGGGATGGCATTCAAAGAGTGGGCGTCTTTGTGGGCGGGGGGTGTGAGTGAAGTAGGCTGTGATGCCGGTGGGTGGGAGGCATAGGTAGTGCCGCCAGTGGGAGAGGGTGCCGGTGAGTGGAAGAGTGAGTGAAGGCTGAAGACAGTGGGGGAGACCGGAGGGTAGTGAGGGCTGAGAATAGGAGGTGGGAGAGAGGGGGATGCTAAGGTAGGTGAGGTGGTATGTTCTGTGTGTGTTGTTGGGAGTGTGTGAGTGTCGTGGGTGGGAGTGGGGAGGGGGCTGGGGGGGGGAAGGTGTCCGCCGTGGGGGGTATGGGAGGGGGGGGTGGATAGGCTTCGAGTGGTGATGTTATCAGATGGTGGCGTGTTGTGGGTGAGAGTTGTTCTGTCAGGTGTGAGAGTGTCGCGGGTGGGAGTGGGGAGGGAGCTGGGGAGGGGGAGGCGTCTGTCGTGGGGGGGATGGGAGGTGGGGGTGGATAAACTCCGAGCGGTGGTGTGTTCAGGTGGCGTGTTGCGGGTGGGGGTTGTTATGTCAGGGAGGAGAGGGATAGGGGGGATGTGAGTGGGGGTAAAAGGGATCACGTTAGAGGGGCGGTTAGTATAAGAGGTGGCGACATTTGTGTCTGTCACAGCAGGTGGGCCATTTACTGGGGTGCTGGGGGGAGTCTGTCCTTGGGGAGTGTGGGGTGTTAACAGCAGGTGGGCTATTTACTGGGGTGCTGGGGGTAGAGGTGTTGTAGGTGGGGGCTGCGAAGTCAGGGGTGCTGGTGGAGATCAGGGTGGGGGTCCGCAGATTGGAGAGGTGCTCTTTGAACTTGGGGGAACAGGTTGTCTAGTAGTTCCAGGTTCTTGTCCGTGGATTGAATTAGCACAATCCCGTTGTTATAGATAGTAATGGTAGTCCTGCCAGGGAAGAGGTGGGAAGGTGTGATAGAGAGAGTTAGGCCATGAGTTGTTTTCCTGGTGGAGGAGACGGTAAGTAGGGTTAGGAACGCTTTTCTCCATTGGGCTCTGCGTGAGGTGTGGAAGATGATATCGGTATTCAGGGCTCCATTGCCCGGTGAGAAGTAGGTGTCTGCAAAGGGTGTTTCAGGGTGCGACCTCATGAAGTTATGTTTAAAACGTTTAGTGGCTTTTTTGGTGAGGGTGGAGGGGTAGTTAATTCTAAAAGTGTGCTTGCCGCTGCGCTCCATTTTAGAGGCTGTAATGTTGGGTGTAGGAGCTAGGGCGTTATAAGTGACACTAGTGAGCATCCATGAGGTAGCGTCCAAGAAAAGATATGAGGTAGTATGCATCTAAATCTAAATCACTGTATCTAAATACAATAATCACTAGCAGATTCAGCAGTCGTTGTAAACATGGTCCGAATCAAAATCTAAATACAATAATCACAAGTACATTAAGGGAATAGAAGTGAGTTCGATGTAGGTTATAAACAAGTGCAGAATAAAGTAGAAGTATAATACTGACAAAATACTGGCATAAAATAACTATGCAGACCATAAAAATACCTCAATCGAAGGTGACAATAGTGAGTAGTCAAAAATATGTAAGGAACAGGAGTCAGTGGTAGGATACAATTGCACACAAAAATTATATGAAACAACAAGTGGCATTAGTGAGCATCAAAAAATATATATGAGGTAGCGTACGGTGTATTACTGGTGACTATAAAGTGGGACGTGCAAGATACAATTAGGAGTATAAAATATAATACCACTGTATAAGGCAATAATATATGGGTAGCAATAGGTGCAGAAAAAGAGAAATGTGCTGGATACAATTAGGAATATATTAATAAATACCACTGTAAAAGGGCAGACTATCAAAGTCCGATGTGAAAAACACCAAGCTGTGTCTTAGGTCTTTAGGTCATACAAATAGAAATATAATACTGCTGTAAAAGGCAGACATTCGCTAGTGAGAATCGGTTGGAAGGCCACTAGCCTAAGCGATAGCAGTCTTATAGGAGTGTACAGTATACACGTAGAAATATAGTATTAGTGAAATATCGAAGCAAAATATTCGAATAACAAAATAGACAGAGCCAAATGAGTCAAAAATTGCGACTAGAGAGCGGCCAGGAAAATAGGAAGTAACAATCGGTGCATTAGCTACAAGTAGCCATTAGACTAAGCAGGCCACCTCAATGGATGACTAGTCAAAGATGGCCGCCCGAGTATCCTATACAGAGACAAGCGTCCTTTGTAGTAGTCCTTTGTCTGTTGTGGATGTCTTTTTGGGAGTTTTGTTTCCCTTTCTTCTCTGGGGCCGATCTGGTTAGTCCCTCATCTATGTTCGTTGGTGGGGAGGAGAGAGAACATCTCCAGTGTTGCAGGGAGGAGAGGAGAGCGTCTTATCTCTTTTTTTGGTAACCCTTGCCCCTTTGGAATGTAGCCTCATGGTCGTCTGGTGGGCAGAGGAGGCGATTTATAGCTCTTCTTTATGGCCCCTGCCATTTTAGTTGGTGGAGAGAGCAGGACCGCTTTGTCCGGAGAGATAAGATCTTGCAGGCATAAAATCTTGCATGCAAAGGACCCCTGTAGTAGTCGGTTTTGCACATTCAATATAATTGTTTGCGTGCAAAAACCTTCACGAATCTCGAGTTCATCATGCACATAGGCTACATCACTTTTGCACACAGCAAGCGCCTCGCCGAGGACGCCCTTGTCGCCCAGGTCACCTGTGCAGGTCTCTCTCTTTTCTCACTGTCTACATTGGAAGGGGGGGGGGGGGTGGGGTGACGGGGTGCATCCGGCTGAGGGGTTCGCGAACTAAGTTCCGCGTTGACCCCGAGAGTACCCACGGGTATGGGGTCGCTCTCCCTTCTCCGCGCTTTGCCTCCCCTCTACACAATTAGTTCCCCGGTCGCGGCTCCACAATACCACCAGCTGTTCAGAGGGGGGGGACGAAGGGCTTATTTTGTGGAGTGGGGGCGGCCACAGAGCTCACCTTCCTCCAATGTCGCCGCGTTGTGCAGATTCAGCCCGGGGCAAGATTCAGGCGCCGCGCAGGAGAGCCCGGCACCCTGCTTGAACGGGGCACCAGCTCTGCTTGCGGCGGTGAATGTATTTGAACAAGCGGTAGCTGCAGGCAGGCAGGAGCAAAAGTCAGGCGACCAGTCCGCAGGACAGCAAGGCTCCCGCCGTGTACGGGACACCAGGGGTCTCGGCTGTGCTTGTAGGCAGGAGCATTCCGCAGTGGTATTCCCGCTATATGTTCGCCGCCAGCGATGGTCCCGGTCCGGATCCAGCTCCACTATGGATATCAGCGTGGCTGTGCACAGGTCAATCTCAGCGTTGTCGTGTTCTACCTCTGGCCACCGAATAGGCAGGTGGGGATGGCTCGTCTGCTCTTCTCCTGCGAGGCTCCGCGCACCAGTGCATGCAGGCTCCCGGAGCCTCAGCCGCTCAGTCCCGGCAGCGCGTTGGGGGGTCTGCCGTGTCCAGTCGCAGTGGTGATCCACGGGGTAGGAGCCAGTGCAGGCAGGCTCAGTCCAGTATCAGACCGCTTGTGCTCCGGTTCCGTGGAACGGACGGGCGGGTCCGTTGTTGTGGTCTCGTCCCTTTGCAGTCCCGGCTTAGCTAAGGAGGGGGTGTCTCTCTAAACCCTCCGATTCCACAGATGTTCCTCTGCTGCAGCGATGATCCGAGGGGAAGTGTAGGCTCAACAGGCTCCCGGATTTTCAGCCGCACAGTCCAGCAGCGCGATGTGGGTGCCTGAAGGCGAGTGTTCAGCAGCCGATCTCTGGGCTTTGCAGGTTCAAAACCTCCATCGATCAGGTAAACAGGTAAACAGGCAGTCCGGGGCAAGCCAGTTACTTTTGTAATATTCCAGTTACTTTTATTGTTTTTTCCAGTTACTTTTCGTGAGGGCTGATGGGTGCTGACAGGGAAAAAGCCCTAAATGGGATCCCGAGCACTGGGAGCTCTTAACGGGAGCTCCTACCAGGCGGCCATCTTGCCAAGTGTAACTTGTTATGTGCTTTGGCCTCTGATCTCAAAGAGTTCAGAGGTGTGCGTTAGTAAATAAATACATATATATTTTATATATATCCTGTGTGGTGTCCTTTCATTTGATATTCAAGGGGTTACATATGGTAAAACAGCTGGCTTTACATGCCCTTAAGAGTCTTTTAGCCGAAGACTGTTCTGTCCACACTACCTCTAGGATAGCTGGTCTATAAGGTTGACTTTACAACCATCACCATAAGGGTATGAATATGTTTGAAAGGCTACTGTATGAGACGTGAAAAGACGGTTGAGCTCCAAAGGAAGAGAAGGGTGCCTCGTTGAGAACGCTTCGCATGAGGGGAGAGAATGATCCTGTCTTTCCAATTGCCTGTCGCTTGGTCCCACTGTTCCTCGAGACATCCCTGAAGGGGACACATGTGGAGACTTGCATTAGGGGTGAGGAAGATACATGAGACTATAAAGCAGAGAAGGGATGACACTTTACCTCACCGTGGGATGAGAAGATTTCATGTGTGACACTTCCGATGGAAAGATGAATGTCTCATCTGAAGAACACACTTGCCTGCATGGATTCAATGGTAACCCCTAAATTTTGCAGACTCTGAACAGGAATGGAAATTGACTTGTAGTTAATGTGAAGACCCAGTCGTTGAAGGACTTCACATGTCCAGTTGTAATGATGCTGTAATGATGCTGGGCTTCCTGTGAAGTGGATGCCTTGATTAACCAATCGTCTAGGTTGGGGTAGACGAAGATTCAATGTTTCATAAGTGAGTCAGCAACTACTGCCATGCACTTCGAGAAAGTGCATAGAGAGGACTTGGGGCCAAATAGATGAAATTGGTATTGATAATGGTTCTGCCACACTACAAAATCTCAAGGACTTAGTGTTTCTTGGCAATGGGTACATGAATGGACGTGTCTTGGGAGATCCACGGAGACAACCCCCCTGCTGTAAAAGGTGCAGATCTGATAAAATGCCAGCACCCAAAACTTCACCAAATCTATTTGTTGGCCATTTTCAGTCAAGAATGGGTCTGAATTGGTTCTGATCTTCAGTCACCAGAAAATAACCTCCACTGCATGCTTTTGCAGCAAGTTGTTGACTTCAGCCCAAAGCATGTGCAGATGTTGATTGGTGGTATAGTGTGAGGATTTGTGAAACCCAGACAATACCCATTTTGAACAATATTCAGAACCCAGGAGTCTTTTGTGATTTTTTTGCCACTGCCAGAAATGAGATGCTTCCCCCTACGGAGCGAGTAAAGACAGAGGGGGGAAAGAGATTCAAGTGGGTTTACCCACTTGGATGAGCTGTTGGGAGGATCGCCCTCTAGATTGTCTTTGCTGTTGCTGATGGTAAGGTTGTTCCTGTTGTGGCTGCTGGGGACCTTGAAACCAAAAAGGGGTTTGAACCCTCAGAGGGCAGAACAGGCATTGGTATGGCCTAAACCAACATATTTGCCCTTTTGGGCTTCATAGGACGGCCGCCAGTCTCCATCTCATATTTCATGCCAGCCAACTAGTCATCAGTAAGGCTGTAGAAGAGGGTAGTATCCCAAATAGGAAGATTGGTGATCCTTTGTTGTGACTCTGGTTTGAGAGTTGTAAAGCAGAGCCAAGAAGGTTTTCTTTAGGTTATATTCATGGCAGTATTCATGTGCTGCTAACAAGGAAGAGTCGGCTGTAGTACTGATGCCCTGATTGGAAATTATGAAGCTTTTATTTGCTACTACCAAGAGGTCTTCCAAGTCTGTCCCTGGTACGATAGTCTGCAAATTTTTGGGCAGAGACCCAGAGTGCTCTACTGCATCTGCCAAGGAGGGCAGTAGCACTAGCAGCTTTCAGAGTGGTTGCAGACGTGTTGCAAACCTTGCAGCCTATGAACGCCAGCTTTTTGCCCTCCTTATCGCATGGTACTTCAGAAGCAGGAACGGTAGCATGGCGATTCTTGGTCGCAATATGACTGAGCCAGGAGGTGAATCTGATCGAAGGAAGAAAAGATCTTATCCGGAGGTCTGAACTTTTCGAATCCTCAAAGGAGCAGTCTTAGCTGAGGATGGGGTGAAAAAAGCTCCATTGCTGGCTCCAAGTGCCCCGCACCAACGGGAGAAGTGGACTGGACGCGGACCACTGGTGGAGCTCCTCAACAATAACAGATGTAGGTGTGGGGACCAACATCTGTATATTACATTTTCCAGCTTCTCTTAACAAGACCTCCTGGAAGGTGGTGTCATCCACCGGCGAAATGAGAGGTGGTGGTGAATCAGACAATGCTGGCAAGTAGCGCCCTGTAGAAGAAGATTATGTAGTCTTGAACGATGCCTAGATCTAGTGTGTTCTTGTGCCGGATCTTGAACGAGATTTATGGCTTCAATGGAGGCTGTGTCTAGAAGACTAACTTATGGAATGACGCCCATGAAGGTGCAAATGATGGTGTGTTGAGTGGTCTAGGTCTTGGCGGTTCCATAGGCGTAGGGATTGGCGCCGGTGCAGGAAAATACGGTAACACTACTGGTGGGTGGGGGGGGGGGGGGGGGGGGCAGGTGGAGTATACCCTCAAGCAGTCAGTATCTGAAGAATAGATTACTCTACAAACTGCTTTTCGAGGTCTACTTCCGTCAAATCAACATTCTCCTCCAATGCATCAACATTTAACTGCTTCTCTGCGTCAATGGGTCTGCATGCCTGGACTTTGTACAATTAGACGTCGACCTTACTGTACACATCAACGGTGTATGTACTTTAGGTGTCGATATACCTTGCCTCAACATCTATTCACGCTTTTTCCTAGATGTCAAACCAACCCTGGAAAGCAAGCAAGTCAGTGCTGTACCTGGTCTCTATGTGGACAGGGAGAAATGTCTTTTCAGGGCTGGAACCCTCTTTTTGAGCCTTCCACGTTACTCAAAGGTAGATGGCAGAGCCCCTGGAGAGGATGGACCCTCTCCTCGCTCGGAGGTCACACTGTGAGACTGCTGATGTGTACTTGCTGTCTGCAGGGTTCCTCCGTGCCATAAAGGTGTATTTTCTTGCCCTCTCGGGGTGCGCCGAGAAAATTTCTTGCAATGCTCAGGAAAATGATTGACTTGAAGGCAGAGAATAGACATTGTGAGGGTCTGATTTGGCCTTCTTTCTCCCACAAGCAGGGCACTAGTCAAAGAAGGCATATTAAATAACAAAAAGCAATTGGTCAGATAAAGGCAGAAATAGTGAGAGAATGACGAAAAACGTCAAATGCAACAGTTTACAGAATTCCACTGGAGAATTTTGAAGAGAAAAAGCCTAAAAGGCAGAGCTCATTGCGACAGGATCCCATCACCAGGTGCCTAACAGAAAAAAAAAGAAAAAAAGAACTGAGGCAACTTCACCTGCTAGGCAAGATTGGATACTGGTTGTCTCTGGGTCCTTAAAGGCACAGACACTTTTAAGCTCATAATAGCAGCCTATGGAGCTACACTGTCCTACTTCATCTCTTACTTATACAGAAAAGAGTTTGTGAAAATTTAAGCAGTTTTGTTAAAACATTTACCCACACTATACATATATGGGTACAGTGACCCTTTACCAAGTATAATCTGAATTTCACCACTGTAGCCTGGGTTTAGGCTGCATATGTACTTTCCTAAGTGTTTCTTCAGGGATTCCTGAACAAAAGATATTCATCAAGAAGTGCTCCGGAATTTCCGCACACGGGCGGAACTATACAGATGCTTATGACTTCAATGGAGACTCCAAGAGAAAACGTTCATTCTTCCACCAGCTTCTTGCCGGTCTCTATGCATGGGGTGTGTTTGGGTGTATACTCCACTAAGGGTATGGAGTCAAACTCTGAATCTGTGAAGATAAATGCTGGGCCAATAGCGAAGACCTATTTTGAATGTTAAGACTAGGCGGGGTCAGCTGTTGAGCAGAGCAAATGTAGTGACTGACGTCGGAGCAACTGGAGATCAGGGAATAACTGGGGCAAAGGAGGCCATGGTGAAAACCTGCCAGTCACCCCAAAAGGGGAGCATATCGGATCAGTGGAGGATGAAGGCACGCCAGAGAGGACCACAGCCCTGCAAAAATATTTAGCACATTCATTAAGTAAGCAAAGTCTATACCAAGTGCAAGAAACTCCTGTTACGGCTGAGATGGTTGAGGCTTAAGGGAAATGCAGGCATTGAAGGTATGAAAGTCATAGGCTGGTCTGAAGGGACCCTCCGTGGCTTACATTTTGATGATCTGCACCACAACAAGTTGTGACATAACTTTCTTGTGCTCTTGCTGGGAGAGCTCAGTCAATGGCAATTCAGGCAACTCAGTCTTGGGGGCGTGATTTTCTTTTGACCGGTCATCGTCCCAGGCCATGAATAGTTTTGCCGTCCTATCCTTGATAATCTTGGGGTGCATGCTCTTAAAATTACTCACATCATTGTCAGACCCCAAGGAAACAAAGACAGATATCCAGAGTGTCAGTGATGGACATTGGCCCATCAAGTCTCTGCAAATTTTAGACCTGGATCATCTGAGTTTGGATGAGAAGGCGCATCACTGCACCAAATTTTTTTTTAAAAAGACTAGAACTTGTCTTAGGACAAAAAAGGTGTAAAGATCTGAGGACAGCAATGCTCCGGAACAACATCAATGACATGGAAAATCAACAGCCAATGGGTGTGCTTTATGGCTCAAGTGATGCTACAGTGACTCCTGATGCACAGATGAGTCGGTTGCCTCTAGCAACACAGAGCTATTAAGAAGTTCACAGACCTAGCCTGGCACATGTGATACTTCAAAAGTGAGGAATATGCTGATAGAAGTGTCCATCAGAAAGTGTGTTCTGTTGGTCTTGCTTGCTGTGGTACGGAGGATACATCTGCTTCAAGTGGCTTTTGCAAAAAGCAGAAGGAGGCGTTTAAGCACAGAGCATGAGGATGTTCAAAACATACATTGTAGATACTGAATTGGTGTCTACCTGCATATTATACTGGCAAAAAAACATGTCAAAGTGGGGCAGTCGGAGGTTCTATTGCTGGAGCAAATGGTAGCAGTTATACTGGACACCTTTGTGTCGTTCCCATACAAGGTGCATTGGACAGATACCATACCCACTATACTAATCCTAGCAACAGGGGCCAGAGGAGTCTGCACCAGGACAAGAAAAGTGGGCTAAAGTTATTTTGCTGCAGCCATGCCATAAACATTAAGTGCCGCCCTAGCGAGTTAAAAGCCTTACCTATATCTAGGCAAGGCCATGACTTAATTGTTTCACCCAGTTAGTGTACAAAAACTTGCAGACAGAGATAGTGGCAATGTGCCCAGTGTCTCTATACCAATGTGAGATTTGATATGTTGAAAACCTGAATTGGTTTTGGTCCGAGCTTCCCCATCTCCACCACTTCTTCCGGTAGTATACAAGATAAAATACTGGGTATAGGACTTTGCCTTCTGAGTCATCATGGAACCCTTTTACTCTATTTGTCACTCTCCCACATAGGAAATGCAGACTTCTGTTCTATGATAGAAAAGGGGTAGCTTGAGTTTCCTGGATAAGAGGAGGAGCTAGCGACCATGATGGCCGCTCGGAGCTGTAGTTCCATAGCGAACCCTCACTTCAGCTTCCAGAGCGGCACTCCGCCGCACTTCAATTCCCACCCAATCCAATAATTCTGCAACCGGAATACAGGCTGATCACCGGAGTCTTAATATCGCCCTTCTCCGTCCGTGCATCGCAGACAAATGAGCAGCGACGTCCCTGCCTGGGGAGCTGCGAGTCCATGCCCAGAGGCCAAAAGAATGGGCACCGCAAAGCCACCGACCTCGGTTTCACCTTCAGACAGCGCCCCCCCCCCCGCATCTTGAAACGTTGTCGTCTGGCCCTACTGGGGAGAAAAACTCCACAAAGTGGATTTCATTTACCTGCACTGCTTGTGAGGCATGGGTTACGGCTGGAGGAGTGGCCCGTGGGGCCGACATACAGTATCTCCAGAGTCCGGGTCTATATGGGGGACCGAGACCCTGAGTGGGAGGTACGTAGACTTTGGCAGCAGCCGTGCACCGTCCCACTACATGTAAAACACTCCTCTGAGCGAGACTATTCGACCTTCCACCGCCAGGGAATCCTTTCCTATGCCTCCACCTGCGTTCTCTTCGTGACCTCTGCGAGCTCAGAGACCCTGGTTCCTGGTGGAGGCATGGGGGCTCTAACGATGGCCTACCACGTTCCGTGTTGAGCCATCACTATTGGACCCTAAGGTGCCCTGGGTCCCCTTTCAACTCTGATCCTTCACCAATGCACTACTTTCACTACTACTGCTGTGAATGGGGATTATCTGCTGACTCTGGAACGGTCCCTTCTACCTCTCCTCTCACCACTCTTGAACTTGGGGCAAGCAGGAGGACGAGGTGAACAGCGCTTCCCAGTAACACCCAGACCGTGGCTTTAGATGGAACTTTGATGATGTCCTCTGAGCGAAATCCATAAATAATTACCGTGGAGCCAGAGCAACCTTGGACGATGCATGGTGGAGCTGACCTACGCAGCTATAAAGGGGTTTGGTCTGGTTCACCCCTTCGGACGTCACCTACCCAGCCGGACATTGAACTTTGTTTTTTCTTGTCTCCCCGTTGTGTTGCCCTCCCTACCCAGTCTCCTTCATCTTTCGTATTCCTGATCTCCCCCCCCCCCCTCTCTGCTTTGCTAAGTGTAATTGTGTTCTTTCCCTTGCTCAACAGCACTTTTAGTGTTGGACATGGATGTTGTGTATCTATGATTTGTAACCTATGTAACATCCACGTTCTCCCTTATGTAAAGCGCTCTGATACCTCCGGGTCTAGCCAGCGATATAAAAAACTCTGAATAAATATAAAAGCACTGGGAAGGGGAGGGGGGTGGGTGGGAGGGGTCATACATACACATGAAACACATGCTTCTTCCAGCAGCGTAATACAAGCCACACCAACAGCGCTGGTTAAAATTGCTTTATTCTGTGACAAGCCAGGCATTACGCGTTTCGACTCCAAGAGGATAGATAGATATAGATATATATCTCATCCTTGGTAATGCATCCGTTTCACCTATGTGATGAATAAAGAACTGTTTTCATCAATCAGCATCCAGGAGAAGGAAATAGCTCCCAGACAAATAACATGGAGTAGAGGGGATGTGGCGCAGTGGTCAGTTCCTGACTCGAGAACTGGGGATCCCGGTTCCAGTCTCAGCAGCTCAACACCCTGGGATTCTATGCAAATCACAATCTCTCCGAGGGATAAGTGGTTACATAAATATGCTACAAGAGTAAAAAGCAAAAAAGGCAAAACTATGAAAAAATAGTTCCACCAAAGCGGACGTTAACAGTGTTTTGGCTACGGGAAACTGATAAGAGAAGCAGATGAGGCACAAGCATTGGAAAATGCAGGAAAATAAGCTACAGCCAAAAGAATTGGATGAAAAGTAAGTAGCACACACAGGAACCAATGAGAAGCCAGGAAAGCCCTGTCCCTTTTAAGTTTAAATTAAAAATAATAAGATTTCTAGGCAAAACCTAAAAATGGAATAAGTCAGGTCAAGATCTGGCAGAAACCAAGATGGTTTTAGAGCATACTAACTTAGAAGGTACAGTATCAATGATGTTATGAACCAGACTTTCCACTATGAACACATCCTCCCCCGGCATCCCAAACCAAGGACCATCCCCATAGGTTGCATTTAAAAGCACCCACCTTTTGATTATTATTTCCAAACAGCGCCTTACTAAATCCCCTAGTCTCAATAATTTATTTTCTGGTGTTTATTCCAATATTTAGGTATTAAATGAGATTCCTAAACTGTAACAAGTAAACTTATAATTTATAAAACCTATACCAGCAATACACTCGAACAAAAATTACAACACTAGGTTCTAAATTTGTATATAAACTGAATCACTCGTGTTAATTTATCACATTCTCATTGCAATGAGTCTATTGAATATAACAGTCGGTGTAAATATTTTATTAGCATTTGTACAAGCACCTGTACATATAATTTATCGCACTAGGTATACAAATTAAACTTAACAAGTACTTTTCAATAGTTCAACTTTGCTTGGAAATATCTCTTTTCTATTTATGTGCTCCAGTGTCCTGAGAATCTGGACCACACTTGACAAATAAAACAAAGAATCAGTATGGCGTATATAGTCTGGCGACTTTGCTACCGATTACACAAAAATAATTTTTATGTACAAAAAAAATAATAATTGTGCCGTATTACAAAGTCGGCCACA
This sequence comes from Lissotriton helveticus, assembly GCF_964261635.1. NCBI lineage: Eukaryota > Metazoa > Chordata > Amphibia > Caudata > Salamandridae > Lissotriton > Lissotriton helveticus. The sequence continues at coordinate 188,089,884 of NC_136061.1, read as the reverse complement.
GCTAGCCAGGAGCAGCTCTAAACGAACTAATAAAGAGAAGGGTGCGAGTGAACGAAGCAACATACGTGTCCACAGCAGAGAGAAAAGCAACAGCAGAGTATTTAGAAAGCAAACTGGGCAGGTACACACATCAGTATCACTCTAAAAACAAAGGCTACCTACCCGAGCTTCAAACTCTGTAGTCTCGTCAAGATAGCCCAAACCTCCCTTGTGTAGCCGTGTGGCAACTTCAATTATGTCAGTGCGTAGGAAGTTTAACAGCTCCTGTTGCCCATCACAATTTTTCAGTCCTGGGTTCGTCTTCCGTGAAAAATATATAGAATGCAGTATATCCTGATACCTGTAGAAGAAATATTAGATGTAAACGGCAGAATACTGTATATCTAGTTACCACAAAACTAGCGAAGCAGGAATACTAAGGACCCATTAAACAAAGTGAAGCCACCATGTCAAATACAACAAATGCTAGTGTATCGAGATATATATATATATATATATATATATATATATATATATATATATATATATATATATATATGAGACCAGTGTCTACATGTTATGCAGACTGACAAGAGAAAACCGCTAAACAAATAATACAACAGCACTTAATATCACAAGTGGGGGCAGGAGGAGAGGGTAATTAAGAGTTTAGTTCTAGTAGGTCACCCCTGTACATGCTCTTCTAGTTACACGGGAGAACGAAATTAGATTTTAGGAATCTTAGTTATGCCTGATGTTAACAGCACAATAGGGCAATGTAACCGAAGCAGGTGGCAGAAAGTCACTAAACGTTTCTGCGATTTTGAATGAGACTGTGCCCAATGCAGAGTACAATGGCCATGCTCTTTAAAAAAGACTGTACCCCCTTAATGCATAGTATACATTTTGTGTCCTGGTAAATGTTTGTTCTTGGATGTATTCAAATTAGGCCTGCTTCAGGAATGAATATGCTGATAGATTAGTCTATGCTTGGAAGCAGTTGTGTTAATTTTCATGGGTACTATCTAGAATGCCAAAGTACAAGAACCATTAACTTCAAGGCATATTGTTAAGTACTGGAGTAGAGGCCAGTGAAGACATGTACCAAGAAGTGAGTCGCCTGCTGTGCTTGGCAAAACTGAATTATTGTAGAGGGATAAGAGGACCAATGTGACCCTAGTCTGATGTTTTTGAAGGATTCAGCTCAAAACCGCTTCAACAAAAAGGTTGCAATGGAAAAGAAAGTCTACGAACCTAGATCAATTCAAAATCACCAGCAAGATGTCACTTTGTAACCAGGAGTAAAAAAAACAGTGCATAAAAGGAGACTGTTTTTTTTTAGCCTATTAGCTGCACACTTCACCCAACAAATAGTTTTTTTTTTTTTTTTTAAAGCCAAAGCAAAGGTGGATTGTTTAAATTAAGAAGGTTTAGTTGCTGGATGGGCCGTAAAAGTGCCAAGGCTACAAGCCTGTATCCCATGATATGATACAGGGGGGTTCGGGGAGGGTGGTGCAGGGTTACCATACCATGCCACTTTTTCTGTGCAATAACCTCATTATGCTATGACAATGATTTCTGAAGCCGGTTGTGTTGATTAACAATAAAAAAAACTTTACCAAAAAAAAGTTTAGTTGCCTTTGGACTAGATTTAGCAGCAACCTCTAAATTCGGATGTCTATATCACTAACATTGGGAACAAGACTAAAATAGCTGTGAGAAAATTTGATTCTGCCTCCCAACAGGATGGTCACATGCTAACAAGGGCAAACTACAGCAAAATTCCAGCCTGCTCTCCTTGATGGGCGTAAACACTTTCTGCGGATACCCTAACCCGAAGGGACCGGTTGAGGTGGTGGGCCTCAAAAGATACTGACTTGCAGGTATGGAGATCCATAAATAGCATCCTGGCTCTACTTTCTGTACAGCGCACTATGACAAAGTCTGACTTCTCTCCAAATAGGCAAGACCCATCAAAAGGAAAATCTGTGAGCTTAGTTGTCGTCAAAGAAGCCCATGAACTCATCCTGCACATCGCACTAGTCCTGACTGCTTTGCCTGAACAGTTGGTCGTGTCCAGGCCTCACCGTAGGACATAAATCGATGTCTCAGATAATCTGAATGGTCTGTGCGCCAAGCTGGTGTCGAATTCCTCAGGACTACTAGCAAAATCTCTGCAACCAAGTCCCATAATTCAAAGAAGGACCAATCCAATTAATAGCTGATCTTAACTGAACAAAAAGGGTAGACCACCTAAAAAGAACACTAGACAGCTCTAGATTGCGCTAGTAGAAGCCTGAACTATCTACCTCTCCAGAAAAGGCTGTGTAGTCGAAAAAGGCAGGGCCACCGTGAGAAGGTCTGTAGTGTTGTGCAACCCATCCATTTACAAGTGGGTAGGCACAAATTTTAGCAAAGGTGCCCACGCGCAAAGGAGAGTAACGGTCAGTGTTTCATCGAATGACAGCCCAGGCTGCAAAACTTCAGTTACGGCACTGGTTTTCACCTCAGACAGAAATTCAAGGTTCATGATTTCAGCTGCTTGGCTGACCAGATGACCACTACAAATAAGACAGTCTCTTCTGGTGAGGGACAGAGGGGGAACTCGGCCCTGTGCCAGGGGACATGACCAGTCCACTGGTCTTTTGTAGGTTCAAATAGGAACTATATTGTGAGAGCTATCCCCACCCCTCCCAACCTTGACCAATGGCCAGCTGGCTTGGTCAGAATGCGACAAAATGTTGTTTGGCTGCTGGAGGAGGGGTCTTAGGAAAAGGGGCTGTTTTGGCATATTGAAAAGAGGATGATCATACGAGGACTGCTTCAGGTGAGGCAGAGATTGAGTCAGTTCAGTCAGACAGTACAACAGGATCGGAATCCACTAGAGTCAGTTGGGCTGGCATAGACATTCAGAAGGCACATTTGGAGCAAGGGACTTCTCTGTCGGGCGTAACCAAACTGAAGGAATTAGCGTAGTGGAATGAATGCCAGAGGGAGCCGGGAGGGCACCAATAATACCTAACATGGCTTCTTTGAAATCCTCAATCTGTTGTGATGTCTAATACTACCATAAAATTGAGGGTCCATAGAGATCAGCTGCAGTATCGGTTCCTTAGCAGGGGAGCAGGGACAGTCCTCATGAATTCTCAGAGGTAGTGTGGCAAGCCTGGTGCAGGATTTGCTTGGCTCCTTACATTTATTTTGGAATTCAACATCCCAAAGAATTTGACTGCGACAAAGACCTGTCTCTGAACAAATGCAGGGACATTAAACTAACCTTGACCAGTTGAGTCTTCATGTTCTAAGTGGAAATATCTGGAGAGTTCATCTGCATTGGCATGGTTACTCACAGGTCTATGTTCCACTGTATAGTCCATCCCCTGTAGGAAAATGGACAACCTCAAAAGTTTGGGGTTTCCACCCGTCATCTGTTTTGGCCATAAGAGGGGCTTATGGTCAGTCTGAACAGTGAAGTGAGTGCCAAACCAGTATGGCCTCAGCTTCTTCAGAGCCCAAATCACAGGTCATCAAATGCCTTTTGACAGCTGATTGTCCACTGAACTTTTAGACATTCTTTTTGAAGTTAAGTCATTCAGGGGTGTCACAATGAATCCATACCCCTGACAAATCTTCTATAGTACCCAGTCAGGCCCAAGAAAGCTCTGACCTCAGTCTGGGTAGTTGGAGCAACCCAGTCCACGATGGTCTGGAATTTCCTCTTTAATGGTTGAACCTTGCCTCCGCCTACAAGGTGGCCCGAGTACACACCCTGACTCTGCTCTATCTGGCACTTAGTAGCCTTGGTAGTTAGGCCTGCGTTCTGCAGGGCCTCCAAAACATCTCAGGTGAACCAGGTGGAGCTAAAGACAGCAATATCATCTAGATAAGCTGCACTATAGTCTTCCAGGCCTGTCAGGACTTTGTTCACCAACCGTTGAAAAGTGGCAGGTGCATTATTCAAACCAAAGGGCATTACCACAAATTGATCGTGCCCACTAGGGGTGAAAAATGCTGTCTTTGGCTTTGCATCATCAGCTAATCTGATCTGCCAGTAGACAGCTGTAAGATCAAATGTGCTCAGAAACTTGAGCACATTATCTATAAGCTCATCTGCTCTTGGGATTGGATGGGCATCAGTCCTAGTGACTGCATTGAGACTGCTGTAGCCTACACAAAACCTCATCGCTCACCACCCTGGGTGTGTGGTTTCAGTACCAAGACCACTGAACTAGCCCAAGGGCTATCTGAGAGTTCAATAACTCCCAAATCCAACATCTTCTGGACTTCAGTCCTGATACAGTCCCTGCCATGATCAGATTGCCTGTAAGGAAAATGCTACTTACCTGTTCTTGGCATGCAGAACTGCAGATTCTCAAACTTCGCATTAGATCGCCATCTGGTGTTGGGCTCAGATGCTGCAGGTTGTTGTCTTGGAAGAGGTCTTTGTAGTCACGAGATAGGTGACTCCTCCCTTTGACCATAGTGCACATGGGCATCGACTCCATACTTCGATTGGTTTTCGCCATGACGGGAAATGCAGTTAGTAGAAAGAAAAAATATATCCATGTGTGTATATCCAAGTAAGATAGAACTGGAACACATACAGGTCCCGGGGAGGAGGGTGGGCGTGTGAGAATCTGCAGCTCTACATGCCAAGAACAGATGCATACTGGTAAGTAGCATTTTCCATTCGAGGCATACGAGCTGCAGATCTCACACTTAGCATAGACTATACAGCAGTATCTCCCCTAGCGGTGGTCACCTGTATCTGCTTGGCTTGCACATCAACACATTGATGTTTAGTGAAGATGTGTGCTGTAGACCATGTTGCTGCTTTACAGATGTCTTCTAGGGGAATGTTTCCTAAGGGGAATGTTCCCTAAGAAAGCCATAGAGGCTCCTAGTTTGCGTGTGGAGTGCACTCTAGGAGGAATTGTTAATGTGCGTTTTGATAGCATATTTGGATACATTTTACAATCCTCCTTGAAATACCAGCTTTAGAGATGGGATTGCCTTTATGCGGTGGGGAGAAAGCTACAAACAATTGTTTAGCGAAAGGATTTAGTTCTGTCAATGTAATAAAGAAGGGCTCTTAACATCTAGGGTATGTAGAGCTCTTTCTGCTACAGAGTCTGGGTTTTGAAGAAACACTGGCAACTCTACTGATTGATCAAGATGAAATGCAGTGATGACTTTAGGAAGTAATTTTGGGTTTGTTCCGAGAACTTTGTTACAATGTAGTCGTAAAAATGGTTCCTGTATAGTGAAAGCTTGAATCTCACTTACTCTTCTAAGAGGTAATGGCAACTAGGAAAGCGGTTTTCCATGCGAGGAACTGTAGTTCACATTTGTGTAAAGGTTTAAATGGGGGTCCCATGAACCTGGTAAGAATGATATTTAGGTTCCACCTTGGAAAGGGTGGTACCCTAGAAGGAATGATTCTTTTTAGTCCTTCCATAAATGCTTTAATTGCGGGGACTCTAAATAGTGACAAGGGCTGCAAGAAGTAAACGTATAGCTGAGTATGATAGATTACATCTTTGTAAATGCAGTAGATAGCAAATGATATTCTGGATGGAAGCATCCAGTGGATCAATATGATTATTGGTGCAGTAAATGGTAAACCTTTTCCATTTTGCAGCATAACAAGCGTTGTGTGTGGCGAACAGATCTAGGTCTGGTTGCCCCACTTGTGGAAAAATGGTAGAAGAACTTCTGTATGTAGTTTCCATTTGTGAATCTGTTGCGTCTGTCGACTTAACAGATCTGCAATCTGATAGTTAACTCCTGGAAGGTGTTCGGCTAGTAGATATATTTTTTGTGGAATGGCCCATCTACAAATGTTCGGTGCAAGCTGGGACAGTTGGCAGAGAATGTGTGCCTCCTTGTTTTTGTATATAGTATATGGCTGTCATGTTGTCCGTCCGGATCAGGAGAGCTTGGTTATGTACATGTACTTGGAAAGATTTTAGTACTAGGAATATTGCTAGTAACTTTAGGTAGGTGGACTACGGCAACACACTACGCAGGAATCCCAGTCAAACACCTACGACTACTACAACGCATCCAAAACGCCTCCCTCCGACTGATCGTCAACGTCCCCCGCCGCAGCCACATCACCCCCCACCTCCTCGTCGACAAGAGGATCTGCCCCTTCTCTCGAAAGCCCTGGAAAAATGTGTCCTTCAGCTTGACAGACCCATTGAACTTTTTAACTTACTTGACTCCCTCCAATCAGGCTTCAGGAAAGGTTGCAGCAGTGAAACCGCCATGCTTAACACTGTAGATGACATTCACCACTCCCTGACAATGGCGAATCTAGCCTATTGATCCTCCTCGATCTCTCCGCAGCGTTCTATACCGTTAACCATTCTGTTCTACTCAAAGTCCTTAGAGAACGATTCGGCCTTAATGGTATGACTCATAATTGGTTTGTCTCATACCTGCAACACCATGCTCAACAAATTAAAATCCAAAACTGCTTATCGAACCCCTCCCCCATTTCTCTAGGAGTTCCGCAAGGATCCATACTCTCTCCCTCTCTCTTTAACCTCTTCATGGAACCCCTCACCCTCATTCTCGAACAAGCCGGGATCAACTACCATCTTTACGCTGATGATACTCAACTCTACCATAAGATAAAAACCCATGCTAACATCCTCCAACTCAACAACACCCTCATCAAAATTCAAGCCTGGTTCCACTCGAACCACCTCAAACTTAACCCTAAAAAAACTGAAATTATTATTTTCTCCCCAAAAAACAACCAGCTCCCCATTCAAAATTGGATCACAGACCTTAATGCCCTCAACTGCCCCTTGTCCCTAGCCACCTCAGTCAAATCCTTGGGCATCTCCCTTGACAATCGCCTATCTCTCAACGTACAGAAGGCAGATCCACTTATAAAACCGCCTGCATTACGCACAAAATCCTCCACCAAAACACTCCGACATACCTTGCTATCAAATTGGCCAAAGCAGGATGCACGCGATCCCTGAGAAGCTCTAACACCCTCCTACTTATCCCCCCCTTCAGAAAAAGAATTCCACTCAGTCACGCTCCTTCTCAGGCAATGCCCCTCTTATTTGGAATGCCCTCCCACCAGACCTCCGCTGTAACCCGTCCTACCCCAGCTTCAAAAAAGAACTCAAACTTCTTCTCCTTAATAAATACTGGGGCTTCTAACTACCTCCCGAGTGGCCTCGCCTTCCTCAGCATCCCCCCACCCAGCTGCTCCGCCTACGTCTAGTGAACTCCCTCCTGCCCCCCCTCTCCTTCCCTTCCCCTTCAATCTTATCACCTTCCCTCCCCTCCTTGCCTCTCCTTTACCTCCCGTTTCTTACTACACCTTATGACCTTCAGTTTTTCTTGCACATTTTTTGTCCTTCTTGCTCCTAGGTATATTTTATCGAACCTTCCCACCAAACTGCGACCTTTATATTGTATATCTTATTGTGTTTAGCAATTGTTTTTTACTTTTCATCTAGTGTAACCTTTATCCTATGTGGACTGCTTATTTTTGAGTCAACTTTCTGTACTTGTACACACTGTACCTGTATTTAAACACCTTTCTGTTACAATTGTAAAGCGCTCTGATACCTCTGGGTCCAGCCAGCGATATATAAAACCTCTAAAATAAAATAAATAAATAAGAGGATCACCTTCAAGCTCCTCATCCACGCACACAAAGCACTCCACAACGCCGGTCCAGCCTACCTGAACAGCAGACTCAGCTTCCACACCCCCACCCACCAGCTCCGCTCCGCCTGCCTCGCCCCTGTCCCGAGCATCCAACGAACGACCTCCGACGGCAGATCCTTCTCCTACCTCGCCGCCAAGACCTGGAACACCCTCCTTACCCACCCACATACGGCAGACCCAAGACCTAGATCAAGTTTTTTTGTACAGCAGAAATGTTGAGCCTCCGAGGTCTCGCGATAATGAAGAAAAGGAGACTCTAAAATAAAATATTTGCCAAGGATCACACCATTTGAGACCAGTTTACGTATTAATCATTAAGTAAATTAGTTATGTTAGAGTATATCAGAGTATTCCAAAGTGTGTCCTGGAGGGTCGGATCCATGCCATGTTTTAAGTTAACTACATTTATCTAAATGGTAATATTATAAAAATCCGGCATGGATCCAGCCTTCTAGGACGGATTTTGGAGAATCCTGGGGTAGATTATTCAATTCACTAGACCTGCAGGTTTTCAACTATCAGTGAGAATGCTACAATGTAGAAGGATCAGGTATATCAATGCATGGACCTATCCACTTCCAGCAGGTTGTCAAAATAGGTTTTCTTGTGACCAAGTTACAACACTGGGGAGATGGTCCAGGGATTAATATTCTGCATGGGAGGACGTTTGTGAGCAGCAACATCTTGTTTCTATTATCTCCATGTCAGAAAGTGAATAGCTAAAGTAGTTTGAGGCGTGTTTTACCAATTCCACAGTTCTTGCTCCAGTGGTCTAACACGTGTTTCTTTAACTACAGAAGATCCCATTCTCAAAAGGTCTAATTTGGGGGACAATCCTAGGTTACTAGCAATCAACGATCTTCTAGGAAATCCGCCTTTTCTGCATGGCCACCCTGGATGGACCCTATCTCTGTTGCTAAAATTAGAAGTATGTGCACTTTAACCCTGCCTACCTGTAGTAAAATGCCTGTGCTCCCCCTTTAAGCATGGGATTCCACGCTAACTTAGAGGTGGGGTAGGCAAGGGGGGGGGCTGGAGGGACTGGAGTATAGTTTAGTTATGTGATACTAAGATGTATAAGGTTACACATGGTTATCGCTGGACCACAAACATGATGTATAGCCATTAAAATCAATCAAATCTGTTATTAAAAAAAGAAACTTAGGTGGCGTAAACGGAACCTGTGCAGAGTGTAATAGCAAGATTATTACCACCATGCTATTCTGCAATCTAGGTATATCAGCTCGTTCTACAGATTAGCTGGACTAAATCAAACCCAAACTTACTTTTAGGAAATTTACACCTCAATGTAATTTGTTTTAGAACTTGGTGGATGGACTGGGCAGTCGAAGTTGGATAGGCCACTTTGTTGGGGAGGGGAATTGAGGAAGGGGTATAAGCGACCAGTCAATGTAAACTGGAAACTGCTTGCAAGAGGGCACTGACGCCTCTGTTGCCAATAATAACATTCAAATGTGTGCAACAAACTGAACCAAAAATGGAACAAGGCAAGTGAAGAGACTAAAAAAAGCATTGTGTAGAAGAGTCAGAGGAAATAGAGCAAGGACACACATTAGGCATTGATGCAATGTAAACACTTAAAGTGCAGATAGGAGAAGTATTCCTTAAATATATATGTCAGCAGGAAAAGACTGATCCACAGGCCCAAACTATAAGCTGTAAGGCACACCCAATCACTAAGTTGACTTCTAAGGAGTTGGGCCACTAGCACATAAGTACCAACCGCCCAAAGATGTATTGCTTCAAGTACTAAGTTCCACTGCCTTGGGTCAAAAGACAAAGGAGCATGAGACCATACCAGTACAGTGTGCAACCATGATCCAACATCTGTCCCTCCCAAACTAACACAGCAGACACACACCAGCCCTGCAATGGGTGTCAAAAGGAGGGTTTTCTCTCAGCACAGCTACCAAATCCCAGCCTATTGCCACCAGACAGGGACCTGTTATAAGTGCTTATGAACAAGGATCCAAGGCAGTCCCCGCCAGGATAGTTCCCTACAAAAGATGACAGCAAGGAGCAGTTGTAAAAGCAACACATCACTTGAGAGGTGAAGTACTCACCTGCAAAAACTGCAGAGGGGAGGGCTCTTCTTGGATTGTTAAAAGATCATGTTGCAAGACAGTTGAAGGTTAGTCTTGCCAATATTTATATCCAATAAGAAATGTAGTTTAGTTACCAAGCAATAAATAGTTGGATAAAAGAAGGAACAGGGTTCTTTTTTTGCTAAAGTGCTGCAACATCTAATGATTTGAAGCCCTTTGCATAAGCCTCAGACAAACAGATGAAAGGTTAAAACAGTGGTCACACAGCCAATAACCCAGGAGGACTGAGAAAGAGGATTTATGATTTGAGGGCAGAATATTCAGATAGTGGAAGATCGGATGAAACTAGTATGGCCAGGCGAAGGTGGCAGTGTAAATAGTAAATCAGGAACAGGGAGGCACAGATATTCCAAAAATTGGTTGATATCCAGACATTAGTGAAAATGCTAAAATTATGTGCTAGGAGATGTTTCAGGGATCCTGTCTCTTGTACTATGATTCAATCAAACTTAACTCCTGAATCCATAAGGGAGTCAACTGTGATTGTGCGAGTTGTTAGTTTATGGTGTAAAGAGATCATTTAGTGTTCTTGCTGAAGGGCCAGAAGTACAAAATGGCATTCCTAGTCCTCACTATAGACTCCATTGGTCCACCAGATAGATAAATCTTGCCTCCAAAAGTTATACTATCCGGACTGCATTATCAGTGCTTCCTTCACATAGGATACCAGTAACTGGGGAAAATTGTGGGATGTTTTTCAATCCAGAGAATACACATGATTGAGAACAAGTATTAAGAGCAAATGACTTCCTATCCCATCGCGGTATTTTCTCATTCACAAATCGAAAAAAATAGCAAGCTTAACTTGCACCTTGGCAGAGAACCCATAACCCCGTGGCACTTCTTTGCTCACTCCACCCAAAAGCAAAGAGGTTCCACTGGGTATACTGCCATCACTGTAGTATCTGCTCTGGAATAAAACCAAATCAATAGGGCTTATCAAATGTTCAAATTCAATCTACAGGTAGAGATTCTGCCTTTGAGGAGTCTGCTTTTGCGATCCCACTGTTGCTGCATTTTTGCCTGTCCGGAGCCCACTCCTCGCTGCACCCGCTGCGCGGGTGCCGCATCGTCCGTGTGGGCCTGAGGAGGTGACTCTGTCCATTGAGGGGGAGCTTGTGAAGGCGGAGTGAACTGTGCAAGGACTCAGTGTCCCAGGAGCCCCCGCACGCATACACACCTGGGCTGATTTCATCGCCCGGCCCCGCCCTCCCGCACCCGCTTGATTACTTAATAAATCTGTCCGAGCTGCGCGGGAGTGCCCGGGGCTAAGCCCGGGCAAAGGGCGGGCCCTCTGCAGCCTTCAGAGGCCTGAGGAGTCTGGTCTGGGCTACGAACCCTGGCCAAATACTCAGGTCATTGTTTCCCCTTTATGTGTGTTAAGTTAAGTTTGTTGTGTGTTCTGCCACTGTTAAAGATCTTGTTTAGGGTACAGGCGACGCATTGTCTGATATTCAATTTGGGATAAGCATCTTGTCTCTGCATATTGCATAGAGTATGTCGAAACTGAAGGTTGACAAAATTCCATCTGGGGGGGCCACTATGGACAATTACTTGGTAAAAATAGTTAACAAAATAAATAACGAGCGGAGAGTCTCTCTAGGAAGAGATAGTCCTGTGGTAATAGATTTTCCTATCTCTCCTTCTCTCTCTCCTACCTCTATCGCCCCACCGCTGGTAACTTCTGTGGTGACACCATCTGCTACTTGCAAATCTATAGCTATTTTAGAAGGGGCCCAAGATGGCAGGGCACTTGTTGTGGTAGACAAGACCCCTGGCCCAGCAACTGTATCTGCAGGGAGTTCCGCTTCTGCTCGAGCTCGTGCCCCTATAACCTTGGCTGTAGATACAGAGAACCTACTGGTGCAACCAGCGGCAGTAGTAAAACTAAGAGTACGTGGGCTGTCCATTAAAAGGAAAAGAGCTGTTAGTGGTGTAGGGGGTGGGAGTATAAAATCCACCAAGAAGCCCAAAAAAAAAATCGAGGGAAAGTCATAGAGCAGGGGGAGGGGTGAATGATGTGGCAGTTGGTGTAGTTAATATCCAAACACGTCATATGCCTGCCACTCTGGCTACTGTAAGTCCTAGTGACGTTATCTCCCTTGGCCCCTCTACTCTTGAGCCTAACTCGATTTATTTAGAAAAACTCATGAAATCCCTGTTATCACCCATTGAGAGCTTGGAATGCCTAAAGGGAAGGGTTGATAGGCTCGAACAAACCTCCCTGGATAATTTCCACTCCTTAAAAACCCTAATAAAATTCCAGGCAAAAAACAGGGAGTTGGCAAATTTATCTGACAACAACTCGAGGGGAGCACTTGAGCCAGCAACCCAAGATTGGGGGAGAGCTAGCGAGGGGCCCTCGGCAGGGAAAGCCTTATTTAAGGCTTCCAATGATCTAGCAAAAAGTAGATGCCCCAAAAATGTAGCACCCCACGCAGGAGGGAGCAACTCCCAGGCCCTGGGTACAGACATTACACCCATATCGAACTTGGGTTCCAACTTCAATGGCACTAGTAGTAGGCCCTTGGCCCCTAATTGTCCTCCATCAGTTGCCCCTGAAGATCCCTTAGCTGAGGCAACCACGGGTATAGTTCATCTTAGTTTGCCCCCAGCATGTCTCCCCTATGTAGTGGTCCTAACAGGGGTCCCTAAACTTAAGGAGGGTAAATATGAATCTTACCAGGAACTGAAAAATAAAACCATGCACTGGCTAAATACAAATAGGCCTATTCTAAAACACCATGATGGGAAAATCTTACATGCAAGAAGAGCAAGTTGGGTGGGCGACCGTAGGAAGGATATAAGTGGCGATTGTATTTTGGTCAATTTTGGAGATCCTAGGGCAGTTAGCCACATATGCAACCAGCAACCCAAGCATGGAAGCACGGGGATTGGCACTTTTGACTTAAGCTATATCCATCAGCAAACTTTGCCCCCTGCTTTGTGGGTTATGATCTTAGGGGAACTGAGCTTGGAGTGCTTTATCGTCCAGCTATTTTTCCTAATAGCCCTTGCTTTCCTCCATCTAGAGGCAGGGGTGTTCCAGGATGGCCTAGTGGCTATTGATATAATGAGGTTTTGGGGCTAGCCCTGGGAATGCATGCTCCAGTAACACCAAATTGCGACAGAAGATCACGTATCCCTGTCTTAGGAGAACTGTTTTCGCACCTATCAAGTATTGACACCGGGAATGTGCCACCTGTTCTTCCTCTTATACCCCCCAGTCCTGCTATTGGATGTGATCTCCCCGAGTTGGCTTCCCCGGTTCCCCCATCAGACAGGCCGAATCTTAAAATAATTAGCTGGAATTTGGCCGGGATTGGTAGGAAGCTCGATCTCCCAGATTGGAACTCAATTATTGGGTCATATAACATATGTATTTTCCAAGAAACATGGAGTCTTGTTCCCTGCCATAAAGTTGGTTACTCGACTTATGTTCCAGCAGTTGCTTCTTGTTCAGGGCGGGGCCGCCCAGCAGGAGGACTACTCATCTGGGTGGATATTGCCCTAGGGCTCCGTGTTGCCCAAATTGAAACTAACTCCCCTGACCTACAAAAAGTGATTCTGTATGGACCTAGGAGAGGGGAATCATTAACTATTTTTAATATCTACGCCAGGGGGTCGAAGGGCAGTTTACCATCGCCCACTGTCACCAAGCTCGAGGAGGAGCTCAGGAATCAGACGCAAGGCTCACTAGTCATGGTGGCGGGCGATCTGAACTGTACCTTCGAGCCTCTTGCGTCCGAAGATTTTCTTAACATTATGGAAGAGGATGGCAGGAGGGGTATTCCGCAGCTGTCAATTCCCTCTGTTAAAAGGTGGTCATCCAGAGTAGTCCAACTTAATGCTCTGGCACTGGAATTTGATTTAAGAGCAGTAAATGGAAGGACAGTTTCGGACATGGTGGGGGCGGATACTTATAATAGAGTTGGTCACTCGTCGCGCATAGATTAGATTCTCCTAGACTTCCAGTTATGGAAATGTGTGGAGGATATGGTGGTTGTATCCACGGTCCTTAGTGACCATAACTCGCTTTCCCTGACCCTGCATCCCTTATGGATGAGCTCCCTATTGACTATGGCCCCCCTCGAATGTCTCTCCTCGGCAGAGGTGTGCTCTTCAAATTGTGGCAGACGCCTCAATTGGCCCAGAGTTCTGCTTGATGAGGGAAAGGTCCAGCTTATTGGCTCCATTTTGGCTTCCTACCAAAGCAAAGTAGAACTTGGTGGCTCAAACCCGGCTATTATTTCATCTACATTTTGTGGTACGATTAAAGCCTTAGGAGATTTATTTTTGACTAAAGGCAATAACTCCAAGGGGCGCCAGAAACGCAGAGACAAACCAGGCTGGTATTCTAAGAACTGCAGAGTAAATAAATCGTTACTCATCCAGGCAATTAAGGGTAAGCAGCCGTCTCTGATCAAAGTAGCAAGATACAATTATAATCTGGCCTTTAAGAAAGCAAAGAGGGACTGGGACGATAAGTTTTGGCATGACCTCAAGAAGGCCAGTGCGGGGAAGGACGCACGAGGTTTCTGTGATCTAGTAAGATCAAGGAATAGACCGGATAGTTCTCTGATCACCTGCAACATCACTGGTGACAGTTGGTTTGCCCATTTTTCTTCCCTGTATACAGTTGACTTCCTCGGCGAACAAGTTCAGTCTTTGGATAGCCTTGAGCTGTCCAAGGAGGAGGCCATCGGATTCACGGCAAAAGAGGTTGAAGCGATTATTCGCTCCCTGGTTCCGCGTAAAGCAGCAGGCCCTGATGGGGTTCCAGGAGACCTGTTGCGCTTAAATTATTCAGAGTGGGGGAGGATTTTGGCAGGTATCCTGAATGCCATCATGAAGGGTGCGCCAATCCCGGAGTCTTGGAGAGGGGCGGAGGTGGTCCCTATTTTTAAGAAGGGCTCGAGGGACGACCGCCAACTACCGCCCTATTAGCTTAATAGACTCCATGCAAAAGGTTATAGGGAAGGCAGTATTAGGCAGAATCCTCCAGTGGGTCGAAGACAACAAAATTCTGTCCGACTTACAGGCAGGTTTCCGCTCTGGAACGGGAACAATCGAGCAAGCCTTCCGACAACATTTGTTGTACTGGAAGACAGTTGTTCTGGGCGGAGGCAGTCTCTACTTGGCCTTTATAGACCTGAAGACTGCCTTCGATCTAGTGCCGAGGCAGAGTTTATGGGGGGTTCTGCAGGACATGGGTATGCCTACATACATTTCGAGTATCCTAATCAAGCTTCACGAGGGAAACTTCGCCCAGGTGAGGTGGGGTAGTCAGGCCCAAAAAACATCTAGAATAGCAGTGAGTAGGGGCGTCCGCCAGGGTTGTGTGCTAGCCCCCACTCTATTTTCACTTTATGTTAATGGAGTGGTGGAGCATCTGCTAAGAACACCTGCAGATGCTCCCTCCCTGGCGGGCAAACGTATCCCGACCCTGCAATTTGCGGACGACACCCTCCTCATCTCGAAGTCTCCAGTGGGCTAGCAGAAGCTACTCGATAGTTTCTATGTGTTCTGCACATTCGGGGTCTGGTAATTAATACCGGTAAAACTAAATATCTAGTATTAAATCCGGCAAAAAAATGGGAATTCCGCCAAACCTGAACGGGGTGCAGCTGGATAGGGTGGCAGAATTCGATTATTTGGGCATCAGACTCTCCGATCGAATGCACTGGGGCCCTCACATTAACAAAATGATCCTCTCTCTTAAAAGGGTAACAGGCACACTTATTAAAGAACAGTGTAGTTCTACAACAAAACCTATTTCCCCCATTGTAGAGATCTACAACGCAAGAGCAGTTAGTGGATCCCTGTATGGGGCAGAATTACGGGGTGCCTGTAACATTGACCAGCTTACCCAGTCAGAGAACAAATTTTTTAGGTCGTTGTTGTCCCTTCCCCAAAGTACACCTATGATTCCGGTACTGTACGATTTGCGGAATCGCCCAATAAAGGACCAGGCCCAGCTCCGCCCATTGCTACTGTGGTCACGCCTATGGAGAGTCCCGGAACTTGCACATTATGCGGAAGGGCTGGCAGAAATTCTGTCTATGTCTGGTTGGACAAAAATTAGTTGGCTGCGTAATGTAAAATCCTTACTTGTTGAGCTTGGGTTGGGGGAGGCATGGACAACTCGATCTGCTGTGCCAAAATCCCAATTGAAGCAGATTTACTGGAGCTGGGTGTATAATAAAAAATATTCAAATCCTAAAAATGGTAGGATTGTTTCTAACTATCTTCTTTTAAAGGATGTACCCTCGTTAGAGCCCTATTTTGATTTTATTACCAAACCGCGTGATCGCATGTTGTATTTTAAATTTAGGATTGGCACCCTTCCTCTTGGCGAGTTTACAGCACGCTGGAGCGTGTCTCCAAGCACCCTTAGCTCATGCCCATTCTGTCCGCTGATCTTGGAAACAGTGCCCCATATCTTATTCGAATGCACTGCCTATAAACTCCCGAGATCTAGGTGGTTAAAACCAGTGTGCAGGAATATGGGTACTAGGTCTCATTTGATGGACTTGCGAATCCTCATGTCAGATACTCGGCTAGTATATGTTTGTGCTATCTCTAAATTCCTTAGCTGGGTATGGATTATTAAAGCAAGAAGGCTTAAAGATAAATGATTATAATGTTTAATCAGTTCTTAACTCTAATGTGCTATCAAACTTTTTATTACTGGATGGTATACTGTGTATGATCATTCCTTTCTTGTTTTATCTTGTGGAATTTGTATTGTGAGATTGTTTTTATTGTGATGCTTTTTATTGTGATGCTTTTTAAGATAAAATTTTATCGAAATAAAGCCTTCTACAAACAAACAAACAAATATCTAGATAGGAGCTGTTTACAGCAGCAGTGGTTGCTACTCTGCTCTGCCTCCCCAGAGGGTCTTCCACTTCAGGGCGCCTGAAGGACAGGTGTCAGACAGGATCTTTAAAACTTTCCCTTCTGGAGGTAAAAGCCCATTTTCTAGAACCTGTTCAAGAACGCCATCCCGGAAAGTACTGAAAGAAGCAACCCTGTTCAATTCCTGCGCTGGCACCCATGGTACTGCTCTTAGGTAGTCAGTTGTATCTGAAGAAGGTGGTGGTGGCAGCACAGCAACAGTCCCACTACCCTCATCTGTTTTGTACCAGGCATTTATAGGAGATCTATACCAGACTCAAATAAGTTGTACACGGTTTGCCAGTAGAGCCGACAGGAATAAACCCACTCCTCTATATTGTTTTTCCTCAGTCGTCTTGACCTCTTCTAGACCCCTAAAGAGCCTCACACTGGTTGTTCCTTGGATGGTATTCGTGCCAGCAGAATCGGAGACTCAGCACCCTGAAATAACTCCCAGGCATAAACCTGAGCAGAGCCCCAAATGGTCCCTTTGGTCTCAGACCCAAGCTGAAACATCTTCATCACGACATGGAGGGAAAAAGCTGGCTCGGCCCCTGGCAACAAGAATTCAGGATAGGCAGGTGCCATCGGAGGAATCACCAGATACCTGAATGGTAAGGGTGGTGGAGCAACAGGTACCGATGGAGGCAGTCCCTCAAGTGGAGTTATATCTAGTAGCTCCAGCAAAAAAACGACTCTACCGGGGGTGAAGTGCGCAAGTGGGGGGGGGGGGGGGGCGAACATCTGGACCTTGACTAGCAGAGGAGATTCACCTCAAAGATTCAACTTATGTTTCCTTTGAAAGAAGGCAGCGAACGCGATGGAGACCTGGAGTGCAAATAGCATTGCTTGACCCGCAGCGCATACAACATTGAGAATGACTTGTCACAGGGCAGAAACAGTTTGGCCATGCGTTACCGGATGGCATTGGGACTCATTCTAACGCATTACTAGAGTAGTGTCACGATCCTAGCCCTATGAACACACCTTGTGTGCCGTCAGATATTTTTCGCCTTGCAATTGCAACGGGGCTTAACCCCAATCACTAGGTTAAAGACATCCATAAACCACTATATTGAAATAATTTTGAAGACCATTGCATGAATTCCACAGAAAAGAGGCTCAATGTCATGAGGATAGAAGCCCCGATTGCGAATAGGGGGTGACATCAGGATGTTAGAGTGGACACTTCATGGCTTCAGTTAAGTCACTGTGGAAAAGCTTTCATTGCAGAGATTGAACTACTGCCTCCTGCCAGCAAGGGAGCTCTATGGGAAATGTTCCCAGGTCTAGTTTGGCATTCGGGGATTTTCAACAGGCAAAGAATCTACAGGTAGAAGTTTTTCAAAAAGGCTCCCCCTAGATTATGCATATTTTGCTGGCAACCTGAGTGAATGTCAAGCTAAGTTCATGTGGTGGAAGGGACGCTGAGGAGAGCATGCGCTCGCCAGAACAGAAGTCACGAGTGTAAGCAGTTAGAAATACCTGCTCCAATAGCAGAATAGGTGGGACCAACAGAATAAAGAGGCTCTGCACAAGAATCTAACAAAAAAATAAATAGACAAAAAGATCTTCAGTTTCCCAGAAGGGGAAACAGTACAGGTTAATCAAAACAAATTCATCATGGCCAACAATACATGTAGCATTGAACCATCGCATCACATGAGATGGGGCTTAGTGTCTAAAGCTGCAGACTTTGAAATCTGAAGACCCCGGTTTGAATCCCCAACCTCAGCGCTTTGCTCAAAATAATTTGATTCTGGGAAAATAACCTCATTTCTCTAGGCCTACAAATTAGAAATTTCATGTGCGATGTCCACACTCCTGTAGTGTGTCTCGCCCCTTCACTATAATGTACAGTACTCCTAGTTAGGTTGGTGCTATATAAATATTGATACATACAGGCGAACAAAGTTATTCTTTGGTCCAAATACATTTTCAATAAGTCATTATTAGTTTCACTTCTGGCATGACATGAGACAGTTTAGGGAAATCCTACTACCCTGAAGTCTGAATTTCATGCTGCAAAGTGCAATTAAGCATCAAGCACGTTCAGTATTTGAGGAAAATGCTCATATCACCAAAATATAGTGTGAAATATGAATGCCGTAGTAAATGCCTATTGATCTTGCTTTCTAGAGCGATGGGAAATCACAGGTTTTCCGAAAGCCTGCCTGTCACATGAAGCCTGCCACTGCAGCCACCCCACACCCTTCCTCCGACAGCTTTCCCTTAGCCACTCTTACTCAGAAGCATCATGTTGGGTAGGTTCTAATCTCCCTTACAAATCAAACCTGTCTTGCATTAAGCCCTCTTTCCAGAGCATCCTGGTGATGGGCAGAATGGTTAAGGAAGACTTTGGCATGTGGGTCTTGTGGCGTTCGGCCAAATCTATCCTATTCACTCCACCATGCCCTCAACCACACCCCTGTTGCTCCTCTCATGGTATCTATTCGAATGTTATTATTTCCAGGTATGTGCCGACCAAAGCCTACTTTGTGCCCCAAATGTCAGCTGGATATCCTGTCATCACACCAGGGTAGTCCCTAGAGAACAGTGTTAGTGTGGCATTCCTCAGTTACTTAACCCTCTCTTTCCCGATTTGTCTCTTCCGTCACTCCAGGTGTCCCCAGAATGGCAATACTATAACCATTCTTGTGGGTTGCTCGGTGCTGCACTTGGGTGAACTTCAGAGTAAGTACCCCGCCCAATTGCATAATCATTCCTATGGGTTGCAAGCTAGTATGACTTGTATATACAAAGGCTTCTCTCCTCAGGAGTGAGAGATTCAGGTTATGGTCTGAATTTCTATCAAGGTTGACTGCAAATCATATTAGACCCTCAAGAGCATTGAATACGGTTGATTGCTTAATGTCCATTTCTGTAGTTTCTTTTGTTTTCTCACTGGACTGCTCAAACCTACTGTTGATGGTATAACGAAGGCACCTGTTATCCAGAGCGTAAACTATAGCCATCTATGTACTGCCAATTCATGTGGGTTGCTCTCCACTGCTCACGGGTGGAGTCCACAGCATATACCATGGCTGGTTGCAAAATGCCCATTTATATGGGCAGCTCCTCTTATGCAGACTCCAAAGCTTTTTCTATAGCCGATGCAAGACTGCACTCCAAAAGGCAGCATCACTCAGCCTTTGGCACATTGACCACATAACAGACATTAAAATCATTTGATACACAATCCAGAACATGTTGGTGCTCACATGCACACAATCTTTTCTAACATTTTCTCCTAAACCCACCCACAGGCACAGCTACTGGTGTGGCAACTTTGACTAGAAGTCGTCCCTTACATACACACAACACTAAACTTTTCCACAGAAGCAATACTGCACCAATACATTTTCTATCCATACACTAACATTTAAGGCTTAAGAATCCATTTGCATTCATTTTGTTCTTCAAAGTTCTGCAAAGGAACCACCAAAAACATTGTAAGAGTACACCTTTGGTCCTCCCGCACAGTATAATGAGAATGGCCACATGACATTGTTACTTCCACATAGGACCAGGTTTTCGGTCTGCAAGGTGCTTTGGAACCTAGTCAGGGATATAAAGGACTGCGAGTAGCCCTGGTGGCGCCGCAATTCTTAAGTGCTTAGCGATATTGACCTCTGTGAAAATCTGTGCAATTTTGTGCAACTCTTAGTGCTCTGTATTTTAAAATATGTGAATATTCTAATTGTTACTTTTTTATTGTGTGAGCGTGGGGCACTGTGAACTACTTTGCTGGGGGCATTTAAACGTTTTACACTGCTTTACCGACCCCGTTCCGCCGCGGCTGGTGTGCCGTTTGTGCGGAGGGCGGTAACCACTAGTCCACAGAATCCCTACTTCCGGCAGGACGCGGTCTAGTCATCCGCCAGAAGGAAGGGTATTTAGCCACGCATGCACCGATCGCACAGCGGGCGCGCCGGATGCGCGCCTAAGGCAAACCCATCTGCGCCCGTCCACGGCCGAGCGGGGCCTGGGGCCAGAACCCCTGTTGGATTTGGGGCAGTCTTAGGCTATACCCGGCAACAGCTGATTGATTTATGCACAGTGGTCAGCCCACAGTGTAATCATGGACTGGATCCCAGTAAGGGGGATGTAGTAAGGGTTTGCAAATATTGTGGTATCACGTTGAATGGTGGTGCCCGAGTAGGAGGCACCACCAAGGAACTTAGTTGTGCGCTGCTTAATTGCAGGTCAATAAAAAAGCACAGCATGGAAGTACGGGACCTATTGCTGGATAATAATTTGGACATTCTCTTTGCAACAGAGACCTGGCTCGATGGGGAGTCGGACCCTGAAATACTGGATGCCCTGCCCCAGGGATATGGCATTTGCAGGCAGGACAGAGTCCGCGGCAGGGGGGGCGGGATTGCATTGATCCACAGGGACAATATTATCTGCACCATGGAGCCTGCTAGCATAGCATTATTATTATATGAAAGCAAATACAATACCAGATGGTGCTACCCCAAAGTGATGGTCAAATGAAGATCAGACAAGCACAGGGCAGTGCGTTGGCATTATTTACAGCCAATAGTAATTTGGCCATATGGTGCACCATGCTAGGATCTTGCTTAACCACAAAAGAACCAGATTTCCTTCTACAGTAATCTGGATGCATAATTTTACAAAACCGGTCTTCTGCTAAACATCAGCATTGCGATCTCAATTTTTTGACATTCAAGTGCTTGTGAGAGGTCGCCCAAACAATGAATTGGAAATTTTTTAGATGACTCTTACCCACTGGAAGAAGTTTGGAAAGCAGTTTTAGTAATGGTAAGACAGGGTCTCTACTATGCGCTGATAAAACATGCCCTGATCTGTACAATGTATTAGGAAAGCGATACAGGGAGTAGATGTGCATCCAAGGGATTATTGTGTGTAAAAGAGAAAGATGTTACTAATCGTTGTCTGGTGCAAGGACAGCACTCTACTGCATTAGAGGGAATCTGACATCAAGAACGGAAAGCATGTTGAGCCAGTTAATTTGTTCACCTCCACCGAACTACACACCTCTTCTGAAGGCGTTCCTTCAGCACACTTTCCCTGACTCCTTGAGGGTGCAGACAGCCGAGTAGCTCATCCAGTTCTTTCTGAGTGTCACAAAGAAACCTGCAAGGTCAAAACAAGAAATATTTATTCATAATTGGTTTTTGCCCTTCAAATATATTAGGTCCTTAATACAAAAATTAAAAAAAGATACTAACAATACAAGCATATAGGATAATAAAAAAATCAAATCTGCACAATGCAAACTAAATCACACGCAACTCACTTTTTACGTTACCAACTACTCAATCAATACAGGTTGTTTAATCCATTACTAAACCTGCAAAGGCCAGGATGGTGAGAGTTCAGCAACTGATCTCGAAAAACACCACATCAAAAAAAGGCTAAAATGAAATTGCTAATCCAGTTACCTGAAACAAAAAGGTAACTTCTTACCACAACAAATGAAGGGAACCCGAGTAGGGCCTTGCTAAATTCTTTGGTTCACCTCGAGAGAGGGTTAGCTTTCAGCTATCCTGCCTATTACAAGGTTGAACAGTACTGTCAAAATCAAGGGAGTGGATCAAGGCAAAAATGATTGCGTGCCCCCTGACTAATGTGAAGAGAGGCCCGTGAGTCTCATATCTCACAGATATTCATTTGCACTGGGCTAAGTGGATACTCCCAAACGGTAGGCCCCCGCACCGCAGGGGCTGAAGGGGCCTGCATTTCGCCTCTGAATCATGGGCCATTCCTTTTTGTGAGGGGGAGAAACCTAGTAACTTAATTAAAACACATATCATACAGAGCTCATTTTAATTCCCATACCGCTCTTAGATAAAAACCCTTCCTTGCTCTCATAACATGCAATAGCCCAGTTAAAGTGTTGGCCTGAATATTCGTTAACCACTAAATTGTCAAGGCTGGTTAACCTTAGTGTCAACACCACTAAGGTGTAATTGTAGGTTTGCATTTAAATGAAGGGTATTAAGATAAATATTTTGTTTTTTGCACCATAGGATGATGGCCACTTTTAAACAAAAAACGTCCCCAATCAAAACAAAAGAAATAGTGTTATGTAAAGGCTTTTCCTTGTACTGCTCATTAAAAAATATATATCAAAAACAGCTCACTTGAAAAATTAACAAGTCTTTACAACATCAACCATGCAGGCATTCATGTACTGAATAGGTTTAAAGCCATATGCATAAGACGCAGAATAAGGACCAAACTGGTTAGATGCAAACACAAGCTCAGTTTCCCTAAGCTACACAGCAAAGGGACAAGATTACATGGACAGTGAATATTGACATATGCTGAATGAAGGCATAATTGAAAAATAAGTGGTAGCTAAAGAATGGTGGATGAACGCAAACAAAGAAAAGTGGATGTCACGTTGAATAATACAAGGTGAATAAATCATTCAGAACAACGGTTCCATGTACAATTGTTGGTTGGCTGATAGAGATATAGATGAATGAATGCAGAAAGATGGATGATGTGTGGAGACTAATGGAAAATGGTGAACAGGTGTTGGTTAATGGTGATGGTTGTCTAGCGCATGATGAATTGTTAACAATGGTTGAATGGTGGGAGGAGAATGAATAAGAATTACAGGATGGAGAGCGTTAGATAAGATTGAAACGTAAACAGTAGATGAATGGTCAAGTCCATCATGCAAAAGACTCAAGCATGCAGAAACTGCCAGTCATGCATTAAGTCAAATGCCGAAAACAATTTTGAATGCCTCATCTCATGCCTTTGGTTGTGTATGATGTCCAGCCATCTACAAACTTTTTTTTTTTATTAGAACACTTGATAGGATTGCACCAAGCCTTGGAATGCCAAATACTCCAATACATAACATTACAATAAAAACACACAGATATCGTGCCTATAAGCAGACATGAAGTGTAAAAGTCTAACAAACCAATTTGTTTCCCAGATCTTCTAAAGTAACGCTGAATACCATCTAGAAGGTGCATTCTGGAACCATTTTAAGTAAAGAAAATAAATTAAGCACAGAAGCTGCTATCCTATTTTGTTCCATTTCCTGCAAGCCACAGTAATATAGTCAAGGCAGAAGTGCTAGTAGGTCTTAAGACAAACTTTTTTCAGCTGAACAAAAGAGGCCCTTGCGAAGCTCAAACACCCTACTCTAGGTTGTGCCCAAAAACAAATAGAAAAATGATTCACCCGTTCCTTCACTGGGAAGGCGCCTAGAATATGGAATGCCCTGTCACAGGATTTTTGTGAGAAGCAATCATTACTACACTATAGAAAAAACCTTAAACTACCTCTTTCCAAATACTTGAACTCCCCCACACAAATCTCCCATACGCCCCTTTTCCTGCCTGTGCACATACAATATGGTGAATTGGAAAACGGAAACCTCAAATCTAGGTCCCCAAAGGCATACAAATCAAGCAGTCCGATGAAGAGCCGATGGATGTAGCCAGCTGCAGCACCTGTTTTTCAAGACTTTCTCGGCTTTCACTAAGCAGAAATGTTACTTTTGTAACATCCAATGTAACGCACGTGTCCCCAAAACATAAGATGCTTAGAAATAAATCCATTTTTTCTCAAGAAAAGCAATATCCTCCCAATCGAGATTTTTTACCTCAATCTGTGAACAACATTTATAGTGGCTTTACTAGTTAGTTTGCATGTTTATAATTTTTGTCTGGTATACTAACATTTGGCAGCTTGTGTGCAACAGAAAGAATGCTATGGTTATGCATATAATTAAAACATAAGGCCCATACTGTATTCAATATATTTCTGGGGTTTTTTTTTTACATCTGGAGACCACATAAGCTTTTTCACCAGCCTCCGGTTTTACTCACACAGTTAATTCTCTTCATTCATTAATATATTAAAGAGTCATCCACATTTTGCTCACGCCCACCATGTCCTACACGAAGGGATAATTGGTCAGACAACTGACACCATTGATTTTCGTTATTATGAGTGAAGGATTTTGGTTTTGCACAAGTGCTCATCTGAAAATTACCCCTTCTTCCCAAACGGAAATAAAAAAATGATTACGTCCAAAGCCCAAGCAGAGTGTCTCCCTACATTCTCACAGTATTGTTGGAGAAAGATGGGGAGTCTTTAAATGGAAGAGATGTCCACATCAAAGAGAAAGAAAAAAATGCTAACAAACATCTAAGCAAGATTAATCCTAAAGTCGGCATAGGTAATCGGACACAAAAATGTTACCTCTTAAAAGAGGGATGTTTCAAAGATCCAGGTGACCATTTCTAGTGAGACCTCATTAAGTGGCATACCGACCATTTAACAATACAGTTACCAGCGGTTTTGTCTAATCATAGTTACCAGAGGTTTTGCCCTTGTTTAGGTACTGTTGTTTCGATTGGTGGAGAGCCAGTCACTGGATCCATGTCATCCGCTGCAACTTCATTCACTATCTTATCTGAAAAGAAAAATCAGTAATCATATCAACGTGCTTCTAACCTGGAGCGCCAACATAAGATACCAGCTTTAACATCAAACTACCAACTGTCCAGTCTTGCAGGTAGCTGGATGAAACTACACAAAGAACTGTTAGCTCCCCCTACCCTTTAGTGTGGTTCAAAGAGTGGTGTTTAGCTGCAGGCAGCATGTTCTTACCCACAGAGTCCTGAACATCCTCGTCCTTCAATTCCTTGGGTGGAAGAGCACATGTATAATTTATACTATCATGTATCCAGCCTTTCTCAATGAACAATCCTGGCACCTCATCAGAGAACAGCCAGTACCTGTAAAATAAGAGGTTTACTAGTCACCTGACACCTTAGTAATTAATCAAAATTACCAACCACCGCATAAAAAAAAAACCCTAACCTTCTCACATTCTGAGTAGAAGTCTCAGAAAACAGACATGTATGCCCAAGCTGCAACAAAGGGTGCAGAGAAAATGTAAGCTAACGGGAAGACCGCTACAGTGAGCATTTTTTTTAAAGAAATGGCATTATGCACAATTCCTCGAATCAGATCAGTGCAGATCAGAAAGCAAACCAACTGTCCAGGCTCCTCCTCCCCCTCACTGTGCTCACCCTCAATATGCCCTCTTTATCTCCTCCAGAACAGTCCATGATAAACTGTCCATAAAATGGTAGGTCATTCATATTTTTATTTAACTTACAAAATCAATTGCGCCTCTAACAAAATGGCCATTATACCCAGGAAACACTTGCCTGTTGTGGTTTCGATCTGTGCCAATGGGTGACCGGCGTAGAACCAGCTTTCCTTTAGCTATGCCCTCATGGAATGCCTTTTCAACTGCAGCCCTTTGCTTCCGGATTCTCTCCTCCTCAGCCTCCTTCTCCAGTTTCTCTAACATGAAAGAAATGGGGCGGAATGCCAAGTTAGCTTTGATTATGTAAGCATGGAAAAAACAACCAAGACGAAGGGGAATATAACTGTATAGTCAACCCACCTGTTTAATGTAGAAATCCGCTCATTATTTACAAAGATACTGGTTGGGCTTTAATAATCTGACATCATGCTATCTTCTAAATTATTAGCACCATTACTTGGTGTCTTGCAAGGTTTTATTTTTAAACTGGTGTGAGAGGCACTCACACCTTAGTCTTCCATGAAAGAAAAGTAAAAAGTCTACAAGTGCTCAGCTTCAAAAATCATGTTCTCCATACAGCTTTTACATGGTAATGCTCTCCTACGGAGAAAGAAACATACTGCATACAGGTATTTGAAATCGTATTTCGGGGTCCCCCTTTAGGACTCAAGGTAGTATGGTGTCAAGTTCACAAGATCCAGCAGCAGTTCTTGGTTACCTGCTCTGATGCGTCTGGATGCAGAGATGCTGGATGGGATGGCAACCTTGCATGCCACTCTGTAGACAAAGAATGGGGGACACATAGAAACAGGCTGCAGAAGGGGACTTGGGGACACGTCCGGGTGCTCCCAATGGGGAGCACAGTCAGAATTTGTGGACCCAGGCCGGACAACTCTGGTGCAGAGGGTATTGGTCACCAGGGCCCGTGCATTGAAGGCACTCACAATGCTATGTCCGGACTGGAGGTGAGGACAATGCCTTCTCTCTTCACTTTTATTAACAGCAGCCAATATTAACAAAACAGGACTGTTTCCCATGAACCCTTGGGAAAACTGTAGTAAAAAGAAAGTGTCTACTCGGGAACAGTCCTGAGGCCTCCAATCAGGGACGCTCAGGCCCAAACAGTCTATCCTCACTGGCCTTTAACCCTCTTTCTTCACTGCTGCGCAGCCAAGGTAAGTGCCTTTCCTACTTATGCTTGATTTTGCTTCTTAAAACTGGTTATTTGCGGTTGTGTGTACTATTGGGCGCGTGATTATGCGTGTGTGCTATCGCGGCTCTGCCGCGTTCATTTATGGTATTGTTGGTATTTTATTCGGAGCGTACATGCTGCTGAATTTGCTGCTGAATTTGCTGCTTTTTTCGGTCTTTTGTTGGGTGGCTTTGCCGCGTTCTCTTTGACGTGCTGAAAGTGCCAATGTTTCCATTTCAAGTCCACGGGAGCGTTTCCGCTCCTATGCAGCTTAAGCCTGGTGAGCTCCGCTCTGACCTCCCGCCGCCAGGGGGCATTGGAGGCAATGGCGCGTGTTTGAATCCTGAGGGGACTGAACGGCACACCGTTGTCCCTGCAAGCATTCCGGCCTGAGGGAAGACGCCTCTGTGGCTGTATTAGATTGAGCTGCTTCAACTTCCATTGGCTGATCGCTCCGTTTCTGCTCTGCTGCCTCAGGCATCAAGTGAATTTCTGGCAGCAGAGTCTGTACTGTTTAAAATAAAAAGCCCCTTTTGGGTAATTATTGGTATGGCGTCCGACGCCTGTTAGGGACATACACTGGCCGGACTATAAAAGAGCGCTAGTTGCATCAGGTGTTTGAGCCCCAGGGCTTAGATCCTCGAATCAGCGAGAGCCTCGCACCACAAGTCAGGTTGACACCTAGCCCCATAAGGTAACTCCTTCAATATAGGGTATCCCGGTCTGCCACCCAGATCCCCATTAACAAGCCTCATCTAGCCTCACCTTGTCCAAGATTAATGGAGATGGACTATGAGGAAGACTCCTAGGGAGGCGAAAACACCTTGGCAGACATCCCTTGGGACGATAAGTTCTATGAAGCAGTAGATGCTTCAATCTATAGAGCAGTGGACAAAGCTATGTCGCCCCTAGAAGTGAGGTCGCCCCCACAAGACGCTATTCCCACCGACCATGTAGGGGACACAGATAGAGAGCCCAGGTTTCCAGACCGTGGCTCCCTTCCCGACCATCCCAGGCCACCTCTGACCTGTTTGAACTCAATGAGATCATCCACCCTTGCTCATCGGATTGGGCCCCAGCCAATTAAGTTGCCAGCTATGTGGCAATGCGTATTTGGAAGCCTTTAGAGAAAGAGGCCAGTAACTGCCTCCGAGCAGAATGCCCCTGTCATTCCCTGGAGGATGAAGTAGACCTCACCCCAGAAATTGACACCCGCATGGCCACTTTCCTACAGAATTTCATGAAAGACCCCAAAAAAAAGGGAATTGACCAGTCATGGCAAGCGTGCCAGGACAAGCTTCTGAACATTTGTGGCCCCTCAAAAAGATCTTGGATATGGCTGAGGAGACCAAGACGTCTGGTTCCCTGATCTCCCCAGAGTCTTTCGGGGGTAGCACAAAGCAATTGTCTTTTTGAGCAACGCCAACTGTGCCCTTTCCATGGAGCGTCGTCGCTTCCTTCTGATCAAGGAAGACATTTAAAGAAATACCAAACTACAGAGAACAGAGAGGGGTTGGGTTTATATAACAAGCTATTTCTTCACATGGTGCAAATTAATGTGGATTCGCCTTTGTGCCAACCACTACATACAGGTCACCTACAAAGTGGATGGTACAGACATTACATTAGGAGGGGTGTATGCTCCGAACGTCTACCAAATGAGATTCTTGACACCCATCAACAAAACTAGCCACCAGGGAATTGCTGGAGTTTAGATAGCGGTCTCCCCTGAATTCAGGACAATAAAATACCGAGCAGTGCAGGCCAGTAGCTTGTGGTCTTTAATTCCTAGGGGTCAATAAGGGTTTATAATCGACAGAACACATCAGTGAATATTCGACAACTGTTTCGTATTCTTCAGTGGACTCGAGGAAGATCGATTCGAGGCTTTGATTATATCGACTAACCTAGAAAAGCTCTTCGATAACATTTAAATGGACGTTTTTGCGGTCTGCCTTTAAACATTAATATGGGCAAGTTCTGGATATTAAGGTTCCAACTGCTTTACACACAGCCTACGGCACAAAGTCAAAACAGGCAGAATAATAAATCGCCCACATTTGAAATATTTAGACCGACTAAACTGGAGTGCCCTCTGTCCTCAAAGCGGTTTGCACTGGCGACAGAACTTTTTGGTGATCCAAAACTTTGAGCAGCCCTCTTGTCGCCACACCAATTTTGGAAAGACATGCGCTTTCCCAGCCAACCCTACTAATGTGGGAGAGCCAAACGCACTAGTACTACAGCACATAGAATGGTGTCCCCGCACTTTTCAGTATTAGGGTGGGGGCCTACTATAGCGACAGATTTTCTGAATGGGAAATAAGGGGTGACAATAAGAGAATTAAAGAGCAACATTGAATTCTGGAAGACTGTCAATCTCAGGAATTAGTCTAATCAAATCGCACGGTCAAAGAAGATCATGTTGCCAAGGCTGTTATATTACTTTGTCGATTTGGCAGTCTGATCAGACCTCGGTAGTTTAAAGAGCTTAAAAAACAACTTCTGGAATTTATCTGGGCACATAGCGTCAGAAGGTTAACTTCACTAGATTGAAAGCACTCATAGCAGAAGGAGGACTTGAAGAAACTGATTTGGAGATGTACTATCTAGCAGCTCAAGTGAATGGTTGCCTCAATGGCTTGAGTGGTGTAGTCTTTGGGAGATAGCGAACATGTAGGCGGGATTCTTATTACTTTACTTACTGTGGGCCTCACTCAGGGCCGGTAAACTGAACAGGTGGACTATTTACACAAACGGACAGCTGTTGGCCATAGGGGATTGCTATAGGGAGGGGACATTTTCATCAATGGAGGAGATGGTTGAAGAACTGGGATTGCCACATGCCCAAAGCCTAATTGACAGCATGGTGAGAACTAGAATTGTATCTTATCCCCCTTGCAGGCAGGTTTTCGAGCGTTCACCAGTACTTATATTGGAAGTCAGTGGTCCTGGCCAATGGTAGCCTGTACGCTGCTTTTGTTGATGTAAAATCAGCATTTGATCTTGTTCCTCGCCACAAACTATGGGCAATCCTCCAGGAGATGGGGATCCCCCTCAAAGTTACTCACATTACTTGTGAAATTGCATGAAGAAAACTATGCTAAAATCCAATGGGGTTCCCAGGGTATGGTTACCGGCCCATTCCCAGTAGAGAGAGGGGTACGCAAGGGTTGCGTACTTGCGCCTACCTTATTCTCCCTATTTATTAATGGTATTGATTACTATATGGATGCGGAGTCCACTGACGCTCCAGTTCTAGCCGGCAGCAAAATTCCAATTTTAATGATCGCAGATGACCCGTTGATCATCTCAAAGACCCCGAGTGGTTTACAGAAGGCCCTGACCATCTTTGAGGAGTTCTGAAACGCTCACGGTCTGGAAGTCAATGTGTCAAAGACAAAATGTATGGCTTTTAATCCCGATAGAACTTTTAAAAGTAAAATTGTAATGAATAATCGCCCATTGGAGCAAGTAAAGGCACCTATTTGGGGGTCATTATTCAAAGTGACCTAAATGGGAAGCAGCAAATAGACCTGGCAACACTTAAGCATCAACAACTGTCTGGTGTACTAAATAGGGAATTTAATACCTCACTGACCAAACCAATCAGCCCGGTGCTCCAGGTTTACAACATGTAGGTGGTTAACTCCGCACTCTATGGAGGAGAGATATGGGGGTACGAAAACCTTACCAACCTTACGACCGCAGAAAACAGGTTCATGCGTAGCATTACACTGCTCCCCCAAAGCACACCAGTGTGTCCGCTACTACATGACCTTTGGCAGAGGTGGCCAAACTGAAGCGCAGGCTCTGGACCACTCCAGAATTAAACCACTATGCCATGGGCTTTCTGGACATAATTCGGGCTGACACATTTCACAAAATAAGATGGTTGAGAGGAATTAGAGATTCCCTAGTAAGCATAGGCATGAGAACACTTTGGGAAGAACCTGATAGAGCTAGCTCCCCTCCAAAAAAGATCCTGAAAGAAAAATACTGGGAGACGATTACACAAAAAACCTTGAGTAATAGTGTGTCTTCCACCCTAACAGGAATCTTTTTGGATGTTAAATTGTCACCGAACCTTGAAGCCTTTGGGGATATATTAGCAAAACCCCATGATAGGAAACTGTATTTTCAGTTCAGGGTGGGAACATTGCCCATCAAAGCCTTCACTGCTAGATGGTCAAAGTCCACAGCACATTTGTTAGCCCAGCTTATGCCGCTCCTTGTCGAGTATGGTTAGCTCTATCTGTAAATTACTTTGAACTAGAAGGAGCGAAGAAGCAGAAATAATTTTACATACAAATGCTCCTAATCCAATCACTACAGCTGTAGCGAAATTTCTAGGCTGGGCTTGGTCGATAAGGTCAGTTTTTTCTCACATAACATTTTGCTTGTGTCCTTTATTCTTGGGTTTTTTTGTAAATGTAACGGCCCCACAATGCTTGCTCCATAAGTTGGGACAAAAACTTTTAACATACCCCTTTGACTGTTTTAATGGTGATAAAAATGTTTTAATGGTCTCCCCTACTGTGAGCTTTAACGGTGTCCGTTTTCCAATGGTCGTTTTATGTAAGCTGTAAAATATTGCCTGATGGTTTTTAAAGAAAAGAAGGTATTTTTACAATCATGCTCAATTAATTTGTTGACTGGCATGGATATATTTTACAACTAATGTGTCTTTGTACTTGGCTTTTATGACAAGGTTGAATAAAGCAGGTTTGAAAAAATTGGAGAGATGTGGGGTACCGCTGAAATATAACAACCAGCTCATGGAATAATAGAATTCCTTTTCACAATGGAGAACAGAAGAAAATTGATATCTTGGTTTATAGATCGCTTACACACGACTAAAGCAACAATGAAGACACTTGTATAAAGGGGGCAGTCACAGAAAGTTTGGGGGGAGGGTGGGAGGAAGGAACAGCGTTTATAAAAACCCAAGACAAATACATGCAATTTAGTTATTTTCATACAACATCTTACCACTAGGGATCTCGCTCTAGTGCCAGGAGGGGACACTTACCAGCGCTCATTTAATGACGTCGCCGTTACATTAGAAAAGAGGTGCACGATGCAATGGAAAGTGAATGATGCACCTGCACTAGCACAACGGCAGTGCAAAGTAGCAAGCATACATTTTTGAACAAGGCAAGAGCGGGCATTAGGAAATACCACATCGCGGAAAAATGGACCGATATACTCCCAGCATTTGAACACCTGCAGCAAGACTCAAAGAGGGATTCAATTTAACTTGGGACTTGCAGTAAACTAAATGGTTTTCAACCATAAATCAACAGATCGCAGTGCAGCTAGTATTACCAGTGTCATACAAGAGAAAAACACCCACTATAGGAAGAGACAATTTTAAGTTAAAGTTTAATGTTATAGCACTGTTTGAGTGTGGTGAGGCTGTAGATATATATTCGTCACCAAAGTAATCCCGTTGCCGAGGGCACACTTTGAACAGCCGGTGCGAGTTTCAGGGACGGGCTTTCCCTGTGATTAATTCACCACCAAAAAGAATTATACTCGCACTCCACCAGGATGTCAATTTGTTGGTGGTGAAAATATATATATATATATATATATATATATATATATATATATATATATATATATATATATATATATATATATATATATATATATACACACATATATATATATACACACATATATATATATATATACACACATATATACTGATGTAGCCAGCTCCCCATAAAAAGAATTAAACGATTGCAGATTAAAGCATAACCAATGTGTTGATGTGTATGTTTGTTATTGTACAATGTTATTGCTTTTGCATCTATTTACAAGGAACTGCTCATGAAGAAAATGTAATAGATAAAAGAAAAAAACACACCTATTGCTCCCATAACTATACCAGTCTTTAGCTAACCAGAGGGACACCTACTGAACTACCTCGAGACACCGACCAATCAAACAGACTAGTTTCTTGATCACTTCCAGTTAACTTCGAAAGTGAACATCCCCACTGAACAGTCAAGTCAAAGTATCACATAAAAACAAAGATAATCAGTTTAACTGCTACTAATCGCAACCACCTTTGTTATTAAAGTGGGCCTCATCAACACTGCTCCTACGCCACACAAAAAAAAAAAACGACGAGAACAGGTCTGAATGATGTCTAGAATCTCAGTCTAACTGAAATATCCATCACAAACAACTCTGTAGTAATACTCTTTAACAAGTTGAAAATCATCCACAGAAACAAAATGAATAAAAAGAGTGGAGCAGGAGGTAGCTGCCTCATTCAGACTTCAGAGTTCACCTTCACCCAAATAAACACAGCTGCTCAGTGTACAATTGACAAAGTGGACAGTCTGTTACCAATGCCAAGATGCAATGCTAGCTTCTTTCATAGTTCCTGAAAGAAAAGAAAAAAACTATTCGCCACATTTGGCTAGGAAAATTATAACTTAAGACTAACCAGTAGGTAGAAAAATCGATCAATTATCAAAAACAGTCAAAATACCATACAAAACAGGTTAGCTTTGGACCTGGACCAAATGCTGAATGGGCCAACATACTAGTGCTGTGGGATCACATTTGGTATGATCCATACAATACAAGCAATAGAACTGAAAATACAGCTCAGGGATCAGCAGATCCATACATATCCTTTCAGGTCACAAACGCGATACATCAACTATGCCTCTGAAGCAAAACATAATAAGCACTTAATTCCATACGTCCACAAGAAGGCTTAAAAAACGATTGCCAAGAACAACCCACCACAGGCCTTGGATGAAAGACAGAAATATGCAACCACAATAGGATTAACTTTCAACAAGCTAATCCTTCCAAAGCAAAAAGTCACTCACTCCTAGAGTAAGCTAAAAAAGATGGTTCAAATTAGCCATGCTAAATAGATACTGCTAAAGCAAGTGGAGACAGCATACGACATCAACTGGGGGCAAGAACCATAGCAGATAGAGAAATAAAGCAGAGAGTTATATTTTATTGAACAGTCCTGCTGTTGCAACAAATCTAGAGATCTTGTAAATGTAAATGTACATGTATTTATATACAAACAGAACAGCCACTCCTGCCAGGTCGCTGCTTATGCAAGGATTGGCACTATCAACGTCCTAGACACTGGACCTAATGCAATTGCCCTAAACAACCAAAATCACTGGGTACTATTTTTCAATTAATACAGAGTCTGGGACACACTAATATGATTAAACCTCATTTCCCATTAAATACTAAACATTAAAAATGTATTAACTGGCAATTCTGTATCGAGATACTTCAATAGGTTTACGTTTCATTTATACCTATACAGGAAACTGGCTCACTCTTAATGGACTAAGTTGTTTAGTACTGATTGGCCCACCAAGGAGTTTATTGGAGTAATGAAGTCCAGGCAGCAGGACTTGGTGAACATGTGCATGTTTCACAAAGGTACTCTGCATATGCCTGGGAGTGGGAACCCTGTGCACAGTGCAGCTGTTGCCAACATGCTTTTGGGGGAAATGTGCCTTTACCCCATCTGCCACTGAACAAACACTGCTGAAGGTCCTACAACTATTTTAACGCTGTATTTTGCTAAGTACCAAGGATTGGCAGCCTGACAAAGGGCAATTTATTCAAGTATGTGAATGCATGAAAGATTTAAAGATAAATAAAGTTTGATATTCTTTCAACGCATCCACAAACTGTTAGTCTGGTAGGCCAATGCAATCCAAATGCAGATTACCAGTAGGATTATTCTGAAGAAACAATCTTGTTCGAAATATCGCTAAAATCAGTACACTTGCATCACATCCTGGCTCAGCTCAAAGAATTACCCACCTCACCAGTCACTAAAACACTCACCTTTAAGTAGCCGATCCTGTTCTTCCTTCTCTTTTTTAGCCTGCATTGCAAGAAGCCGTCGATTCTTAACAGCACTGATCATATCTTCAGTATCGATAAATAACTGCTGTTCTGTCTTGAGCTCATTCTTTACTACTTTTTCATCTGGCTCCTTTTTCTTGGCCTCAGATTTAACTCCTTTCTCTTCCGCCTCTATTTTGTTTACCTCCATCTTCACTACCTTCTCCACCTCCTTGACTTCAGTGTTCATTTCTTGCTCTTCCCCTTCCTTTACTTCTGCTTTTCTCCCTTTGTCTTCTGGTGCTTTCTTCTTGACTTCAGCTACACCTTTTTCCTCCTCTTCCTTTTCTACTTTGGTTACCTCACCATTGGTCTCCTTCACATGGTCCTTGCTTTTGGCTTCCCTTCGCTTCAACCTCTCTGCCCGCTTCTTTTCTTTCTCTTCCTTCACTAAGGCCATACGCTCTTTCCAGAGCTCAGCAGAGTGCTGCTGCTTAGCATCTACATGGTCTTGCACAGAATAAGTCATTAAGATGCGGTGACACAAAGCAGCCATGATATGCAACTTTTCCTCAACAGTAAGTTCAAAGAACTCTGAGGTCTCCAACTTCTCAAGAAACTCATCTTCCACTTCGTTGTCTTCAAATCCAGCAGAGTCCTTACTTTCCTCAGCATTATCCCCCGGGGAAGAACCATCGCTCTCTTCTAATACATCAGACTTGCGAAGACAGAGTCGAACAAGTTCAGAAACTGAATGGAGTGTAAGAGGTATTTCAGACACTTTCATTCCCAACTCTGCATAATCCTCAGCAATTTCATCCTGCAGCAACGTCTGAAGCAGTATCAACAGCACACGATTCAAGTAAAGAAAGCCACCTTTCTCCGCAGTCAAAGCTTCCATTAGGGAGACTGAGGTGACTGGATACTGACTATCTGGCATTAGTAACCCAGAATAGCAGCTGAGAAACTCCACTACCATAGCCACATCTCCAAAAAGCGTGTTGGGCAGCCCTTCAGGGGTATCCACAAGCTTAAACATTGGTAGGCTCTTGCCAGACAGCTCCTGGTCCTCATACCTGCGCTGCTTTTCTAGCTTCTCCTGCATCTCCTTCTCTTTACGCTCCTTAACCTTCTCCCGCATTTTTTCTTTTAATTGGTTGCGCTTTTCCTGGAGGTATTCCTTCCGCTGATCCTCAGTCATGGAAGCCAATTTCTTTTTGTATTCAATCTGCTCATATCTCTTCTGCACCAAGATCTTCAGATCTTCTGGGAGGCGGGCACGGTCATCACTGGAAAGTAGCCGCACTGCCTTGGTGATGTTGCATGACAGCGAGGCCTTCCGATCCTCCCGGTCCTTGTTGTCTCTGTAATAAGCAATAAGGTGGAGTGCAGTAGGAGAAAAGTGCTTCTGTGGTTTGGAGACCTTTGGGACCACAGCTGTAGTCTTTGGAGGCCGGGACACCTTTGGTGAGCCCTTAGCCATGTCCAGTAGAGTAATTTGTTTCATTTTGGGATTTTTCAAAACTTTTTTGGGAGACTTTGGCTTTCCGGATGATTTCTGCACATTTAATGCTTTTATTTTTTCCTTTTTCACCTTTTTCTTGGGCAAGACCACTCCGGTCAGGGAACACTTCTTGGAAACTGGTAATTGAGAGTTTAGCTTGGAGGGAGACACTACTCTCATCACATCCTCCAGCTCTTCCCCAGGAGTATTTAAATCATCCCCATTATTGGTTTTTAATGGGGTTATTACAGATTTATTCAAATGCACATGGCACCAAAGTGTCGGACTCATCGGAGTGGTCAAAGGAGGTTTCTTCCGCTTCTTTTCCTTTATATTTTTATCACCATCTTTTTTAACTTTAATTTTCTTGGTTTGCTTTTTCTCAGGAGAGCCAGATTGCTTTCTTTTTTTGGTAGAAGAGTTTGGCGGGGAATTCAACGTCATGTACTAGAAAAGAAAACAAGCCAATAAGCTTTGTACTTGGGTTTTACACACAAAAAACTTCAGATATTAGCCAAGAAAGCCTCAAAATATTGTACTTGCATTGCAGAACTTGCAGTTCATTTTTTTTTTTTTTATTACCATCGTTGGGTCATTTTACAATACAAGTAGTACGTTCACAACTTTAAAATAAAAATAAGTAATCAATATCTTCTTTTACAATAATAGTTGATTATAACAGGTAGATGGGATGGATGGGTTCCTTGTAATAAAGAAAACAATTATTCATCTAAGTACTCTTTGAGTATACCCCAAGTCGATATACCTAATCGTTTTTTCCTAATACCCTTCAGAGCGTTCAAATTCCATTCTAGTTCATATATATTAAACATTTTCCTTCTCCAGAATTCAAACGTCGGTGCTTCAAGGTGTAACCATTCTGTAGCTATACATCGAGCTATAGACATAGCCATAAATAAGAAATTCTTAAATTTACATACGTTCTCATTTTCATTAACAATTTGCCCTCCCCCTACTAACATAAGTGCAGGGGATATTTTAAACGGGTGGTGGATGACCAAGGATATACATTTTTCTATACTTGATATGAAATACGATAATTTCGAGCATTTATAAAAAACATGGACAATATCTGCATCTTCCCCTCCGCATCGAAAACATTTTCCATCATACATAGGCCCCCATGGTGCCATACGTTTAGGAGTAAAGTATAGTCTGAATAGTGTCTTATATACCTGAGCTTTCAGATTGGCAGACAGACATATATCCTTGGCCATCAAGATATAATCCACAATATTTAGATCAGTTTCCTCTAATTGATTCTGCCAATATACATTATATTTATTCAAATCATCTGGCTTGTAATCCATCAGCAATCGATATAGCATGCCTATCCTTTTTTTTTTGATTTGACAGCCTCGATTATCTTAGGGCTAGGTCTGTTTAATTTCTTTAAGCAAAAATCTCTAATTTGGAGATATTTAAAAAAAGATGACTGAGGTATATGGAATTTGGTATATATAGTAGAGAAAGATTTGAATATTCCATCAGTGTCATATAGATCTCCAATTTTAGTCATACCTTTCCTGCCCCATTCCTTTGTTACATTGTCCCAGAATATTGATGGTAGTATTTTTTCCGCAGAAAAGGGAGTATGGTACACAATTATTTCCAGCTTCAATATCCTTACAACCCTTCTCCAAACTTTATATACAGATTCAAGCACCTTAAATCGGGTATGTTTGTAGTAGTTCCCCTCCAGTTCTTTTAACAAACATCCCTTCGCATGTTCCCCTAAGCAGAACTTACAGTTCAACCACAAAGAGTAGTAAATTAAGAGCAGAAGCCTACTTGCCCTACAGAATTTTGAGTTTAATATGCTTTGTTTGCAAACAATCTAGTGGCATCTAATGACTAGCTTCTGAACATAACATGCTCTACATATCAATGGTGTAAACAATGTACTTAATCCAATATAATACAAGGAGTCTGAATAGTATATGATTAAAAGAGTGAAAGGAAGGGTGCAACCATACAGTCAAACAATTACCTTTGTTCTTTAGTGAAATAAAAAATATGCATGACAGGTGGGGAATACATAATAAAAGAAACAATGCAGTACTTTCTGAATAATGAAGGTTAGCATGACTCATGCTTGAATTAACAACCTAATATAGCACAATAGGGCAGTACAGTGAGGTGGGGGGCTTGTTTCTTGCAGTGTGATCTCAGATGATAGACTGGGACAGATGAGCTAATGTTTCCAACGGAACTGGATGAAAGTAGGCCATTAAGACTAAGAAAAGTCAAGCGTGGTAGTAAGGTACTACACTGAAGTGGCAAGTTGAAATGCAGCCAAACGGAATGATCATTATTTTTTTTTTAATCGTTCATTTAACAATCAGAGCAGTAATTTGCGTGAAAACCAAGATAGAATCATGCAGCATAAATCACTTACAATGGCAAAGGTACAAATGAATTAGTCGCATCGAGACAACAAACATACATTTGTCACCGACTGATTCTTAATGGCACCATAAGTTAGCAATAAGAGTACTAAGAAGTTAATAGTTGTACCTTGTGAGGATCTAAAAGGAAGTCGCTGAACTTGCTGGGGAGGGCATACTTCTTCACTAAATCATCCTCTACGACCCAAGGGGCATTTTCACCCATACCGATCCGCACAGCATAATGACGGATAAAGTATCGTACAATTTCTTTGTTAGGTGGACGCTCAGAGCGAAAGAGACTGTCAACCGGCACACAGCTGATGATCTAGAATGGGACAAACAGCAAAATTAAAGCAGCAAATAGCTTGATTTATGCATGAATAAACTATTCTGGCTGTGGTTACTCATTTAAAACCACCACTGGCTTGTATAGTTACCGTATTACATTTCGTTCTTATAAAGGCAGCACAAAAAGTGAGGAGTGGAATTCTTGACTTCACCTTAGCCAATGGCAAACATTCCAATCCATCACATTTAAATTAAATTAGTCTATGCCATTACACATCACTCCCTCCCAGACTTCACACTAGCACCCCTTAAGTGCATTCTACATGCCACAGCATGCCTCACTCCAGATCAGAAGAAATTTGAATGCAACTCCATTGGCTCCCTTCCCAAACCGCATTTGTTTTTTTAATGAATGGTTTGCAAACCCATAATGATCAGCACCCATGCTTATCCTGCTGACAAACTCTCCATCAATGGTACATCAGCAGCACAGCCACCACCAGACTGAAGTGCACCCCCTCCCCCACAACTATATTGGAAACAGGCGAGAGAGAGGAACAGCATCAGATCAGCCCAAAACGAATTGCTGCATACTACAACAAACCTGTTGGAAAGAGTACATAACCCACTCAAACTGACTGGGCGGCTTCTATCCTGCATCTCAGGGAAATTGCGATACAATCAGGACTATGCCATGCTCACCATCATACAAGATTCACCCAAATGCTTGAAATACACAGAAAGATCGTTCTTTCGTAAGTACAATCTTGTAATGTTGATTTTTTCAACCCACTGAAAGAGGTAATAGAGGGGCATCAGCAATGCCAGGTGTGAGGATTTCACAAAATATCCATTCCTCTCACCCCCTGGGATTCTAGCTGTGAAATTTCCATGCCCTTCTAAGCTCATCACCTTATCTTCGTGCTCTAGCTTGACATCGTATTTATGGGGCAGAAATTTAGGTGGGGCCCATTTCTTCTCCTCTTTTTTGAAAGTAACAGGAAGTTTCCGGGGGGAACGACGAGCTCGATCACCTGAAGAAAAATAAATTAAGTAAATGTTACAGCAGGTCCTGCCAAAGGTAGTTTAGAAAAAACAAAAGAACACAAATGGCAGGGTCTCTGCTCTAACTTAGATGAGTGGAACAAGTATTTCCTACAATAAGAGGTCAACCAATAGGAATGCAAATTCCTTCTGAGCCTTTATCATCAAGCGCTTTAACTTTAGTCCAAGAAAATGTTCCATTCATAATAAATAAGGGCAATTAAAATGTACCCCCATGTGTAACATTTAGTACAAGAAAATTGCCTAAAGACCTTAGTCATGTGCGGCACACTACTCAAGGGAGTACACAAGTTACATATTAATTTTTCTGTGCACCAATTTATTTAACAACTTAACGAATAGACTGCTCAAACTCTAAACAGTACAGAAAAGGGATTTAGTCAAGTTAGCCAATTGTAGACAGCTCAAAATTTTATTTAAATACGTTATTTATAAAGTATGCAAGTAGGTATTAGAAAGTACCAGAACCCCTTTTACGAAACAATTAGTAACTTCTTTCTGAAGCACTGTTAATTAACTGAAATTACGTTCAATTAAGAAGCTCATGACTGGGTACCAAACTGCGTAGAAGTTTTGCTCGAGTGAAAGTGCTTTCCCAAACTAAATTCCCAGAGGCAGATATCTTTAGACAGTGTGTATTTCATTGTAAACGAAAAGTTTAATTAAAAAAACACTTTGAATAAAACCGGTCTCGTGCTCTCAAATAGCTTACTCCATGGTCCATAATAATGGTGGAATTATGCTGAAAGCGTGGCACTGCAGCTGACCAGAATGATAGAAAGATGGTGCAACATGTCCGTACTGGCAGAGAGAACAATGATTAGCTTAGTCATGGAACTGCTGAAATAATGGCCATCAAGCCCTTCACGGCGGGTTGCCAGTCATCATAGTAGCTGTATAGCAATAAAAACAGACACCCAAGTCTAGATCATAAAAAGCCTATTGCGCATACATTAAAAAATGGTATAGAAAAGCAAACACCCCCCGCCCCCTAAGAGTAGAATGTTAAGATTCACAGAATCTTCAGAGAGGCAGTAAACCACACAGAAAACATACTCTACAAAGTTCATAACGCTAAGGTGTTAAAGCCTGCAGATTAACCCAGGATTTAGTGCCTTAGGTCATTTTGCTATTAAACAATTCAGAAATCTGAGCAAAAACTGAAATGGACAATTTCGAATTCATTAGTTAGAGCAATTTACTCCAGCTGCGTAACAACCAGTCTCTTTAGGATCTTTATTATAAGAAAAGAGCTGGGAATAGTGGACTCAGTCCAGAAGATCTTCTTGTTTATCTTCATTTATAGATCCGACTTAAGACACTACATTCCCAAAGTAAATCCTGCCCTCCCACAAAGTGAAGAGCCACAACATACTAAGGCGATCCCTCAGGCTCTCCCGTATACCACTCTCATCTTCTTTCAGTACTGGCTCCTTGATATGGTTGTCCAGAACCACTTGATTAGTGTTTTCCTTGTCACTGGAAGGGGAATCGCAGACCCCATCTGCCTTTTTCTCAGAAGACTCCTGGTCTACATCTTCCAGAGGATAGACTTTCACAATCTTCACCCGCATGTATTTCTCTTTGCCAACCTAAAAAAATGCACAAAGGTGTATTTATCACACACTGAGCTGCCAGGGAAACCGCACAAGTCTTGAGCCCCAAAAGACACATCAACTCCACCCTTTAAACAGTAATGGGCGCCCTATTTTGCCACAGGTATCAGG
Organism: Lissotriton helveticus; assembly: GCF_964261635.1. Lineage (NCBI taxonomy): Eukaryota > Metazoa > Chordata > Amphibia > Caudata > Salamandridae > Lissotriton > Lissotriton helveticus. The sequence goes on along the minus strand of NC_136061.1, from coordinate 188,048,055 downwards.
AAACAGGCTCTTACTTCAAAGTCGCATTCCTCATCCACAGCATACTTTGTCATGATCTCCAAGTAGACTTGGTCAACCAGTTTATCCAATGAGACAGTATTGTGATGAATAATTTCCAACACTGGTTTCTCAAACCATGACTGGAACTCTTCTTTCAAACTGTGCAGAAAACAAAAGCAGAATCAAATAAAATACATCCCAGTAACAGCGGTAGCTTGAACAAAATAACTGAATTGTACTGTTCACACTGAAACCATCAAGAGTCAAGTCTCAAACTCTCAGTCTTCAACTCATGGTAAGCTGGGTAATTCAAGATCAAACTAATGGATCTATTAAAAGAGAAGCCAATCATGAGACTTTCAGGGAAGCACCATGCAGACCCTCCAGTGTGTTATGGTGCGCTTATGGAATGCTCAGAAACTCAACCTGCATCTCAAGTACAACCACCTGAATTTCAGGAAAAAGGGAGAAAAACTGTTTTGAAAGAGCTTTCATAGCTTTGCCCAGCATCAGTTACTGAAAAATAGTTTTTGGCACCATTTCAGCAACCGTATCAAATATGAAGAAAATCATTCTTATCCATACTAATATAATAAAGAGAGAGCCCAAACCTTTGAGGCGGGTAATCACGGGAACCACAGCACCAATCACAACACCCAATACAGCGTTGGAAAGGGTAGTTGAAGCTGAAGGACATAGGCTATGCAGACGCCCACCATATACATTTAAAAGGTAAGAGAACCGTGCCAGCAAAGTAGTCCCTTGTGGGCGTGTCTGCGTTGTGCTGTGTGTGTGTGTGCTGGGGGCGTGACAAACGCTGGGGGCGTGACAAACGCTGGGGGCGTGACAAACGCTGGGGGCGTGACAAACGCTGGGGGCGTGACAAACGCTGGGGGCGTGTGGTACGTTCCGCCCTTCATGCCATGTCTCATCATGTGCTAATCCCACCCTGCTCCCTTTAAAAACCCTGCACCCCATAATCATAACCCACCCTTACTCCTTAAAATACCCCAACACCCTTAAACACTAACCCATCTTAACCCTATAAATATACTCTGTACCCCAAAACCCAAACCTAGCCCTGAACCCTATAAATACCCCTGTACCCCAAAACCCAAACCTAGCCCTGAACCCTATAAATACCCCTGTACCTCAAAACCCAAACCTACCCCTGAACCCTAAAATGCCCCTGTACCCCAAAACCCAAACCTAGCCCTGAACCCTAAAAACACTTGTGTACCCCAAAACCCAAACCTAGCCCTGAACCCTAAATATACCCCTGTACCCCAAAACCCATACCTATCCCTAAACCCTAAAACTACCCCTGTACCCCATAACCCAAAACGATATCTGAACCCTTAAAATACCTAAACACCCCAAAACATACCTCAGTACCCCCAAAACATGTACCCCTATACCCATACTTACCTTATCCAAACATTGAAAAAAACATGCTTTTACCATTCATGCATTTACAACGAATTGCGTTGAAAATGTATGCGTGGTAAAAGCATATAAAATGTAATGCCATGCGTTATAATGGCATTGCGGAGTCATGGTACTTTCGTAATGAAAGTATGCGGAGTGATGGTATGCGGAAAGAAAGTTGCGGAATAATGGGTGTTTAACCTCCCCCGGTTAGTATATTGGTGGCACGGCGGCCCACATCTCCAGCAACATACTCATATTTTTTCACCACCCATTTGAAAAATGCACAGGTCTCGCTCATTGATGGCCAGCACCGACATACACTTTTAGACACACCTCCCGCCACAAGTTCTAGGATTGCGAACTTTAGAGCTGGGGAGCTACGTTCGAATCTCGGCATCAGCTCAACATCCTGTGATTCCAGGCAAATCGCTTTGTCTCCCCGTGCCTACCACAAATGAATGTGTTCTTCTGTCATGTAAATTGTGCTCATGCCATGTTGTCGAGTTTGCACTGTATAATATGGGAAGGAAAAATAAAGTAGGGAAACTCGAGTTCACACACTACTGAACGCGCACTCTTAAGTGCATCAGCAGTGCACTGTGAATCGGAGCGTTTCACAGGCCTGTCACAGATAAGAAATGCTATCAAAACGAAATCCTACAAAACAATTTAATACTGGCCGGCAGCAATTCATACCCGGACAACGTCGGGTCGGGCTGCTAGTGTATTTTATAAAGTGCAACAACCACATTAGATGAGTCTTCATGCAGTCAGTTACTACTCAGTGTTCCATGGCGAAGACTATGTTCTAAGAGGGTCCGAAAACCTGCCTATTTGCCCAGTTGTTTTGAGTGGTAAGGCTTGCTGTAGGGGATAAATATTTCATTAAAGGGCTCCTTTAACCGGAAAGTTTCTACCACCCCATTTTTCCAGCTTGAATTTCAGCACTTCTGAAAACTTTTTGCTCAGTGAGATGGACCAGTGCACCACTCATCCTTAACGGCAATGCATTTAATGGTAGGAATATCTCTGAAGGGATTCAGCACTATGAAATAGATGTCAGCTAATGGACAATCTTATACATTAAACATAGGCTGAATCTTGAGCACAACACACAACAGGTTTATGTCCACATTTGAACTCAAATAATTGCACATACACTGGATCAGCCACCTAAACACACATACATTCAAGGTAAAACTAAACAGTTGATGGATGTGAAGCTGGATGACAATAAAAGATGTTGAACGATTAGACAAAAATCAGTGCACCAATGGTCTCCCATGAGCGCTCATTCCAAGATTGTCAGCTATTGAGCTCACCACAACCTTTGTCCCAGTTTTGGAAACTCTGCCTAGGTTTCAGGATCAGTGTCGGGATGAGGATCAATATTATGATCCTTCCAAGGATACCCTGCTTGTGTGTTATCTGGGTTGTCTTTATCGTCATCTATTGTTGACTGAGGAGACATATTACCAGCCTCAGACAATTGTGGCGAGTGAGGTTATGGAGGTGTCGATTGTGGTACAAGTGAAGGAGGAACAGGAATGTGCAGTGGACTAGTTGCAGCATCCTTTCTTTTCTTCACGGGTTGAACAGGAACGTCCAAAGCCTCCTCGAAACTCAACTGCTTCTTAGGAGTTTGATGTTTTGGTGGCTGTATCATAATTTTGTCCCAGGCTGAACTTGAATTGTTTTTGGTTTCGGATCGAGCTTTTGGGTGAAATTGCTCGAGGATTTGCTCCAGCTGAGATTTTGGACCGTAAACAAAGCATTTTGGTGGAGGAAGCTAGGTCTTTGCTGGAAGAAGGTTACATTCCAAAAGAAAAAGTCTTTTTCGGTGCCAAGACCAAAGAGTGAGAAATGTTGGTTTCGGATGGAAGGGTTAGAGAGACCCCTGCTGTGGTACATACTTTTGAATTTGAGCCGGAGGGCAAGGGTTCAGAGTCATGTTTTCGGTGAACACCATGGCTTGTGCCCAGTTTTCTCATTGGAAGCTGAGGATTTGGATTTCGGAATTGGGATATTAAGTACCGATGGTATGTTTGCTGAAGAGTAGCCAAGTGCTCTGCTGATTGAGACTCAGTCATGTATGGAAAGGGATTCTTGTGCCGCTGAAGCCTCTTCCTTCTCCTCCAGTCGACCAAAGATGTCGGGGCATCCTCCATTTGCTTGCAATGCATCTCTGGTCGTCTAGCCCTTCAATATCGAGGAGTCTTTTTAAACTTAAAAAGACTTACAAGCCTCACAGGTGTCCTCTCAGTGTTCGGGCAAGAGGCATAAGTTGCAAACTGGATGTAGGTCGGTGTGAGGGTATTTGGCAGGGCATTTTGGACAGAAACGGAATGGAGTGCGTTCCATCAACAGGTCATTCTCCATCTCATTCGAAATAGATAATTAGTGCCCAGATGGGCATGGCCTGTAGGCCAAAGAGGAGTCAAAAACCCGCTACAAAATGTAGTTTGACATTTATACTATATCAATCGAAACAATACAGACAATATACACACACACATCCCCATACATATATACACACACACACACCCATACATATACACACACACACACACACACACACACACACACACACATATATATACACACATACATATACATATACACACACAGGACCGAAAGTCGAACCGGGACTGCAAGATACTACATCGAAACAGTCTGAAGAAAAACAACAATCTGAAGATGGCGTTGATGACCATAACTTGTAATCATCGAGCCTAACAATAGATAGCAGACTCATGCAAAGCATGCGTATCTACAGCACACATGCCTCAAACATATTGCTCTTATTCCAAACCCTTCCGATACAACCACCTTCAGGGGCGATTCAGACATTGCGGGGGGAGGTGAATAGGTTCATCTGGGCAGACAGGACACCTAGAATGCAACAAGATCAGGGGTATGAGGTACGCCTTAGTATCCCAAACCTCCACTATCAGGCGGCCCAGCTTCAGAACATTTTAGCACATTAAGGCACTGATAAAATTCTGACCTCCCGGGTTCTATCCACTGCTTATGGTATACACTAGGCATGGGGAAACTTACCCTTGCACTTCCCTCCAAGGAGGATACCTACAGTAACCTTTAGCGTCCCTTCATTGCCTTACTCTCAGTGGAATTTAGAGACTCGACCTTCAGATGGACCTCCCACTGAGGCCAGAAAGACAGTTATCCATGCACTCATCAGCAACAGACTCGCCTAAAGCAACGCACTCTACGCAGGCATCACAAAGAAACTCCTCAATTCACTACAGAACGTCAAAAGACAGCAGCCAGATTGGTCCTTAACATCCAATGCTGCAACCACATCTCCGAACAACTGTAAGAACTCCACAAGCTCCCAGTCAACAAGAGTCACGTTCAAGCTCCTCACACATGCCTACAAAGCCCTTCACGATGGCGAACCAGAATACCTCTCATTCCACATACCCACAAGACACCTCCACCGAAATGACCCTTTCCACCATCCCTTGGAACCACAAGACCAGGGCCGGAGGAAGATCCTTCTACCTCGCAGCAAAAAACCTGGAACAACCTGCCTCTCCACCTCAAGCTATCCCCATCGCTGACCCAACTCAGGAAGGATCTCAAGACCTGGCTCTTCGACTGAAGATGATGTAAGGAGAAGGTGAAACATGTGGTTTTATTTGCAGGGAAAGTATATTTCTGGATCATTAAGTCCTTTGGGCAAGTAGTTTTTTTGTTTTTTTTAATTATTTTAAACCTCTAAAGATCTTTTAACGCTGTACCAGGCAAGTAAAGGCTGTTCTGCCTCTTTCAGCAATAATCAAACATTCACCATCCACTACTACAACCTGTAATGTAATAATATATAGAAAAAGCAGGAAGTACTGGTAGGCCTGATGACAGCCTATATTGCTACAAGTGCTATGCTTAAGAGTGCAAGTAAAGCAGATAATGCTACCCTTACTATACCCATTTGATAATAAAGTATGATCTGTGCCGAAATTAAAAAGTTACCCCATGGTAAAATTCAAAACAATGTCAACAATCCATTTATGGAGAGAAAAAGAAAATTGGCAGTGCTAAAATTACAAGATTTAAGACCGTCCTAAACTTCAAACACTCACAGTTCAGATACTTCTTCCTCTTCCTCCCATGCTTCCTTGTGCGTGAGCTGACTGCTCCCTGTGCTCTTGCATGTCCAAACGCGCTGTCCATACTTCTCCAGACGGGCCTCATATTCTCTAATAAAGCAGCAGTTAAGGAAAATAAATCTGATAGTATTTAGATTACAAAGTCAATTTCTCCTACTTATTGGGAACACCTACTGCAGTCTTTACTTGGTTATCCAATCGCATAAAAGAACACCCTGCAATAAGAATTAGCAGGGATTTATGATTTTTGTTTTGGACAGAAAAGAGGCTTCCAGTCTGCAACATCAATTGCATACGTTAGCTCTTCCAAGAATCATAATTTGTGTTAACAAGAACCTTAAAAGAACAGTCAGCACAACAAACATAGCCCTAATATGCAGCCATGGAGAATAATGATAACCGGGGATTCAATACGCCAACATGGGAAATAATGAGAACGGGTGATTTCAACACACATTTAATATGTGGGTCGATAATAACCCCAATCTTCAAAGGGGGTGGGAGAAGGGGGGAGGGGGGGAGAAGAGGGGTGATCGAAGAAACCAGCAAATTACAGGTTAATAGCGCTCATCGATTAGGAAGCCAAGTATTATGCCTCGCTAGTACTGGAAGATTAATTGATTGGTCTAACACCAACAACCTGATTCCCCTACAACAGACTGGTTTCCAGAAAGGCTAAGGTACCACCACCATCATCATGCTAACAGTAATAATTGCGGAGAAGTACAAACGTCTCAAGAAAACAAACTGCCACTCTGCTTTATAGACCTAAAGCATCTTTCGATCAAGTCAACCGAACCCTCCTGTGGCTGAAATTAAGACGATGGGGAATTCAAGAAAAAAAAATGTAAGAGGAACTGACTCATATACTGACACGTGGATCTAAATCAAGATGGCACAAGATTGTCCAGGCGAATACCCACAGCGATGGGTCTTAAGCAAGGATGTGTTCTTGCTCCACACTGGTTTACATTTTTTATGGCCTATCTATCCCCCCAGCTTGATCGGGTAAATTCCCAAGCAGCGAGATTAGGCCCATTGACCATATCACATCTTTCATACGCAGACGATATTGTATTGCCGAGCCACAAGAGGGTGGGACTTCAAAGTAATTGAAAAAGTTGCTGTATTTGCAAAGACCAACAAATTGGAAATCAACATAGCAAAGATAAAAGCAATATCAGTAGGGAATAGATCCAGTGTTTCTCTGAAAATCAAACCAGGAAATGCCAGTATAGAAGAGGTTAATTATTACAAAAATTTAGGGATATACTTTGATAAAAATGTCATCTTACACACACACACAAGTAGTTCATTGTGAGAAAAAATAATGCCTTGATAAATGCCTTCTGTGCATTTGCGAAAGTACTGGAAGGACCCTCTTTTTAGCCATCACTAGCAATCAACGCAAAATTGCTTCCCACGCTAGCTTACCAAGCATGGTGATGCACGGTAAAGATGCTAAAATCTTGAGTACACTTTAAACAAATACTTATAAGGCGCCTTGATGCCATCGGGTTTTAGTTGCGCGGTATACATTTTCTTTCATTCTTTCAATATTTTTGGTCTTCCCTGCAACGCTTCACCTGTGCAAATCCGCCTGGAATTTGGACTGACAACAGTGTTTAGTAAGAAGATATTATACTATCAAATCATGGCACAAAATTCGAAACAATCCGTCTAGAGCCTCTAGTCAGTGCTTTATGGCAGTCCCTGAGGAACTACCCAAATTCCAACAACAAGTATTTGTCGTCAGCACAGGGAAAAAAAAACGACACAGTTGACTTGTGGAATATAAATTTGCGACACAACTTTGGCCGTGTGATTAACAAAGCAGCAAAAATGTATTCCCTTATCAATGACAACATATTCTTGTGACGTCACAAACCTGGGTGACAATACAAACATACGTCACCTTACAACCAGCAGCATATCTCTCTAACTTAGTCAATGTACCTAAAGAAAAAGTTACTAGCTACGTCTAGAACTCCAGCCCTTAGCGGATACAAAGGACTTAAAACATGCAGGCTATGTGGCGCCTTCAAGAAGGATTTTGTGCATTTGATCTGCATATATCCCACATTAAAGAAAGCGCACCTCTCACTGCTTAAAAGCATCTTCAATGAGAGGGGAATTCGTTCTTGTCGAACGGCAATAATGAGGAGCCTAGACCCTAAGGACCCACGGTTAAATTGTAAATTCTTACAATTACATGACAAATTACTCAAACAGATCATAAAGCCCCCCCACAGAGAGAAAGAGACCCGAGAGAGAGAGAGAAAGAGACCCGAGAGAGAGAGAGAAAGAGCCCCGAGAGAGAGAGAGAAAGAGACCCGAGAGAGAGAGAGAAAGAGCCCCGGAGAGAGAGAGAGAAAGAGCCCCGAGAGAGAGAGAGAGAGAAAGAGCCCCGAGAGAGAGAGAGAGAGAAAGAGCCCCGAGAGAGAGAGAGAGAAAGAGCCCTAGAGAGAGAGAGAGAGCGCCCCAAGAGAGAGAGAAAGAGCCCCAAGAGAGAGAGAGAGAGAGAGAGAGAGAGAGCGCCCCAAGAGAGAGAGAGAGAGAGAGAGAGAGAGAGAGCGCCCCAAGAGAGAGAGAGAGAGAGAGAGAGAGAGAGAGAGAGAGAGAGAGAGAGAGAGAGAGAGAGAGAGAGAGCCAGAGAGAGAGAGCCAGAGAGAGAGAGCCAGAGAGAGAGAGCCAGAGAGAGAGAGCCAGAGAGAGAGAGCCAGAGAGAGAGCCAGAGAGAGAGACCCAGAGAGAGGAGCCAGAGAGAGAGACCCAGAGAGAGAGACCCAGAGAGAGAGAACCCCCCACACAGAGCGAGAGAGCGAGAGAGAGAGAGAGAGACCCCCCCCCACAGAGAGAGAGAGAGAGAGAGACCCCCCCACAGAGAGAGAGAGAGAGACCCCCCCCACAGAGAGAGAGAGAGAGACCCCCCCACAGAGAGAGAGACAACCCACAGAGAGAGAGAGAGACAACCCACAGAGAGAGAGAGAGAGACAACCCACAGAGAGAGAGAGAGAGAGACAACCCACAGAGAGAGAGAGAGAGAGAACAACCCACAGGAGAGAGGAGAGAGAGAGACAACCCACAGAGAGAGAGGAGAGAGACCCCCCAAAGAGAGAGAGCCACCCCGAGAAGAGAGGAGCCACACCGCCCAGA